>NC_058131.1:382615239-382814859 GCF_016433145.1 Gracilinanus agilis | reverse complement strand
TTTCTTTCTTTCTTTCTTTCTTTCTTTCTTTCTTTCTTTCTTTCTTTCTTTCTTTCTTTCTTTCTTTCTTTCTTTCTTTCTTTCTTTCCAGGGGTAGAAGGGCTCTAACAAAGGGGAAAAAGGTAGGGGAAAAAAGTATCCACTTGTAGGAAAGGAAACATGCATTTATTAAACACCTACTTTGTGCCAGAGACAGTAGGGTGGAGATAGGCATGGCATACTGAATTTTGGATTTCTGTGGAAGAATTATGCCCTTTTTTTTAAAATAAATTTTTTCCCTTTTAAATTGATTATGTTATTTGGTATTTTGGGAATCCTTCCTATCTCTAACACCTCTTCATTGTATATCTATGTTTATGAGATCATAGAACCAAATATTCAGAACTAAAAGGGAACTTAGAGAGTATTTAGTTTACCCATGACCCCATTTTAAAGATGAGGAAACTAAGGCTCTGTGAGGTAAAGTGATTGGTTCCTACTCACACAGTTGATAAGTAACCAAGGCAGGTTATGAGCCCAAGTCTTTCTGATTCCAAGTCCATCAACTTCTTTGTACATGTGCACTAATATCAGTGTTTACACATAAAACATTTTAAACAAACATCCACAAAATTTCAGTCATCCTTTTTAACGCATACTCGCACGCACATTCATGCACCCATGATCTATCCCATTTAATACATGGACATGAAACATAAATATCATTTTGCTTCTTAATACAGATTCCCTTTGGGGTTCTAGAGCTGAAGAATGTCCTATAGAGATGCATATATCTGTCATATTTATATTACTAAAGTAAGGTGTCTGACCTTGCTCAAGAAGCTCAATGTCTTTCAGTTGCCTCTAAAATAAAATATTAATTCTTCAACTTGTCATTTGTAGCCTTCTTGAGTCTGCCTCCAGATGACCTTTTCGGACTCATGGCACATTGCTTTCCTATTAATTTTTTTTCCAGGCAAGCTGGCCTTCTTGAGTTGGGTAAACATTTTGGCACCTCTCTCTGGGCCCTTGTAGTCTATTCCCCATCCTTAGAATGTACTCTATCTTTATCTCTGTTTTCTTCGAAGCTCAGCATAAGTGCTAACTCCCTTCCTCAAGGTTTATCCTGATTCTACCCATCCCAGCAATCCCAGCCTGAATGGTTAGTGTTTTTTTCCTCCTTCAGAAATTACTTTGTATATATTTTGCATTTATGTACTTATCTCTGTTCACATTGTTTTTCTCCCAGGTGGATTTTAAGTCCCTTGAGGACAGGAGCTGATTTTTTCTTTTTTCTTTTTCTTCCTTTTTGGTCTTGGTATCTCTAGTACCTAGAGCACATAGAAGGTGCTGAGTAAATAAATGCTTGTTGAATAGATGAATAGATAAATAAGATAATTGGAGCCAAGTTACTATGGCCTTTTGTGACAGATCAAGGGACTAGTTTTGGGATTACTTTCGAAGTGGGCATTGTAATTGTAGTGAGTATTAAGGGTAATATAAGATAAAATCAAATGGGAAAGGAGGCTTCTCCCACAGTTGTGGGAGAAATTTGATTGCCAAGATGAGGAACAGATAATTCCTCATAAATGAAATAGGGAGCCTTTAAAGGTTCTTTTTCAGGGGGATAACACAGAGACCTCAGGAGGAATCTAGTCCAACCTATAACTGAACAAAAATCCCCTAAAGAATTTCCTCAATAGTCATTGCAACTCAAAATACAAATGACGCTTTGAATACATTTGTATTTATTTTATATTTAGAATGCACATTTATAATTGTATAGTTGTACAAATATATTTACATATATTTGTATATATGCACAGATGTGTATACATATTATATTTGTACATTTACATTTGGATAGGTGCTTGTTTTCTCCCCTGTTAGAATGTAAGTCTTTTTTTTTTAAATTTCTATTTTGAATATTTTCCTATAGTTACACATTTCATGTTCTTTCCCTCTCCCCTAGAATGTAAGTCTTTTGAGAGCTGGAGTTGTCTCATTTGTTGTACTTATATACCTGTTGCATAGCACAGTGCCCAGCACATAGCAGGAGCTGAATAAATACTAGTTGAGTGATTTTGAACACCTTCAGAAGTGGGATACACACTACCTCTTCACACCGCCCACTGGTCACTTTTCCTGGGGCAAAGCAAAGTAAATTTAATCTTTTATATGGTCTGTAAATATTTGAAGGCAACTCTCTCATTCTTTATCTCTCCCCTCTTCCTTCCCCCTAAGTCCCTATCTTCTCTGAGCTAATCATACCCAGGTCTTTCTGCCAATCTCCATTTGGCATGTACTCTAGGCATCTCCTCATCCTAGTTGCCTTTCTTTACACACAATCTAGTTTTCGAATATTTTGATGCTTCAAGTTATTGGCAATTTCTTTGGCTTAGATACCCTTTACACAACACAAATAATGACCTCTTTGATTTTAGTTGATGATCTTTGAAGGTTTCTGTGGCCAAAATATTCACCTTGCAGCCGTATTTTACAAAGGGAATGAATCTCTTTGAATTTAGTGAGGCCATTTTTTTTGCATGACTGATAAATACAGACAGATAAATCCAATTTTGGCCCATATCTAAAGCTTTTAATGGTAGTAGGAGCCACATTGTGTGATTCTAGGCTCACAGAGGCCATTTACTCTGTCAGTTAACAGGCACTTACTATGGGTCATTGTGGCAAGGGTGTAACACATCCCTGGGTTTCTGAAGGCTATGCTCATGGAATGCTAACTCTCGTGGGTCTTGCTAAGTTAGGAAAGTTTTACATCTAGGTCTGTTGACAGACTGGGTTTCTATTACCTCAGGACCAATCTAAATTCACAGAAGTTTTTCATCAGACTGGGCCCGAGAGAACGGAATTTTTCAGCTATAGCAACTCTCAAGAACCAAGCCACAGAGGGACTGTTATCTGCATACGGTAGGTAATACCCGCTCCAATGAAATCATGGATTCTTGGAGTATAAAAGCAAGATCCTGTGAGCTTTTGGGGGGCTTTTATATCCCTTTATTCATCTTTGGTGAGTTTATAGTACACTGGAATGCCAGGTCTTTTTCAAATATACTAGTGTTGGCCTATGAGGTTTCTGAACATTCACCCATTTATTAATCGGTTTTGTTGTTGTTTAGTCATTCAATCATGTCAGACTTTTTGTGACCCCATGGTTCATAGCTATTCATTATTATTAATAATACCATTATTAAGCATTACTACTTCTCAGACATTGTGCTAAGCTCTGGAGATATAAAGATGAAAGCAAAATAGTCCCCATTCTTAAGAAATTTGTATTCCAATTCAGTGTATTTTCATATATAAATATAAATAGGATACATGCAAAATGAACACAAAATAATTTTGAGAGAAAGGATACAAGCATCTGGAGGGGGGAAATCAAGAAAAGTTTTATATATTAGGCAGCATTTGAGTTGGGTTTTGAAGGAAATTAGGAATTCCGAGAATTGGAAATGAAGAAGTGATTCTAGATGTGGGGATTGCAGAAGGGAGGACAATGTTAAGAAAGGTATGTAAATGGGAGACATAGCGTTGTCTGTGCAAAACAATAAATAGATGAATATGACTGGTCCAAAGAGAGTGTAGAAGGGATAAATGTGTAAGAAGACTTGAGAAGTAGAAAAGGATCAGGTTGCAAGAAAATACAAATGCAAACAAAGGAATCAAAATTTAATTTTATATATAAGAGAAAGGGCAGGCTCAGTAGATTGAAAGCCAGGCTTGGAGTTGGGAGATCCTGAGTTCAAATCTGGCCTCCGACATTTCCTAGCTGTATGATCCTGGGAAAGTCATTTAATCCCACATTACCTGAGTGGTAATTCATTCTCCTGTCTCAGGACTGATTGATTTGACACTTTTTTTATATTAATCTACTTGACATAGATTGATACTAAGACAGAAGGTAAAGGTTGTTTTTTTTTCTTTCCTAAAAAAAGATGTGAGGGAGCCAGTGGAGTTTATTGAGTAGAAGAGTGACATGCACAGACCTGTGCTTTAGAAAAATTACTTTACCAGCTGTACAGGAGATGGATTGGAGTTGGGGAGAGACTCATGATAGGAAGAACAATTAGCAGGCTATTGTCATAGTTGAGATGGGAGATGAAAAAGGTCAGAACTAGGGTGATGGATGATAGAGATGGGAAAAGAAAGCATATGCAAGAGACTTTGTGGGAGAAATTCCTGTGGTTGAGGAAATTTTGGAAAGGGATGCAGAGTAGGGAGATGTCAGGCAGAAGATTCTAGAATCAGAAAAGTGTTAGAGTTTGAAAAGTAATTCAAAACTACTTTCTACCTGACTCTTAAATTCCTTCGTATTGAAAAACTATGTAGAAATCTATGCCTGTGTCTGTATCTCTGCCCATACCTTTATCTCTATCACCTATAGCTATATTTCTATATATATGTAGATTATTCTATATATATTATATATATGGACTCCATGTGAGTCCAAAAGAGTAGTAACAAGGGCTCAAATTCAGCTTAATTCAACAAACATTTATTATGTTTACTGTATTTAAGGTAGCATCTTAGAATACAAAGACAAATCCACAACAGTCCTCTGTCTCAATGAGCTTGCTTATTTTCTACCCAGAGATACAACATGTACACAGATAAGGAAATATGAGGAAATTTGAGAGCTTCTAGCAACTGAGGGGAAGAGAGAGAAACAAAAATGTTCAAAGAGATTGATTTTTTCCTCCTATTTAACCCTAGGTAGAAAGAAAAATACCTTTTATCTTTTCTACATACTACATAGGACCCTTTTCATCATCAAAGTCGTCAGAAAAAAAAAAAACCAAAATACTTATTAAGTGCCAGATTTCACATGGGGTCCTGTATTAAGCAGTGACAAAGAGAAATATTCAGACATCATGCCTACCCATTAGGTGCTGACAAGGGAAACCACACGTCATTGATAGGGGAACATATATGCATAACTCATAGAATGCTAGTGCTAAAAAGGTTCTTGGACCACACAATGGAAAATGTCATTGTTGGAAAGGACTCTAGAATATAGAAGTTATGATATCAGAGTTGGAAAGGGTCTTAGGAGAGAGAAATTCTATATATCAAAGTTAGAAGGGACCTTAGAGACCATGAGATCTTAGAACTATGGGTTTAGAGTTAGAAAGGACCTTAGAGGTCATTGAGTCCACTCCTTCCTCATCCTAGTTTGTTTACAGATGAAGAAAATGAGTCCCAGAGATTATACTTTGCTCGAGGTTACATAGGATGTAGAAGAACTAGACCATCTAGTCCTGTTCCTTCATTATATTTTATTTTTTTAGGTAAACAGGGTTAAGCAACTTGCCTGGGGTCACATAGCTAAGAAGTATCTGAGGCAGGATTTGAACTCATCAAGAGAGAGGAGGCTTCCTGATTCTAAGCCCAATACTCTATACAATTCGTCACCTAACTAGCCCTTCGATGGTCTTTCATTTTACAGTCGGGGAAAATGAGGCTTAGCAATATGAAACAATTCATCCAAAGTGATGTAGCTAGTTGTTTCCAGAGCCAGGGCCAGAATCCAGGGCTACTGCCTCCTGGCACAGTCTGATGTTTTGTTTTTGTTTTTGTTTCCTAATCTGCAATGCTGCCTCTCTATGGGTCTTATCTTTCCCAATACAGCTCCTAAAATTCAGGGATCACTTCTAATTCCTCACAGTATCCTCTTAGATGCCTAGCCCAGCACAGAGCCAGGCACCTGATAATCACTTAATACATATTTGTTGGTTACTTCTTAGCATGGCCCCAGCCCATCTTGGAAGAATGAATGGCTTGCCTCCCAACCACAACATTCTGACAGAACATAACCATGCTTTCTGGTTTCCTCTGAGGAAGGAGTAAGAAGCTCTTTTTTTTGGCATTGTGGTTCACTGTACCCATGGCCCAAAGCTGCCCTCCAGCTGTCCCCTGCGCTCCCCCAGTGTAGCTGGTAAAGATCCTAGGACAGTTGAGAGCAGGCCAACCCCTCCCCAGCCTACCCTTGCTATTTTTGACTTTTCCACACATCAAGGCTTTGGACTTGCCCATCAGAGAAGGCACAGGTGCTACTCCTGTCTCAGTTCCTTCCTCTCTGAGGATGCAACAGAAACCCAAGGCTCAAGGCGGGTGGTTGAGGGGCAGAGAGGTGGCAGGATTGATGGTGTTGGTGAGGATGAGTTGTTTCTCTCAAGCTCTCTGACTGCCAGGCACTGCTCACTGTAGCCTGCAGCCCAGCAATATGGCAATTCATAAAATGTGACATTCATGTGCACGGGACACTGCTGTGAGCCTATTTTATTCCGTGATAAAGACTACATCTGTCAGGCTCTATCTGCTCATGTTCAGGTCAGGAAGAGAATTATCCCACTTGGATTTGCTATTCCCTTTCCTCTTGCTTGACACAGCCCTTCCCTCCCCCCCCCCCACCCCCAGCCACTGGGAAGGGGACCCCTTTTTTCCCTCTAGTTTGCTGGTGTCCTCTGGCTTAGGACATTTGCTTAAGGAAAAATCCATTTGTCATATGGCTCTTCCTGCTTCAAGTCCAAGAAGAAAAGTTAACCTTTTTATTGCACATTTCACTAAGGGATCACCCAAGAATGTGAGAGCCTCACCAGGAGGCTAGAAAGTGCTGATAGCTTACAGACGCCATTGATAGATTCACATTAAAAACAACAACAACCAAAAATGTTTTACAGACTTTGGTTTTGAAACTTTTCACCAGGCAGGCTTTGTTTCTGTTAATCATGTTTCTATTGCAGCCCAGGGATTTTAAAACATTTCTGTAACCCCCCTCTCCCCCTCCATCTCACTCCCAAAGGCTTAAACATTATTTGATAATTAGCTTTCACAATTATGTTATACATGTTGGAGAAATGTGGTGGTATTGGTGGGGGGAAGTGTATGTGTGCGGGTGTGTGTTAGTTAATGTAGGAAGAATGAGGGCTTTTGTCTAGGGAGGGGAAGAGGGAATAAGAGCAAAAAGAAGTCCAATCTAACAAAATTCTGTTGGTTGCCAGTTCTCTATGAAATCATCAGTTAGGACACAGGTTGGAAGGTGTGCTAGAAACTTTCTCGCCTTTGCTAATTAAAAAGGAAAACAGGATCTATATAGGGGCCAGCCACATGTCATCCTCTCAGAGTACAGAATTGGAATGTGAGATACAAACAGACATTTATTTGCCTCGTAGACATCATTTTTTGGTATTCCCCCGACAGTTACTTGCCATCAAAATAATATTTTTGCACTGGTATTCCAAGATAATTTCTCTCTCTCCCCCTCCCTTTTTTTTCTGTCATGAGCACATAAAATCTATACCACCTCCTCCCACCCTGGGAAGTTACAAACAGAACATTCTTTTCCTTTATGCATTATTTTTAAGGGAAATTGTTTCTTCCTCATCTGAAAATTTTAAGAGGGCAGATTTGCTCTGTACATTTTTTAAAACAAGTAGTTTTTATAATTTCTTATTTCTAGGAAAATCACTTAATAATTTTTTAAAAAGCTCCCTTCTACCAGTTTGAGGATGTCTATTTATAGGAATATCTCTGTGTTTGTATGTACAAGACAGGAGAGAGTATATGCCCTGAGGGCTGGTCCTCAAAAGAATGTTAGAGTAGGTGAAATTTGGTTTCTGTGGTTCCTTCCTCTACTTTCTTCATCTTCCCCCCTCCCAAAGGCTCTTGGATCTTTCTAGAATCCTGTCAGGAAGGAGATCTTTTAAATTCATTTATAGCAAGGTATTAGGGCTTTAGTGGGGGCATCCATATTTTCAAGAGGAAACATAAAGAGGGCAACGTCTAACCCAAAGCAATGAGTTTCTAAAGGTGGAATTTCAAACATCGGCAAAGGTCAATAGGGTAGATGTTTTTTGGTTGGGGGGAGGTGAGGAGCCTCTTAAATCATAGCACATAGACAACTGTCTACTGAGCCCATGTGCAAATCTAATCATGGTTTGGTATGTCAGAGTGAGTAGATGACCCTTACATTCTTTCTGTGTTTTTCTTTGGACGGAATTGCTCTGACATGAGGCTTCCTCGTGTGGCTTCTCTCCTTAGGACAGAAACGCTAGAAATAATGCAGCCTTCCAAGGGTTAACTTCTGCCTTCAGCATTGACAGACAGGATAATACATTCTAGCAAGGAAAAGCATTAGTCTCTCCCTTTTGAAAACCCCCCAAAAGATTTGTCTGAAGCATGTATTTAAATGGGCAGCATACAGGTGTTTTCAGAGCTGTACTAGCCTGAGAGAAGGCCCCGGGGCAAACCAGAGAAAACCATAACGAGAAACACTCCTCTGCTACTCTGCATGCTTCAGTGGGAAAATGCAAATCAACTCATTTCCGCTTTTGAGGACAACTTCAGATAAAGGGGTCCTGGGGCAAAGTAACCCCTTCATCGGGCCTGTCTTTCCTCACTGCTCTCTGTGACTGCACTACCTGCCGTGTGCTGTGGGGGATTGGCTGTACATGGGAGATGAGAGATGAGAGAGGAGATGCATAGTAATGAGGCCAAGGATGGGAAAAGAAAGCAATATGTGTGTGTGCTTGAGTGTGTGTGCCATTGTGTGCGTATATGTGCACGTTTATGTTAAGTTCAACACGTTGGCGTTAGCTTGGTTCATTAGTTGTGTACATCCACTTATTGGTGCCTTATATTTGTGCCATTTAGACACATCAGTTGTGTGAATGAGTGCATGCTTCATAGACTCTTAGAGCAAGATGGTAACTCATCTGGTTCAACTCCCTTGTTTCATAGATGAGGAAACTGAGCTTCAGACAAGCTGTAACTTGCTCAAGGTCACACATAAATTCAATGACAAACATATCTTCTGATTCCAATTCCTTTCTCTCTCTCTCTCTCTCTCTCTCTCTCTCTCTCTCTCTCTCTCTCTCTCTCTGTGTGTGTGTGTGTGGTTGGTTGGTTAGTAAAGTTGTAGATCATAAGATCACAGCTTTAGTGTAGAAAAGGTTTTGAGGTCATCTGGTGAAAAACCTTAATTGTATAGATGAAACTGAGGCCTAATGTCTATGTGTCTGCTAGTGTATGTTTTGTACTCACACTTGTGTTATGTCATTATACCTACATGGTCACTGCATTTCCTTTGACCAGTTCTATGGAAAGGAAAAAGCTTTTGGGGAGTTCTGGCTTCTTCACCAAGAACAGGAATGGACATTCCAAAATGGCACCCAAGATAATAAATATGCATAATCTATGTTCACCCATTGGCCAGATTTCTAACCACGTACTACCCTCCTCAATAAAATGGACCTATTCTCTTGTCTGTCCTCAAGCCAAATAAATGAGAGAATTTTACTCTATCAAGAATTTGTCCCAATAGTAGTAACAGTAATCCTTATTCAGTTCTTATCTCTTTCTTGTAATGCTTACACTCCTTAACTTTGGTGGGCGTGCAGGTAGGGGAGCTGAGAATGAAATGAACTATCTTCTTCCTCCTAGTGAAAGATTTGCCATGTTTGCCTTTTACACTAATATATCCACAAAGCTAAGAAGTTATCTTAGAGGTCACTGAGTTCAACCTCCTCAGTTTACAGATGAGGAGCATGAGAGTTCATTTGGTAAACCACTTACTTAGTCCTATGGACAGCAGAATCAGGATCAAGTTTAGGTTCTTGGACTCCAGGTTTACTACTTTTTGCAACATGTGGACTTTACAAGTTTTAATGTACAGTCCAACCCAATGGTCCAAACCCTGTCATCTCCTGATACACTGTTCTATTGATCACTCAGGGACATGAGCAGGAACAGAAAAAAGTTGGTCATCAGAGTGCTGCTATCCTCAGCTATGCATGCTTTCCCAGGTTGTAGGTATGGGAAATCTAGAGTATGCTTTAACTTCTTGCTATAACTGATGCAACTTAGGCAGCTGTAGCTTTTAGGCTGGATCATAGTTTTCTCTGATTTTTTTTAAAACTCTTATCTTCCATCTTAGAATCAGTACTGCTAATTGGTTCTAAGACAGAAGAACAATAAGGACTAGGTAAGTGACTTACCTGGAGTCACATAGCTAGGAAGTGTCTGTGGCCAGATTTGAACTCAGGACCTCTTGTCTCTAGGCCTAGCTCTCTTGCCATTGAGCTACCTAGCTGTCTCCTCTTCCTTGGACTTTAATTCATGTCATTTATTGGCTCTGGAGCTACATAACAGCACAATCCATCACCTTTGATAAACTCAGACACCTGTGAGACACCTACTGACTATTGCTGTGGCAAGTAGAGGAAGACTCTAGACCAAGTACTTTGGATGCTGTATGTAGAGCCAATTTAAAAAGTTTAATTAATTAATTTAGAATATTTTTCCGTAATTACATGAATCATGTTCTTTCCTTCCTCTCCTCCTACCCCCCTCCTGTAGCCAATGTGTAATTCCACTAGGTTTTACATATGTCATTGATCAAGATGACCTATTTCCATATTATTGATATTTGCACTAGAGTGATCGTTTAGAGTCTACATCCCTGATCATATCCCCATCAACCCATGTGATCAAGCAGTTGTTTTTCTTCTGTGTTTCCTCTCCTGCAGTTCTTCCTCTGAATGTGGGTAGCATTCTTTCTCATAAGTCCCTCAGAATTGTCTTGGATCATTGCATTGCTGTGTAGTTCCAATCTTAACAGTCTCTCCCCTCCCAGAACTCACTCCATTGGCTTTCACCATATGTACTCATCTCCTATGTATGTATAGGCTGATTTATATATCAGACTGCTTCCTGCTCTATGACTTCCCTGGATACTCTGGTAGAAGTATTAGTACAATCAGCCACTAGTCAATTTAGTTGTTTCCAAAGTTCGAGTATCACTATCACCTCTCACCTTGTCCTGATTGCTTTTGAGAAGGTATTTCTTAACTGACCTTTTCTAATTACTACCAACATCTCTATCTAGTCTTCCTTCTCATCTCCCTCTTCCCTATTTAGGGTCTGCTGACCTGGAATGACCAGGACGGACTGTTCAGCTATGTAGAAGAAGTTAGGTAGATATAGCAGATATTGTCAGACAAGAATTCTAATCAAGAAAGAGCAGCAAAGTAAGTATAAGGGAAATTGTAACTCTTTCTGGTTTGTATTATTTTCATTAGAGATCTTTCTGTGGAATCTCAGAACATGACTCAAATATCTACCTACATTAGGGAAGATTCCTCGAGATTGTATTTAAGCACTTGAGGTGCATATGTATTGGGCACAGGGAAGACTTTATTCCACTCCACAGAAAAATACAGAAAAAGTCTCACAGAAATCCATAAACAATGTAGGAGAAAAGGTTTTAGAATAGACCAAAAGTGATCACTATGTCTACAATTTCTCTAGTGAAGCTCACTTTCCACAGGGATTCATGTAATTTTACATGTAATTCATGTAATGTAAATCCCAGATTCAGAATTTTACTCTGTGAATTAGTTACTCCTCATAAAGTAAAGAAAACAGTGTTGTAATGACTTCTAGCAAACCCCTTTTTATAAATCTGAAATCAATAAGGATCCTAGATTTGCCCCCACACTTTGCCCACTGTTGGCCACTGATCAATACTAAAAGATATATTTTGTAATCTCATGCTCTCCCAGCTGATATGTACTCCATCAGGATGTACTTGTGTGTGCGTTATTATGTATGCATATATGTATGTGTCTATGCATGTGTATGTATAGGCATGTCATGCATGTGTGTTGTGAATTTTGGGGAAAAATTACATTTTTGGAGAGTTGCTACTTCTCTCTCTTTTAATCTCTACTCATCAGCCTCTCTCCTGCCTACTCCCTTTCTCACTCCACTGATCCTCACCACATGTGCCACTCCCTATGTATGTGTAGACTTGAACAGGTAAATTTTTGTTACTGGCACTTCTGGTGTCTACCATGTAGGAATGTGTATTGAGTAGATTTATCCAGTTAAACTCTTGGCTTGACTGCCCACTCACTTGGATAACGGTTTTCCTTCCTTCATGCTATATTTCCATTCATTGTACCTTAGGTATATGAGCATGACCAAATGGATTCAACTTCACAAGCATCATTTAATTGTATACAGTCTTAGGGGCACCTAGGTGACTTAGTGGAGAGAGCACCAGGCCTGGAGATAGGAGGTCTTGAGTTCAAATCTGACCCCAGACACTTCCTAGCTGCGTGACCTTGGGCAAGTCCCTTAACCCCAATTACCTAGCCCTTACTGATCTGTTGCTTTGGAAGTGATACTTAATATTGATTAGAAGACAGAAGGTAAGGGTTTTTTAAAAAAAGCTCTATACAGGTTTTACTCATATCTATAGAGTCAAAATAAAAAATGTAATAAAACAATTATTGTGTGCGTTTACATGACTACAGCCCTTTCAAATTCTTAGAAGTCTTTTTCCAAATCTCTTGGCATGCCATATGTGGGAGTTCTTATGCCAGTTCAGTTGGTTAGACTCAGCAGCTTACTATCAGCAAATTCCCCCAAGAACAAACAAACATTCCCTATATTTTTCCATACATCACCTCTTGGAGGATTAGTGTCCAATCAATTGATGAAGCTTGTAGTGCTGAACAACTCTACTTGTCTCTGATTCCTTAAAAATCAGCAATATAGATTCAGATACCAAGTCATCCTTTGGCCATTTGCCCTTGATGTTCATTATTCTGCCCATGATTTCTGCCTCTGGCTTCCCTCATGAACCTGCTTTATTCCAGATGTGAAGCCTGGCTATAACAGGCTCATCATGGTGATGACAAAAGGATTAGATGCAGTTTCTCTCAGTGCAAATGCCATTTTGTCTTGCCTTTGCCTCATCTTTCCAAGCTTATTTGCCAACCAATCCTAAGACATTTTGGCCTCATCCCTTCAGTTCTTTAGATACAAGTCAAAGCATTATGGGACCAACTTTAAACCTAAGACTGAAGCTCCTCAGGTAGAACATGGATAATCTTTATAATGCTGTGCTCTTTCCAGTACTCTATAGTGTTATGGAAGCAATGAGCATGAGCTTGGACAGACTTCTGGAGATAGTGGAGGACAGAAGGGTCTGGCATACTATGATCCATGAGATCATGAAGATTTGGACATGACTGAAATGAGGGCTAGACAAGTAGAGCTATGGTACAGTCTAAGATCTTTCAGTTCTAAAATTCTGAATCTGTAAGCATTAAAATGCAAATATAACTGGGAATAGTAACATATTGAGTCAGTAAGACCCAAGTTCAAATGTAGCCTCAGATGCTGGGTGACCCTGGGCAAGACACCCTGTTTGTCTCAGTTTCCTCATCTGTAAAAATGAGCTGGAAAAGGCAATGGCAAACCACCCTAGTATCTTTGCCAAGAAAATGGGGTTATGAAGAGCCAGACCTGACTAAAAAATGGCAGAAGAATATACTGATTAAAACTACTGAATAATGAGGTAAATGCTCTATTAAGTGTATTTTAGAAAGTAGAGTTTGATAGGCTGAGGGACAGAGAACTTAAAAACACTGCCTGGAAGAAAGAAGGAGCCTTGAAAGGAGAAAAAAGAAGGTAGATAGGGAAAACTTTGGACGCTGAAGATAAACAGACTGTTTTATAATTTTGTCTAAGGTTGGCCCCAATCACTAAATGTCAACTTATAGTGAAGTCTCCAATGGAGAGCCTCAAGAATCTGTACTTGGCCTTTCACTACTAGCTTTTTTTTCAGTGACTTGGGTAAAGGCACAACTACTGTGCTTATGAGATTTTACAAAATTGATGATACAAAACCGAGACATAAAGTGAACACAATGAACAAAGAGGAACCTGAAAGATTTTGGCTGGTTAAAATAATGACCTTAATCTAATAATATAAATATAATTCACATAAATCACAAGTTCTACCCTTAGGTCTAAAAAATCAACCCTACAAGTTCAGAATGGAGAAGCTCAAACAACAGTTTATAAGAAAAATGTTTTTTTCTTAATAAATTCTAAATTCTTTATAAGGCAACAGAATAAAATGGAAATAAACTCCCAAAGTGCCATTTTAGCCATAGCATGATTTTCAGAATGAGGGAGGTCATAGTCCCTCTGAGCTTTTTTCTGATCAGATCACATTTGCACTATTATGTTTGGTTCTAGGTTCAACATACTTATGACAGAAATAACATAGACAAACTAAAACATATCCAGAAAAGGGTTAGCAGGATAGTGATAGGACTACAGGCTATGCTATATAAAGTTTGAATGAAGAACAAAGGATGTTTATCTTGGAGAAAAGATTTGGTCAAGGTTGTAAAAGGGAAGACTGGAGTCAGAGGATGTCAGCCCAAATACTACCTCTGACCTTGGGCAAGTCACTTAGCCTCTATGGACATCAGTTTTCTCATCTGTATGTTACTCTACTACTCTCTAGAGGACAGTAAAAATGCAGTCAGACAAGAGAGATTGCATGAGTCACCCTGGAAACTATAAATCTTTCTGGTTTCCTGTGACCTTGAGAGAAGAGATCTCCACAGAGAAGTAGAGGCAGCAATGCTGGACAGACAGTAGGACAGGACAGAACATTCTCTAAGACTCCATTTTGCACTGACCAATGAGGAGCAGAATAATGGCTGGTGACCATCATTCCCCTGATAGAAATAAGCAGAGGAAACTGGAGCCTGAGACTGAGTTTGGATCAGAAGGGATGACAAGATAAGAGTGAGGTACAGATGTACTGGGATGGGAATTGAGGGACTGATGGCAGATCAAGACAGAATGTATGGTCAAAAAGATTTCTAAATCCATTTTATAGTACATTTGTTCTTTTCATTCTTAGATCCAGAAAGTTGTCCTCTAGTTACTAGTCTAACCACTCATTTTCTGTTTCTCCCCTGGTTGGAGAGAAATAAAACTGGGATGAAGAAATCTATCTTCCTCTACTCAGCAACAAACAATGCAACTTGCATTTGGAAACTCTATTCCTTCAATTGTTTATTCACATTTCTATTTTAGCTGAAGCTACAATTTCTCTCTTTATGGTCATCTACCATAATGCTTGCCCAAGAATTTGTGTTCAGGGCTTGAGTTGAAGAGAAGGGAGATTTCCTTCTACCTCCCAACCTTGTATAAATCTGAGATGGGAGAGAGAATTTTCCACTCAAAAATATTCCAAAGTGTGCATGATTTTAAACCTTACACGAACTTATTTTCCCTTGAGGGAAAGACAGAGAGATAGACAGAGACAGAGACAGAGAGACAAGGAAGTGGGCCAGTAGGTTAAGTGGCATAGAGGGCATTTTCTATTAGATCTCTCCAAAGAGAGGATGGTCCAGAAACATGGTAGATATGATAGAACCTTTCTCTTGCTCAGCAGGTATTGCTAACTGAAAGGGGCAGTTCCTCTAGCAGACCCTATGCCTTTTCCTACTCAGCAGTCAATTCTCTTTGAAAAAACTCTTAGTCACAGGAATATTTGACAGCTGATTAGGGGTTATTATATCACCTCATCAAAGTGAAGTACTTGTCCCTCAGCAAGAGGTCACAAGTTCCCTGTCCATCCTCATAGAGACAGTATGTGTCCCAGGATGAGCAAGATTGCCTCTGAGGTCTCTACCAGTTCTAAATTTCTGATCCTAAGAATTTAAGGGACTGTGCCATTGAAGAGGGCTAAGACTTATTCTATTTGGACTGAGAGGGAATAACTGGAGGCTGAGGTTGGATATTGCTAAGTATCAGATGAAATGGAAAATAAACAGACTAGCAATTAAAGCCATCTAAAAGAGGAAGGAATGCCTCAGGAAATAGTAGGCTCCCCTTCCTTGGATGTCTTCAGCTGGAAGCTGAGGAGGATTACTTTTGAGATCTCTTCCAACTCTAATATCTGCTATTCTGTGATTTATCCCTGCAAACTAACTCAAATCATACTTCTATGATGAGCAGCGTTGGATTTTAAAAAAATATATTTTTTTAAATTTTGAATTCCAAATTCTATCCCTCCTTTTAGCTCTTTCCCCATTGAGAAAGTTATTATGTGATATCATTATATACATGAAGTTATATGAAACCTATTTTCATATTAACCAAAATACCCAAACTCCAAAGTCAAAAAACCAAAAAAATAAGAAAATGAAAATAAAAAATTCCTCAATCTATGCTCAGAGTTTACCAATTTTTTCTCTGGAGGAAAATTACATTTTTCATCATGAGTCCTTTGGAATTGTCATGGATCAGTGTATTGATTGGAATAACTAAATCTTGCTCAGGTGATCATTGTTACAATATTGCTCTTACTGTATAAAATATTCTCTTGGTTCTGCTTACTTGACTTTGCATCAGTTAATATGTTTTCCTAGGTTCTTCTGAACCTATCCTCCTCATCATTTCTACAATAATATTCCATTTACAATCATATAGACCAACTTGCTCAGCCATTCCTCAAATGATGGACATTGCCTCAATTTCTAATTCTATGATACCACAAAAAGAGTTGCTATAAATATTTTTGTATGGATTACAGGTTCTTTCACTTTTTCTTTGATTGCTTTGGGATATAGACCTCATGGAGATATTGCTGGGTTAAAAGGTATGCACAATTTGATAGCCCTTCAAGCTTAGTTCCAAATTGTTCTTCAGAATAGTTGGACCACTTTATAATTCCACCAACATTGCATTAGTATCCTTATTTTCCACATTCTCTCCAGCATTTGTCAATTTCCTTTTCTATCACATTAGGAAGTCTGATAGTTATGAGGTAGCACTTCAAGTTGTTTTAATTTTAATTTTTCTAATTAAATCAGGGCATTTTTCTTATGATGGTTTATAGTTTTGATTTCTTCTTCTGAAAACTGCCTGTTCATATCCTTTGATCATTTATCAGTTGGAGAATAGCTTTTATTTTTTATAAATTTGGCTTGGTTATTTACATATTTGAGAAATGAGGCCTTTATCAGAAAAATTTGCTATAATTTTTTCTTCAGTTTCCTGTTTTCCATATAATTTTGGCTGCATTGATTTGTGTGGAAAAATGTTAAATTTAATATAATCAGAATTATTCATTTTATCTTACATGAGCCTCTCTTTTATTTGGTGCTAAAATGTTCCCTTATTCATACATATGACAAGTGATTTTTCCCATGCTCTCCTAATTTGCTGATAATATCATACTTTATGTATAAATCATGTACTCAATTTGACTTTATCTTGGTACATAGAATAAGATGTTGACCATTCCTACTTTCTGCCATTCTGCTTTCTAGTTTTCCCAAAAGTTTTTGTTGATTAGTAAATTCTTGAATTTTTAGGTTTTCAAACACTAGATCGCTATAGTGAGTTGTTTCTGCATATAGTGTATCTAATTTGTCTCATTGATCCACCACTCTGTTTCTTATCCAATTCCAGATTGTTCTGATGATTACCACTTTCTAACATAGTTTGAAATCTGGTGCTGGTTGGCTACCTTCTTTTATATTCTCCCCACTCCCCTTCATGTTGTGTGGATAGAATTTTGCTTTCCAGGGACTCTCTCCTAGCATCCTATTTACATATCTACCTTACATACTAACGTAGGGAAGATAATAAGTTTTGTGTAGCTACACCCTCTCTCTTTCTTCCCCTGACTGAGTTTGTGGAAGCTGGCTTTGAGTCAGGCAGGAGAATTTACGTGGTCTTATTTTTGTTAGATAATTAGGTTTTTACACTTCTATTTCCTTTTTATTCCTTCTACTTCAAATGATTATTAATAAACTTTATAAAATTAATAATCAGAGTTGTTGATATTGATTTAAATCCTACAATATTCTTGACCTTTTGTTCTTCCAGATGCATTTTGTTATTATTTTTTTCAAGCAGTATGAAATAATTATTTGGTAGTTTGATATGGTACTAGATAAGTAAATTAATTTAAGTAGAATTATCATTTTAATTTTTTTGGTTCGGCCTGACCATGAGCAATTAATATGTCTCCAATTGTTTAGATCTGTGTTTGGGTGAAAAAGTGATGTGTAATTGCATTCATATAGTTCCTTCACGAGACTTGGCAGGTAGCATTTGATTTCTAATGGCCAATTCCATGTGTTCTGGCCATCTTAACCCAAATGTGACATTTAAGACAGAGGAAAAACCAGAGTTAATTGAAGTGTTGATTGTTGATTGCATTGCCTTTGTTGATAATAGTAGCTCACCTTTGTTTAGAGCAGTGGTTCCCAACCTTTTTTGGCCTATTTCCCCCTTTCCTGAAAAAAAATATTACTTAGCACCCCTGGAAATTAATTTTTTAAAAATGTTAATAGCTATTAATAGGAGAGATAAATGCACCTGTGGCCATCACCACCCCCCTGGATCGCTGCAGCACCCACCAGGGGGAGGTGGCGCCCACTTTGGGAATCACTGGTTTAGAGCTTTATGGTTTATAAAGGATTTTCTTCATAGCTACTCTGACAAGTCATTGTTATTCTCGTTTTATAGATTAGGAAGATGAGACTTAGATAGGTGACATAACTTGTCTGAAGTCACATAGTTTATCAGTAGCAGAGCCAGATCTTCAAGTAAGATCTGATTTCTTACCTAGAACTCTTTCATAGTACCTTTTACCATAAGTGTTGTCTTCCTTGATGCCTGGATGTCATTTGACTAGAAAAAAGGATACATTTTAAAAAATGGGCAGCCGGGTAGCTCAGTGGATTGAGAGTCAGGCCTAGAGATGGGAGGTCCTAGGTTCAAATCCGGCCTCAGACACTTCCCAGCTGTGTGACCCTGGGCAAGTCACTTGACCCCCTTTGCCCACCCTTGCCATTCTTCTGCCAGTACACAAAAGTTAAGGGTTTAAAAAAATTGGTTTAATTTTCAATGTTATCCTTTACTTACTTGCAGCTATATCAGGACAAATTTCTTTTGATGAACATTTTTGGTTGTTTTCAAGTCCGAACTTGACTTTCTCATTCATTCAACAAACATTTGTTAGGCACCTACTAGGCACAATACACTAGGTTAGGTACTATGGATACCACATGGGAAATATTCCCTCAATAAAAGCTTTCAGAAACACTTCTTTATACGGAAGGGGAATACTTCTAGAGATCTCATTAGGTAAGTTGTTTTTCCTATTAACATATTTTATTAATTATACGTTATGGGACCAAAAAGCTAAACAATCATAAAACCAGCAATAAGAAGTAAATATAATTCCAGGTGACTAATAGATGTTATAAAAGACATAATCAGTAAAATCAATTATATGCATTATTAGGAAAGGTACAGTTAGCACTTTAAAAATAATAATTGGGTTATTGACCAAGAGGAAAAGAAAAAAACCCCAAACAAACCAAGATAGCCTGAAGGCTCTCAAGAATGCAAAGGCTCTCAGGGCTGAAATGCCTGGTTTTATTGGCCAGCCAAATTAGTTAGTTTGTTAACTCTGCCAGTGGGGGACATTGAGTTATCCCTGAGTCACTAGGTAGTTTTGATCCAGTCATAGATTTCTCTTGTGGAAAAATATTGTTTGGGAACAATGCTCCATTGGGTAAATAACATTTGACAGCACAGTAAGGGTAGCAGCAGGAAAAATGGATCGGAATGAAGAAGAAGATGATGATTTATGTTTGTGTATATGATTTCAAATCTGATCAAGATTTCTAAAACCCAGATCCGATCTCAACTTTAGTGTCTTTCTTTGCATATAAAAATATTCCATTCAGATCCATAGTAAAGCTGACTTGAAAGTGCCAATAAATAATATATGCAAAGAGGTTTTTTTTTATCAATATATAAAGAAATGTAGAGTTGCGAGGCTGGTGAAAACAAGCATTAGGAGATGTAATGAAGCAAGAATTAGAACAGAGCAGCTCCTCTGGCCATTATAAATGAGAACGCCAGCTACCTGGAGAAGAGGAAAACTGATGAGTACAGTCTGTTCAGGAGAGAAGGAGGGAAATTTCCCCCAGGAACACATTTCAAATTACTTATTTATGAACTGATGAACTGGGAGACCACCTATCGAGACACCGGAGTAAGCAGTCTGCTGCAGACAGCTACAGAACTCCAGCTAATTGTGCGGCTGTTTTTTGTTATAACTCCTGCTATCCAGCTGGGCTTCCGAGGCAGGAAATTTAGGCTCTGACTAGAAGTTGCACTTTCCCTCCTTCTTGTCGGCATAAATATATACATGTATATTTTAATCCGCTTGAATCGTTCAGCAAGAGCCTGGGAAGCAGCTGCCGCTATTGGTCTGGAGGGAGCTGGGGGAGGAAAGAGATTTTGCCAAAGATGGGGCTCCTGGGATAAGCCCCCAAAGAGGGAGAGCACGGGGGTAGAATGAGCTGCAGGTGCTGGCATCTGAGATGAAAAGACCATTGGATCAGGCCAGGGAAATCTGAATCACAATTAGCTTCAAATGTCTGGAGTGATAGGAATAACTCTTCCAATTTGTGGAACAGTACAGGTTGAGTCTATGCCCTGTCTATAGTCAGGGTAGGGTCATGAAAAGAGCACTGCACCAGGAATCAGGAGACTTCAGTTCGAGTCCTAGCCTCATCTCGTTAGCCGGATCCCCAGGTCTCAATTTCCTCCTGGTCACACGGTCGCAAGAGGATCTGCTTTTTTGTATCTCCAAGGGCTGAAAAGAGGTTCTAATAAGATTGTGGAGATGGAGTGGCGGTTAAAAATATGAAGTGCTCTGTAAATGCAAGGAGTCATTATGACACTATGGCTGCTTTGGGGTCCCTGTTTGTCTGTTCTCCTTCAAAGATCTGTAATCTCATTGACATAGATGCTTTCTCTAATGATTTAGATCAAAGCCAATCCACACCTTCTTGTCCGATACAGCGTCTGTCCTCATCTTCTCATAGGGGATCCCCACACATAGGTCAATACAAGGATCCTCCAAATCCAATACAAGCCCTCAAGGTAAAAAAATATACATTGGATACAGGACAGCTTTTATTGTACCCCACAGAAAAGGTAGAAAAAGACAAAAGACTCACAGGAGTTTGTATGATGCAGAATAAATACCCTCTGCTGAGGCATTCCTCTTGATCTCTTGACATTGCAGGGATAGCAATGCAACATGAGGATTGTCTATTGATTACCCTCTACTCATTGGGGTTGTTAAGGATGTAGACAGGGAGATGACCTCATAAGTCATTTATTTTCTAACATCCTCATTTTCCAGATGAGGAAACTGAGGATATTTCTTTAATGCTTTTTTTAACATTGATTTTCCTTCATATATTAAAATTTTTAGTGTGTTTATTTCCGCCGAGAATGAGGAATTGAATGAATGAATGAATGAAAAACATTTAAGTGCTTACTAAATGCTAGCCTTTGTGATAAGTGCTAGGGACACAAATATAAAACTGAGACAGTCCCTGACCTCAGGAATTTACATTTAGATAGGAGAAGACAAATATATGGGAATGATGGCTAGGGAAGGGTATATCTGAAGAATCACAGGAATAGTGAGTTGATCTCTAGGGTAGCCAAAGGGCATACTCTTTCCAGGGACAATGCTAGCATTCATATTATTATTATTCCCAAAGAATGAAGTGGAAAGCAGAGATGCAGGAGTTGACAAGGGTAGGTGTATAGAATGTTTGATGGGATATGAAGCATAGTCTGATGGCTCCTAGGTAGGAGTTCCAATTCTGAGTATATTAAGTTCCTTGGGGACTTCTGGCTATCTGAAGGAATAGGGCAGTATTATTCCAGGAAAGTAGAAAAGGTTGTATAGTGTGGATGTCAAGATATCCAAGATAGACAGCTCTATGGAAAAGAAATGGTTTCATAGAGTTTTCTGGGGTTTGAGGTCAGCTTATTACTTATCAATCCAGGCAGCATGGCTTCTGTGTGCCTCTTTCTTGCCCTTCAGGTAATTCTTAACCTTGATTCTTCAGAGACTATGATATTCTATGACTTGCAGCCATACTACACAATATAAATATTGCCATTTAAAAGACAGTCTTTTGTTTTAGGGAGACATTTGGGGTTCATTAAAAGAATTATGTAATTTTCCAAAGGCAATTCAACCTACTTCCAGTTTCATAGCTCATTATCTACTTTCGATGTACTGTCGAAGATATATATATATATATATGTATATATATACATATATATGTACATGGTTTGTTTATACAGCTTAATTAGTCCATAGTCTGGGAAATAGGCATCTGCTATACATATCTATAAAATATGTTAGGGAGACAGAGGGAGAAGAACATTCGATTTGAATTTTAGTCAGTGACAGAGCCAGGACTAGAATCAATGCAGAATCCCTAAGTTTTGTAACCTTCAACAAATTTCTTTGGGTCTCAGTTTTCTAATAAGTAAAATGAATAAGTTCAACTATATGCTGTTTGTGGACCCTTATATCTCTGACATTCTAAGACTCTGTTCAAAATGCAGCCAAGTTATGGTAATCCTTGGAGAAGATGGGAAGCTTCAAAGAGTAAATAAGATGATTCAGAATATTTCATAGTGGAAGTATATTTTCTTTTTTTAAAGAAATTTAATTTTTGGTTGTTATGAACTTGACAAACACCAAGAAAAGTGAACATTTCCACATACAAAGAACAGAAAAGAGATTGCATATGAAATTGAATTTCATTACATACAACTTTGTTTTTTAAAGGCATATAGTCAATTCAAAGTTAGTTCCAAAGCTGATTCGCCTATCTGTGTTGCCTTTGGAACCTCCTTATGATCTTTTCTTTTCTGTGCATTTCATTTAAATGTGTTTCATTGATGTTCTTTTTTGCTTTTCCCTTTTTGGAATCAGTCACAGTCACAGCATTTTATATGGTGTTGATGGCTTGCTTTTTTCCCCTCTTTTGATAAATGCCTGGTTGTTTCCTTTGATAATTTATTTAGTGGGGAATGGCCCTTATTTTACCTATTTAAATATGTTCCCTATAGCTTTTGTGATTCATCCATTTATTTATTCATTCATTCATTCACTCATCTATCAATCAATCTATGATTTTATTTATGTTTCAGCAAAGATTCCCCTCCTAAGGCAACTGTTTCCCTCATAATTTTAGCTGCATTGATTTTGTTTATGCAAAATATTTTCATTTTCATGTAATCAACTTTAGTCATTTTATCTTCTTTGAGCCACTAATCTATATCCCTTATTTGAACAAGAACTTTTCTTCTATGGTTGTGAAAGGTGTCACCTTCTCTTTTTTGTTTCTGATATGCCCTTTTAACTGGGTCATATATACATTTAAAGCTTGTTGTGTGAAATGATGTGAGGTATTTGCATAACCCAAATTTCTACCAAGTAACTTTATAGTATTCCCAACAGTTTTGGATGAATAGTGAGTCCTTATCTCAATATTTGCAATCTTTGACTTTACTGAGTAATTTTTTATTCTGTTTGCTTTGAGGCATTATGTTCCTGATTTGTCTTACTGTTTAACTTTTCTAATAGAAATTTAGTACCAATCTTTTATGTTTCTAGCTTTATAAAGAATTCTTTGGTAGTTTGATTAGTAGAACACTAAATTAATTAATTTAGGTAGCATTGTTATTTTTAATATATGGTGTGACCCAATCTTGAGCAATTAATATTTCTTCCTTTATTTAGGTTTGTCTTTGTTTTTATAAAGACTATTTTATAGTGGTATTATATGTATATACATGTAAAATTGTATATAAAGTGGTGTGGTTATAAATATCTGTGTAGTTTTTGACCTGATATTATCTATTAATTCCTTAGTCATGTTAAAGAGATAATAACATGTGATATGCTTTTAGAGACAGAATCAGAATTGGATGGCTGAGGCATTTTTTGGTATTTGACACAAACTTAATTGGGTTTGAATTTCTTCACTGGTAACTCTAATGCTGCGAGAAGACTACGACTATGACTTCTGCACAACAGAGAGGAAAGACCTCTAGACTAGCAATTGGGTCCCATGGCAGTGCCTTGCACGTAGCAGATACAATGAATATTGGACCTAATGGAATTGAATAAAGAGAAGAGATTTAGGTTCTAGTCCAGGCCTTATCCTTAATAAGCTGTAAGTCACTTCATTTCTCTTTTATCCTAACTAATAAAAGGGGGAATCGGATAATTGCTCTCTTTGCCTAAAAGGTATATTTTAAGGACTAAATAATAGCTCAGATTTATGTCAGAGCACCTTAAGATTTGCCAAAATACTTTGTTCACAAATATGCCCAGTGAGGTGGGTGGTACATGTATTATCATTTTCATTTTACTGATGAGGAAACTGAAACTTAGAGAAATTAAATGACTTGCTCAGGGTCATACAGCTAGAAAAAACCAGAGCCAGAGCTGCACAGAAGCTTTGGAATTCAATCACTTTTAGACTAGTGCTCTTTCTAATGCATATGGATTCTAATGTATATTTCAAAAGCATGAAGCACTATAAAAACATAAGGCAATTTTATTCAAAATGGATTTTGGAAGCTTTTTTCTAAAACTTGACAGCAACCAAAACAATTTTCAGGGCAAGAAAATGTTTCTGTGGACAGACCCATCTATGCACTGAAATTGTTATAGTCAATAGGCATGCCTTCTTGGTCTCTGAGTAAGCTATAAATCCCTAGGTGCTAAAGGATGCTTAAGGTTAATCACAGCTTTCCTCAAACCAACATTCACCACAATTTGATTCACAGAGAGCTATGGGGTTAGCCTCTCCTGCCAATCAATTCAAACCACTAGCCAATCAGATAACAAATACAGGAACCTGAATCAGAGGAGGGAAAATGTTGACCTAACTGGCTTGGTTGTCTTACTGTGTGACTGATAAAATGTGGAGTTAGTAGATTTGGTCAAGAATGTATCTGAGAGTCTAAAGCCATAGGATTACAGGTTTAAAGCTCAGAAGACGCTTAGAGGCTAGGCTAACCCTCTCATTTTACATAGGAGGAAACAGGCCCATATGCCTTGTCCATGATCAATCATTTAGTAAATGATAGAGGTAAAATTTGAACCCCAGTCCTCTGACTCCAAAGCCACACAACTGTTTTTTTTAACTTTCTGGAATCAAGTTTTGAGATTGCCAGGTGAATACAGTTGCAGCTTCTCTTTTTCCTGCAGCTTCAGTAGAGGAATCAGGAATCACTCTCTTCCTGGGAACAAAGAGGGGAGTGATTGAGTAGCATACAAAAGGAGAATTTACTGCTCCTACAGAGTCAAGGTAAGGGCAGGGTTCTGTTCATTTGCCAAAATCAATTCCTTCCTCAGATTCCACTCGACACATTTTCATGTTGCTGATTCATTTCTTTGAATTAATACAATGGGGCAGGAAGAATGGGATTTTGTGAGTGGTGATTGTTTAAACATCCTTTTGATGGCTCTGTCTGGCCTCTAGGATGGAAGGACTTCACCTGCACATCTGAATTTGGTCCAGTGGGCACACCCTGCCTGTTAACTCTGCCCAGAGTGGCTAAGAGCTCTAAGAAGACCCAGATTCCATTAAAATCATCATCATCATCATCATCATAATTTCTTCCAAAGATTGAAGTGTCTGGATGTGAGCTTGTGCACATATAGAGGGTGTATATATGTATAAGTAGCACCTAAGCTAAAACAGTGTGGGGTAGCAATGCTGACAGGTTAGTTTAATTTCACTCTTGCCAAGATTAAGAGATTGTCAGACAAATATCATGGGAGACTCAGGGCTTTCTTGGGAAAGTTACTTTGAATTGCTAACTAATAGATATTTGACTCTTCAGTGGGCATGAGTTCCTTTGTTTCTGAGGAATGACAAGAGGTAATAACGAAGGACTATACCCTTCGAATATTCTTCAAGGAATTTTTATGCCAATCACTGAGATTCTTCCAATGGATGGGCTATGTGCCAACAGATGCCCTGGCTTCACCCTTTCTACTTCCATTCCAGGTAGGCACTCCCACTTATCTCCATTTGTGAGCCTGGGGCCAGCCTGATTTGGGAATTACTTCCTGTTTTCACAGGGGTGCCTGAGCTACAGTAAGAGCTTGGCACGGTACCAGGCAGCTGGTCCAGATTCTTTGATTCTTTGCCCATATTCTGACCTCTGGTTTCCCGGTTTTCCTGACTGGTTACTTGATTCCTCCCCCTCTTTTTCCCCCCATTCTCTGCCATACTCCCTCCTCTCCCCTAGAATCCTCATCTGGTCTTCTGATCTCCACTACTTGCCTGTGCAGCTTCTGGACCCGTGCCTGACTCTATCTTGTGAAATATGCTTGATCATTTAAAATCTTGCTTGCTTGCTTGCTTGGACTATTGACCTACTGTCTCCATTTTTCGGTACTGGTACATGTCCCCACTTTGGACTCTCTTTTGATCCTTCTATGCCTCCTACAATCACTGATATTTAAGCCAGTATCAAGGCTAAGTCCACTCTCCTGCCTACTTAATATCTTGTTCCCCTTTATTCACCCAGTCCTGGCTTTTCCTTTGTCTTGTAGTTATTAAGACTGGCTATTCCTGGTTTAAATTTTTTCTAAATTTTTTCTTTGAATAAACATTTTCAGGTGCCTGCTATGCATAGGGTTTTCTATGAGATGCAAGTTTATAAAGCAATAAGGCATTTGAGACAGCTAAAGAAATAACTATTATAGAAGATAGAAAGTAATAAGGACCATGTTGATGGTTATAAGCATTGTGTCACACCAGACAGAATATAAACTATTTGATCAGTTGGCATCCGTGTCTTGTCCAGTCTGTAAATGTAAGAGCCATTTGCCAATTTCTCACACATGTCCACTACCTGAAATTAGTAGATCCCTCTGGCCTACTGGCATACACGTGGCCATCATAATGACTGAACAACTGAGTCCTGATGCTAAGCAACTTGTAAGCACAACAAGAAGTTGCCCACATGATCTTTGCCCAAGAAGAATCTGGTAGATTTGACTCATTTACATAGGAGGCAGTAATGAAGGTAATTATTATTCAGTAGGCTTCGAACCTGTCTCCCCGTTTCAGGCCTCTCACCACTCTCCCATCCATCTTCCACTCAGCTGCCAAAGTGATTTTTCTAGAGTGAAGATTTCTCCCCGAAGTACTTCAGTGACTTCCTACTACCTCCAGGATCAAATTTCTCTCTGGCTTTTGAAGCAATGAGGTGGCATAGTAGATGGAATGCTGGATGTGGAAAGTAGAAAACCTGGATTCAAATCTTGTCTTAGACACTTTCTAGCTATAGGACCCTTGGGTAGATCACTTAATCTCTCTCAAGTCTCCCTTTCCTCCTAAATGGAGATAAAAATAGCACCTACCTCATAGAATTGAGGTGAGGATCAAACAAGGCAATATTCATAAGGTGCTTTGCATACCTTCAAGTGCTATATAAATGCTAGCTATTGTTATTCAAAACTCTTCTTAACCTGGCCCCTTCTTCCCATCCTTCTTTGGACTCCTTCCTATGCAATCTACTGTTCAGCTACAGTCCCACCTCAAACATGATACTTTACATCTCTCCTGGGTTCCTTGATAAGACCTTTATGACTAGAAAATGAGGTGGCTGGGTCATATAAGCAAAATGAGAAGCAACAATTATGAATAAGATTCACAAATGGATGAATTACAATCTGTAACAAATTAGGATGTCCCCACATCAAATGAAATCATGATAATGCAGAGGATGATATTATCCTCATTTTGTTATAAGCTGATGGTCATCTTTCTCTAGAGAAAATGAAATAATTGACACTTCCCAGCTGTGTGACCCTGGGCAAGTCACTTGACCCCCATTGCCTACCCTTACCACTCTTCTATCTTGGAGCCAATACACAGGTAAGGGTTTAAAAAATTTTTTTTAAATGAAATAATTGAATTAATTAAAAAAAACTTTGCCTTACCTTAGTGTCTTAGACCATTCTAATGAATGATGAGACATATGGAACTTACATTCTATTTATTCACAGAAAGATAGCAATATAACATTGTTCTAGAGTCATCAATGCAGCAGTAATTCATGATCCTGACAACAGAGCAATGTATTGTGTGTGTTTCACCATTGAAGAAACCAGAATTTGAAGTCAAAGCTGACAGAATAAAAATAGGAGCAGTAAATCAGCAAACACCCCACTTTTCCCTCTCCAGCTCTGACATGCATAATCATGCAATCTTGAGAATCATGCAAGGTGAGGCTTAGTGACGGAGAAGGAGAAGGCTGTCCTACTGCATCTCTACCTGATTCTCCTCATCCAACTTGACTTCCTATCCTTTATTCTCTTAAAAAATGTTATTTTCAATTTTTAATTCCTCTTTCTTCCCAATCTGACAAAAAGAAAAAGAAAAAGCTTTTGTAATACATATGTATAGTCAAGAAAAACAGATTCCCACATTAGCCAAGCACCAAAACATAAGTTGTATCTTGCATTTTGAGTATTTCCTTTGGGTCAGGAGATGGGCAGTGTGCTTTTGTCATTGGGTCTCTGAAAACACTGGTAGTCCTTACATTGTTCAGAGGTCTTAATGGACTTATATTTTCAAAAGGAAAGAGTACTCTGTTGAAACAGATGGGCCACTGTCTCAGGATATAACCTAAAAATTGTTCAAGAAAGATTAAGCCCAGCTATTCTCTTCCTCTCTCTTATTTTTGATTTTGTTTGTCCATTTAAAATATTTTAATTATTTCTGACAACAACTATCACAGTGATTTGTTTTTAAAATGAAGTTATTTTCATCTTAATTAACATGACTTTATTTTCTCTCTCTTCAACTTCCTTCTCAGCCTTGGAAAAAGAAAAAAAAAGAAAAATGAAACTTTTGTCACAAATTTACATAGTCGAACAAAACAAATTCTCATATTGAATATGTCCAGAAACCTGCGTCTCTTTCATATTTAGTCTGTCTTAGCCAGAAGGTAGGCAGTGTATTTCATTATGAATTCTCTGAAGTAATGGTTTTTTCATTTCATTGATCAGAGCTAAGATTTTCAAAATTGTTTGTTTCTTACAATGCTGTTGTTAGTGTATAAGTTGTTCTCCTGATTCTGTTCATTTCATTGCATTAGTTCATATGAGTCTTTCTAGGTTTCTCTGAAACCATTCCTTTCATAATTTCTTATAACGTAATAGTATTCCACAACATCTATATGCTGTACTTTATTCATCCTTTCTCTAACTAATGGATATCTTCTTGGTTCCCAGTTCTTTGCCACCACGCAGAAAGTTGCTATAAATATTTTTTACAATCAGGAGCTTTTTTCCTTTCTTTGTTCTCAGTAGGGGTATGGGCATATTAGTTGTATCACTAGGTCAGAAGGAATGCACAAATTATTAACTTTTTGCTCATGGTTCCAAATTGCTTTCCAGAATATTCCCTGCCTTTTCTTAAGCTGGACAATGGTACTTGGAGCTATGGATTAAAAAAGGACAAATAGTGGGTCCCATATGGCTAGAGCAAACACATTCTATATTTCTGATGGACTTACTCTCTAGCTCCCTGTTTAGGAGAATCTGACTCATTGAAATTTAGATGAACAAATACACATCTTCACTTTCTGTTCCAACATTCTTTGACTTTTGATAGTCCCCATATTTGTCCAAATACAAGTCATCCTGGAAAATGAACTTTTGTAATAATTTACTATGTTTATGTCATGTTTAAGTTCTAGAATTATGTTAATGGGCTAATATCCATCAAAGATCAGCAAATTTGGAGACAGGGATTGTGCTGATTCTTCTGTTTTAATACAATGGTTTGTATACTTAACCACTACTATTATTCTCCTTAAAAGTTGCTAATATACCAAAATGTCTTTGATCAATTTAGAATCAAAGTAAACATTAACAGACTCCTTCATCAAGCAGTTATTAGATGTCTAAGGTTTATGGGCTTTTCAAGGAGGACTAGCACCATTGCTGTGAAGGTGTGTCAAGCCCTCATGAGGGCTGATCTTATCTTTGGTGTCCACCTGGTACCCAACTCTCACCTGTGCCTCCAAGAAGTTGTAGTAGCATGCACAGTGGCCCTTTCCCTATAAACTATCTCAATAGGCTGGCTAACCCAGGTAAAAATAACTAAAAACTTGTCAGTTAGGAGATATTGACTCTAAGCATGTGAAGACTTCCTCTGGTGAAATGGGCAGATGAGAATAAATTATTCATTCAAATAGTCATGAAGGAGTTTGTAAATAGGTCATATTTTGGCCAATGATCATTTCTTATATTTCAGTATGCTAATTTAGCCTTTTGCCAGTACAATGAGTTTTAAGAGAAAATTCTTTTCAAACAATGTTTATGACAAGATCTAAAAGTTCTTTTTTAAAGCAAATGTAAACTTTTTGCTCATTAAATGTTTTTCCAGAAAAAAAAATATTCATGAAGGTAGGCTGATGCAGGTTCTCTGGAGTGCTTAGAGCTTAGTTAGAGATCAAAGATGCCATGGTCATTCACTGCTTCCCAGGTCACTGTTAGTCATCCTGATTTTTGTCTTGCTACTGGACTTACGTGACTGTGGAAGAGAAAGTGAAGCTGATGACTTCATGCAACTCTGTCTCACTTAAATCCAATTCACTGGAAAGTTAAGATATCACCCCATGGAGTCATTGATCCCTTTAAAAAATGAAGGACAAAGAACAACAATTGTCTACTGTAAGTGCCTGGAGAATAGTGGACATTTAATTTTAAAATATTGGTATCCCCAGTACTTAACATAGTACCTGGCATATAGAAGGGCCTTACTAAATGCTTGTTGATTGATTCCAGGAACTTGGTTATGTGTTGGGTGTGAGGATGAGGGGATGTCAAAATGAAATAATTTTTGCCCTCAAGAACCATAGAGTCTATGGTCGGAACCAACAGATGACAGAATCATGGCTATAGAGTTGGAATGAACTTGAAGTCATCTAGTCTAACTCCTTCATTTTACAAATGAGGAAGCCGAAGCTTGTTAAAAATGTTGTTTTAAATTAGAGATTAAAAATCTTGTTCCAAATCACACAGACAATAGATAGGATTTGTACGAAAGTCCTGAAACTCCAAATTTAGTATTTCTAGCTCAGTGGGTACTTCTGTAGCACCTTTCTCTAGATATGTTAGCCTTGGAAACAAAAGAAAAAAAAGATGAACTTGACAACACATTTTGAAGTCCTATTTAATGAAGATGTATAAATGAACAAATCACCAGGGAGAATTTAAAGCAGAGTATATCTATTGTTAGTTGTTCAGTGATGGGGGCAGTTGGGTGACACAGTGGTTAGGGAGTGGGTTTAAAGTTAGGAAGACTTGTCTTGTGAGTTCAAATCTGGCCTCATGCACTTACTGGCAATGTGCCCCTATGCAAGTCACTTAATCTGCTGGCCTCTGTTTCCTCATTTCTAAAATGAACTGGTGAAAAAAATGACAATTCACTCTAGTAAATAGCATGAAAACCCCAAATGGGATCATGAAGAATCAGGCATGACTGAAAAAATTACTAACCAGTAACAATAGCAAAAGTTGTTTATAAATATTAGTGGCAGCATTATGAGTAATTATGAAGCTGATCTTAGAAACAGGAAGACATGAGTTTAAGTCCGGTTGTGACGCTCAAATGAGATAATGGATATAAAGCACTTTGCAGACTTTAAAGTGCTTCATAAGTTTTAGTTGTTGTTGTTAATTAGTCCCTAGTTGTCAGGCTTCCAGTATATTGATGACTTCAAACCCTGAACCTTCTCCTTGACTGCTGTTGAGTTCACCCTGTGTTTATAGACCAATACAGGGATATGCTGGGAAATGTTTAACAAGAGGGATGGGAAAGATACATCCACACTTTTAACTTTTATCTCTATTATTAACATTTTATTAAGCCTAGATTACAAAAAAAAATAATGGAGTTTGTTCAGGGTCATATAATTAACCATCAGTATATACAGATACCTATACAGTTCACCTACACAAATGCTTATCCCGCCTACACCCCCTCCCCACAAAGAGTCTGGTGTGAAGTCCAAAGATGAATGCAAGAGTGAATATGGCCAACTTGGGCACTTTCCTTAAAATGGAAATTCTAGATGGAACTGACCAATTAAAGAAAGGGGACACAGGATGGAGTGATGTTCCTAAGTAGTGTGAGCTGGGCAATTGTTTTGCCCTTGCTGCTCTTCTGTCTTAGAATTGGTAGTAAGAAGGTAAGAATTAAAAAAAAAAGGTGGGGGGGGTGAGGGGAACAGCTAAGTGGCTCAATGGATTGAGTGCTAGGTCTAGTGATGGGAGGTCCAGGGTTCAAATCTGTTCTTAGACACTTCTTAGCTGTGTGACCCTGGGCAGGTCACTTAACTCCATTCATTGCCTAGCCCTTAACTCTCTTCTGCCTTGGAACTAATACACAATATTGATTCTAGGACAGATGATTAAAGTTTTAAAAATTAAAAAAAAACAGTGATCTGAGATGGGTACCATATTTTCCAGCAGACTGCCCAAGAGGTCCATGACATAAGAAAAAGTTAAGAAGATCTGGTACAGAGGTTTTCCATGAAAGAGAACTGGATTCAGTCAAAAGACTTAGAATGGAATCCTCTTCTTTTCTTGTTAGTATGACCTCAGGTAAATCACTTGACCTCTCCCAGTGTCCATTTCCTCATCTATCAGATGAAGATAATCACATTTGCCCTTCCTCCTTCACAGGTTGGTGTGAGGATCCAGCGAGATAATGGATGTGAAAGCACTCCATATCTGTAAAATGTTTTATAAATGTAACCTTTATTAATCACAGGGCAGATTTCAAGACATTGACAGGCCGGTGGGCCAGCTCGGTTTGGGCAGATGAGACCCTCGTGAGGTCTCACAAGACATGCTTCCTCTGGCTGAATAAGGACTGGCCCTCTTCTCCTCTCTAAAGTGCTTCCATTGGAGATAAATGTGGCTCTAGGTGCACACAGTATATAATACCGAGCGGTCTATTACTGGTGACATTTATTTTCCCACATGAAGAACCACAGGACAGCTCCTTTCCTCATGAAGGAAACAGATTTGTCAGAACAGAGACCAGCCATGGTGCATTCTTTGTCTTTCCTGATTTATCTGTTTATTAGATGCACATATCACTTGTTAGCCTCTGGGTGCATGTATAGGTTTCATAGACAAAAGACAGACCCTGCCACTGTGGATTACAGGCACTGAGAGGCACTGCTGACTATGACATCTACAGAGGCAAATCAACATTCTAAAGACATCGCCTGGTGTGTGATGGGCTGCCTTCTCCTCCGAGGTAACCTTGTGGCTAATCTGGATGTAGCTCCTATAAAGCTATCTAAGTCCTTGTCTCTCCAGTTAGAATGGAAGCCCACTGAGAACAAGGACTGCTGGGTTTTGGCTGTATCCCCCAAGCATGGCATAGTTCCTAACATATAGTAAGAATATGATAAATGCTTGTTTTATTTACTTACTTTAAAGCCTTATCTTCTGTCTTTAAATCAGTACTGCATATGGGTTCCAAGGTAGAAGTACAATAAAGGTTGGCAATGGGGGTTAAATGACTTGCTCAGGATCACACAGCTAGGATGTGTCTAAAGTCAGATTTGAACCCAGAACTTTCTGGCTCTGGGCCTGGCTCTAAATCCATTGAGCTACCTAACTGCCCTCAATAGATACTTGTTGATTGATAGATCTGCCCACTTTGACATGCCTAAGCATCATTTTAAAAAAGTTATAGGCATGCAACATAGTTCTATTTTCTAAATTTTTTTTGCGAGTGACAGGTTCTGTGATTTTCAGTTGTGTCTGACTCTCCAGGACTCCATTTGAAGGTTTCTTGGTAAAGATACTGGAGTAGTTTGCCATTTCTTTGTCTAGCTCATTTTACAGATATGGAAACTGAGGCAAAAAGAGTCAAGTAACTTGCTTGGGTCACACAACTAGTTAAATGTCTGAAGCCAGATTTGAACTCAGGAAGATGAGTTTTTCTGACTCCAGGTCTGGTATTCTATCTACTCTGCCAACTAGCTGCCCCAGCTAGTGGGTGATAGAAAATATAATTCAGCACAGTCCACTTAAAATAGCCAGTTCCACACAATTATTGAGTTTATAATTTATAAAAGAATTGGAGGTGCTATACCTGGGTAATTCAAGATTTGGTAAATTTTTCTCAGAATTGATTTTTTAAAAACCCTTACCTTCTCAGGAATCAAGAGCAAGGCTGAGGGACTTTTGAGAAAGAAAACTAGCCACATTCAGAGGAAGAACTGTGGGAGGAGAAATACAGAAGAATAACAACTGCTTGAACACATGGGCTGATGGGGATGTTATTGAGGATGTAGACACTAAACGATAACTCTAGTCCAAATATCAATAATATGGAATTAGGCCTTGATCAATGATACATGTAAAACTCAGTGGAATTGTGCGTTGGCTAAGGGGGGTTAGGGAGGTTTGGGGAGAGGGAAAGAACATGAAACACGTAACTATGGGAAAATACTCAAAATAAAAAAAAAATTAAAAAAACCCTTACCTTCTGTCTTAGAATTGATACAGGTATTGGTTCCAAGACAGGAGAGTGGTAAGGGCTAGGGAATTTGGAATAAGTTATATGCCCAGGGTCATGCAGGTAGGGAATCTAAGGCCAGATTTGAACATAAGCCCGGAACTCTATTCACTGAGCTGCTTGGCTGCCCCCAGACTTCATTTCATAACATCAAAAGTGCTGGAATTAGAGTGGAGAAGACCCGAGTTTAAATCTAACCTCAGACACTTACTAGCTAGCTGGGCAAGTCACTTCTGTCTGCCTCTATTTCCCCATCTATAAAATGAGGATAATCATAGCAACCCACGAAGGGTTGTTGTAAGAACCAAATCAGATATTTATGAAGTACTTTGCAAACATTAACATGTTGTCTAAATGCTATTATTATTAATAGTCATTCGAAACAATTTTCCACACTGTCCAAACTTAATTACTTGATCATTTCTGGCCTTTACTTTGTACATTAAAACTATTAAAACCTTTAAAGGGTCCTCTACGACGTGACCCTTGTTGTGAGAGGTGGCAGTTTTTCTACCTGGTTCCAGAATGTCATTCAGATCTCTTTATTCAGAGCTTTCTTCATGACCATGATCTTGAACTCTGAAGCCACACTCTCCTGGTCTTCCATGTTTCCTTCTGACTGACTTTCCCTATTCTTCCCCTCACCAAAGACTTCAAACCTTCCATATCTTCTTCTTCTGCTAGTCTTTTACTCCTTCTCTGAACTTACTTTCTTCTCTTCACAGGCTTGACCCTACAGATGATCTGTTCACATTCCATTACGGCTCATTCCCTGCTAATCCTTAGCCCTAGGTCATCCCCCACCATTTGACTTCTCTTGAAGTCATACTTGCTCTGCCTGGGTAAAGGGATTGAGCCTGTTCTCATATATAAAGTGCTTCAATTTGAGATAAATGAGACAGTGGGTATTAAAAGTTGATGAAAAAAGTCTGACAACTCTGCTAATGGGGTCCACTATAAATTTATGTTTTCAAGTCTTGGGACTGAGCTGAAAGCAAATCTTTTATTCTTCTTTAATTGAATTTTTTTTAAACCCTTACTTTCTTTCTTTGAATCAATGCTAAATACTAATACTAAAGCAGAAGAGCGGTAAAAGGGAGTTAAGTGACTTGCCCAGGGTTACACAGCTAGGAAATGTCTGAGGCCAGATTTGAATCAAGGATCTCCTATCTCTAGGCCTGGCTCTCAGTCCCCTGAGCTATCTAGTGACCTCTTTGACTTTCTAGCATATTCTTCACAGCAGTTCTAAACATCAGTTCTCCTGAAATTCTAAATATCATTCCACTATTCAGTCTCTTGATAAATGACTTCATCTCCTACCATACTGATAAAATTGTGGTGATTTCTTGTGAGTTTCTTCATCTCTACTGTTTGACACCTTAAAAACCATATGTATCCACACCCATCCTCTCCTTCTTTGTTCTAACCTCTGAGGAACAGGAAGCCCTTTTCCTTGAATGAATGAGAAAAACATTTATTATTAAACTGAATAAAGCATTTATTAAATATCTATTTTTATACACTGTGATACATATACAAAAGTAAAATATTTCCTGCCTTTAAGGGATTTGCATTCTTTATGGGGAGATACCACATATGAGAGAGTGGAGGAGAAGGGAAGGGAGTTTTGGTCTGCATAGTCACAGATTGCTAATGGAAGGATAGGTGAGTTGATCGTTACTCCTTTTCCTGTGGCAATAGTAGTATTGAATATGATAGCTATTTATCATTTCTACTGCAAGATATGCAAAGGAGGGAGAAAGGGACATTAAGTTTTTGAAGTGACAGGTAGATTGAAGAATGCCCAGGAAAATATTTACTGTGTTGACTATGGCTAAATGGGATGTGGAACATGACTAGGTAGATATGGTGGGTTTGATGAATTTGTATCCATGCCCAAATCAATACTGGTGAGTCCCTAGGTAGAGTGGATTAACTCCTTGGTGTCAGGCTGGGAATGGAGAGCATGGTCTTAGGAGCTCAGGTCCAAAGAAAGGATGGATATCCCTTGTGATTCCTTTTGAACCCTACCACCTCTACTTCTGTTCTTATTATATTTCATTCACTATCATTTTGGAATTTGTCCTGTAGATATTTCAGGTCCCTATAACATTCCTCTTTCTAATTTTTCCTTTTCTATTGCCTGCCTCCCTTCCTTTGTTCCTTCCTTTGTTCCTTCCTTCCTTCCTTGGTTCCTTCCTTCCTTCCTTCCTTTAGTCTACATAGATTGTAGAACTGTACAAGAAGCATTGAGTTAGTACTTAGCCCTGATTTTAAAGTCTTCCCTTTAAACCCCCATTTCTAACCTTACTTTTTGCCCCAGTAAGATTTCCTATACTTACAAAGATGTTGTAGCCACTAACCAAATGCATAGCTTTTAAGGGGATCTGGAAAAAAAAAGTGAAATCAAATCAAATGGTCATATCATAATAGTAGTAATTAACATTGCTCTAATACTTTAAGGTTTTCAAAGCACTTTCATCATAACATCCTGAAAGACACTGCCTGTGTTACCTTGGGCAAAAAACTTAACATCCATATTTGCATCTCAATTTCCTCATCAGTAAAATGAGGAAGTTAAACTAGATGGCCTTTGAAGACTGGTCCAGTCCAAAATCTAGGATCCTATGGTGATTTCTATTTGCAGGGGAGATAAGGTGATCAAAGAAATAATATAATGCAAAATAAAAATCTGTTAATACTGAAAGAGCTCAAAATAGTCCATTTGTCCTTTTCTTTTTTAATCTGTACCTATGATTTCATCTGTATAGGGAGCTTTCTGTTGATGAAACAATATCTATCTATGTTTATTAGCATTGGGTCTGTAATTTTTAAGCCTTATAGAATTTGAACCCTGGTTATCCTGCCTCCAAGCCTGCCTCTATATCCATTACTCTAAGCTGCCTTTCTTGGTTGTAGTAACCTAAGAAAGAATTTTTGGTTTTCTTAATCAGCACATACTATGTGCCAGTTGGTAGGTTAGGTAGGCATTGGCTATACAAAGACAAAAAGAGAGACAGTCCCTGTCCTCAGAACTTACATTATAATGTGAGATACATGTACATATGTTATTGTTGTTTATTCTTTGTTTCAAAGAGATGTCAAATGTGAGGTCTTGACTGGTGTGTAAATTGGACCAAGTGAGGCAGAATAGTACAAAATTGTCAGTCTTACTCTTTTGCCATTGGGCTGGGTGGCAGGACAAGTTGGCGTCAGATGCAGCCAATAACCTTGGCTTCTTTGATGTCTGACCAAACTCCAAGGGTTCCTCAGTGCCTGCTTCTGCTTCCTTCATGGACTTTGGAACAAATTGCACAATCTGCCCATTCCACGGGGGAAGTCTTCACAAGTTTAGGGAAGAAATCCCCCCCAAATCACTGATGGGTTTAAGGCCTCTTGGTTACCCTCAACCTAACTGAACCTGCCTGCCAAGATGTTTTTATTGGGGTGTGGCTGCTGTGCATGCTACAGTTTCTTGGATGCAAATATATGAAACAGAGGAATAGAGGCTGGACCTAGAATGGTACTAGTATAGGAAACTACTCTCAGTCTTCACTTTATAGCAGTGATTCCCAAAGTGGGCACCACCGCCCCCTGGCGGGTGCTGCAGTGATCCAGGGAAGCGGTGATGGCCACAGGTGCATTTATCTTTCCTATTAATTTGCTATTAAAATTTAAAAAATTAATTTCCAGGGGGCTAAGTAATATTTTTTCTGGAAAGGGGGCGGTAGGCCAAAAAAGTTTGGGAACCACTGCTTTATAGTCTATGAGACTTAACTTAGATATTGAAAGGTTGAGAGACCTATAAAGGTCAGACAGTTCAGTCAGAATAAGGACTTGAGTCTAAGTCTTTCTGATTCTGAAGGCAGCTCTTTATCTGTTATGCCACTCTGCCTTTCAAAATACCTGCAAAAATATAAGATATTTATATAGCTGGGCTCTTGAGAAAAGCATCATATTCAAGCCATCTTCCAAAGTAACAATTCCCTCTGTTTCTCCCCCTCTGAAATATTTTTGAGTTGCCATATTGACACACCTATTCTTTCTAGTGCACATCATATAAAGGGTAGAATTTTTTCCTTCCTAACCTTTATTCATTGCTTATTTCTTCTGTTTCTCCATATGTATTTCAGATAAAATAAATGACCTCTGTGGTCCCCTCTAGCTCCAAAGTTCTGTCATTCCAGCGCTGCTTCTGTTAGAATAAGTTAAACCATCAAAGAGCCTTCCCTGTCCACTTACAAAGTCTTTCCTGCACCAGGACAGTGAGTGAGAAAAAGGCTGATATGTGTTATGACATTTGCCATCACAGTAATGGAGCCAAGAGACAGATTAAGTCAACTCATTACTCACATGCAGGCTGACCCAAAAGAAAAACCACCAAGTAGGTGAAGTTTGTCTTTAGCAATCTCCATGACCTCTTTTCAGCACCTTTCCCCTTCTTCAATGCATCCTCTTTTCCCTTCCTCCAGGCAGCTCATGCTCTCATGTTATCCTTGACTCTGATCGCTGAGAAAATGAATCCAATTGGTGAATTGCTGCTAAGGTGTTAGTGATATGTTTCTCCAAACAAAGAGTTTTTTTATTTGAGAAGAAAATTCGAGAGGGCAATACTTAATCCCAGCATTAGAAGATAGAACCTGAGTTCTCTCTTACATATAGTATGCCTGACTTTCTTTGCTTATACTTGGAATGACATAAAATGATTTAACAAAAGAAAGATCTATCCTTCTTCACCTTTTTTCCCCCACACATTCTGTGGTTCTTTAATGCCTTTCTTACTATTTCCTCATTGTTTAGTTGTTGACCCCATTTGGGATTTTCTTGGCAAAGATACTAGAGTGGAGTGGTTTGCCATTTCCTTCTCCAGATCATTTTACAGATGAGGACACTGAAGCAAATAGGGTTAAGTGACTTGCCCAGGGTCACATTGCTAGGAAGTGTCTGAGTTCAAAATTTGAACTCAGGAAGATGAGCCTTTCTGATTCCAGACTTGAAACTCTGCATGCTGTGCTATCCAACTGCCCATATATAACCCTCATACAAGATATTATTTCTTATTTTCCTCATGCCTTTGCAGTGATTGATTCCCCCATGCCTGAAATTTACTCCTTTCCTCATCTTCTCCTCTTAGAACATCTAATTTCCTTCAAAACTCAGCCCAAGCGCTAACTTCTACATGGAGATTTTCCAGATCCTCTCCCTCAGTTGCCAATATCTTCCCTACCAATATTTCTTTGTACATATTTTGTATACAGCTTTACTATTCATAAATGTGTACATGCTGTCCATCCCAATGGAAGAGAAGCTCCTTGAGCACAGAGACAATTTGATTTTTGTCTTTTATCTACAGTGTTTATTTAGCCCAATGTTCTGGCACAGGATAGATACTTAATAAATGCTTATTGATGCAGCATGAAGTTACACTCACTTTTTCTTCCTAGCTATTTCACACAGTTCAATCATAATAAAGGCAACTGTCTCTCTCTGGTCTGATCAGAGTCCATATGGAGAACTGAGTTCAGGTCTGTGTGGCATATTTTAGAAAGGACATTGGTCAGCTGGAGAATATCCAGAGAAGAGAATCAACATGGTGAAGGGCCTCAAGAATGTTTAGCCTGCATAAGAGAAAGTTTGGGGTGGGGAATGGGGGACATAATAATATCAGTTGTTTTTCAGTTGGATCCAACTCTTTGATGACCCAACTGGGGATTTTTTTGGCAGTTAGTGAATTAGCTTTCCATTTTCTTCTCCAGCTCATTTGACAGATGAGGGAACTGAGGCAAACAGCATTAAGTGACTTGCCCACAGTCACACAGCTAGATTTCAACTCAAGGAGATGGGGCCTGGCACTGTATCTGCTGTGCCACCTAGCTGCCTTTCACATACAATAATACACTTCATATATATGAAGGGTTGTCACCCTGGACAGGAGCTAAGAAGGATAGGCAGAAGTCTACGAAGAGGAAAATTTAGGCTAGATGTTTAGAAAACAAAACAACTAACTCTTTCTCAACAATTAGTGCTATTCAAAGCCAGAGTGGGCTCCCTCAGTGAGTGAGAAGTTAGGCTGATTGACTTGTAAGATCTCTTCTAACTCTGTCATTTTATGATTTTGTCTTGCTGAAGGCAAATCCCAAATGAAGAGACCCCCTATTAGGACATTAGTTCGTGGCCTAGATTATCAATGGGCTGCCTTATTTTCAATTGCTCTTCAGCCCACTCTTCACACCCAGACTATTGAATTTCACAATAATTGGCAATATTTAAACTCTCTCTGCCTTTGTCTCTGTTTGTCCCCCCTCTTCTCTCCCTTCTCTTCTCTCTGATAGTTAAGGCTTTGAGCTGTTTTCCCTTTGGTGGGGCTCCATTTCTGCTTCAGAATCTCATAATTCTTGTCATCTTTCCCAGGAGTTGGTTTGGCTGGAGGGGCCAAAGGGATGAAGGTGGTTCATGGCCTCTGACAATCCTTGACACATCTTTAGGCCTGAGGAAGGAATGAGTCTGCCTGCTGGCCGCCAATCTGTCCACACATGGGTGCCCCCATTGGGCCTCCTTCAGCGAGAGGTATTTTTTGACATGATGTGGAGCCAATATAGGATTCACCCATTTTGTGTGTGTGTGTGTGTGTGTGTGTGTCTCCAGGATACTGGGAAAGAAGGCTAGCCCTGACAGATCTGGGTAAGGGAAAAAGACTCCTGTTATGTGCACTTTTCTTCTCCATGGACTTTTTGGCTGAATGCAAGCCTGCTTGATTGAAACGCTTCAGATGTTCCAAAGGCAAATCCCTCTACTCCAATCACTACTTCAGATGTCATTTCTGCACTGCAGATCTCAATTGCATATTCTGTTCAAGTTCCAGAAGGAAACTCCCATGGCCGTCAGGGGCAGTTCCATGCTCAGAATATTCAATCCAGATTGACAGGGCAGATGGGAGAAAGGAAGCCAGTGCTCCCCAGCCAGTGCTTGGGATGCTATGCAAAGACATGCTTTGGAGCCTCCGCCTTTCATTGTAGAATAACGACAACTGACTTTTATGGAGAGCTTTACTGTTTGCAAAGCCCTTCTCCTACGTTTCTCCTTTTGATTCACATAGTAATTCTATGAGACAACTGCGTGAGGTATTCATAGGATACAGCTTGAAGGGAACTTAGAGGTCATCTAGTCCAACCCTTCATTTCATATATAAGGAAACCAAGGCCCAGAAAAGGGAAGTCACTTGCCCAAATGACTTCACATAGGTAGTAAATGCAGAGCTAGAATTTGAACCCTGATCCACATATTCCAAAAAATAGCAATCTTTCCATTGGATTATGTTGCTTCCTAAGGACAGTCTGGTGGTGCAGTGGATAGAGTACCAGGCCTGAAGTCAGGAAGACTCATCTTCCTGGGTTCAAATCCAGCCCCATGCACTCATTTGTTAGGTGACCCTGAGCAAGTCACTTAACCTTGTTTGCCTCAGTTTCCTCATCTATAAAATGAGCAGGAGAAGGAAATGGCAAATGACTTTGGTATCTTTGCTAAGAAAACTCCAAATGGGGTTATGAAGAATTAGACATTACTTAAATTAATAAATTTAATGAAATTATCAAATATTACATTAATTAATAAATTAAATTAACCAATTAAACAACAACAACAACAACAACACTTGTATGGTTATTTACCCATATCTATTCCATCAGGAAGCCTTGTAGGTAAGCATTGCAAATTGTCTTATTGCTAATTGATATATCAAAGGCTTTGATGGTCATAGAGGTTAGAGTTAGTTAATTCATCATATGACCAGACCAGAGTGGAACTATCTTCTTTCTAATATTGGACACTAATTTTTTTTCCCCATCTGGACTTATGATTTCATTCTTGTAGAGAAGTCCTGTGTGAAAACTGCCTCTTTCAATGCAGATTGGCATCTGTTCTACAACTTAAAAGTCTTAGATAGTTGGCTGGAACTTAGAGCTCATCTAGTCAAAGCCACTGTGTTTTAAAAGATGAAATAGGCAAATGCTTAAGGTCACATAACAAGTACGCCTCAGAGCCCAGACTAAAATTCAGGTTGTCTGACTCAAAGTCCAGAGACCTTTCACGGTGCTCCAGATTGTAGCCCCTGCTGTACTCCCAGAATGTTCTGTGGCTTTGGGCAAACTACTTAACCTTTCCCAGTCTCTGTTTCTTTATCTGTTAAGTGATCTTCTGTTCCTCACTTGCCTTGCCCTACCTCACAGGGGCTGTTGTGATATGAAATATGAAAATGGATAGATGGAGTTACTTTGAGAACTTAAACTGTTCTACACATGTAAGACAGTATTATCTAAGGCAATACAGAATGTCTTGCTTTCTTTCTTTGAGTAAACAGAAATTTATAATATGAAAGTAATAGCAACAGGATCATTTCCTTCTCAAACATCATCGATACACACACAGGAAATTCCTGTCCTGATATCCTTCAACTTAATACTGTCAGGACCAGTTGCCTTAGAGACGGGGTAGCAGCCATTAGCTATCAGTAAAAATTAATGTACCACAGGGAATTTCAAAGAGAAATGCGCTTAAGTGTGTAGGGCCATCTGAACCACCCACCCGATACTCAGCCCGGCTGCACTCAGTGGGTTTTACAGTTCTCATTTGATTACACATGGCAGAGGTGGAAAGGGGGCTTTTCTCTTTGTCTGTCATCAGTTGAAGTTATAGGAACAGAAGGTCATCAGTTTAGAATTGTAAGAGATCGTAGAGGCAGTCGAGTCCAACCCTTTCACTTTCCAGTCGCAGAAACTGAGGGCCAGAGATGGGAAGAGTCATGCAGGTTACAAATAGCAGGGTTAAAATTTGAATGTGGGTCTCCCAACTCCAAATTCAGTATCCTTTCCAATACACTCAGTTGACCTGGGTTCAAATCTGACTTCTGACACTGATGTGTAACTCCAAGTAAGTTATATGATGTCTATGAGTCTTATTTTCTTAATCTGTAAAATGGGGAAAATAATGTCTGTAATGTCTACCTCGTTGACTTATTATGAAGCACAAGCCAAATGCCTACTAGTGCCAAGTACTCTGCTAAGCACTGGGAATTCAAAGAAAGGCAAAACCAAATCAAAATGCCAGTCCCTTCTCTCAAGAATTTCCTAATCTAATTGAGAAAATAAGAAAATGTAAAGAAAATATTTTGAAAATATTACAATATTACAATAATAAAATATTACAATAGGTGCATATATGTGTCAGTCTTTAATCTACGTTCTAAGACTGCTAGGTGACTTAGTGGATTGAGAGCCAGGTCTAGATTTGGGAGGTTCTGGTTTCAAATATGACCTCGGATAGTTATTAGCTGTGTGGTCCTGGCCACGGCACTTAACCCCCATTGCCTAGCCCTTATTGCTCTGCTACCTTGGAACCAGTTTTCAGTAGTGATTCTGAGATGGAAGGTAAAGGTTTTTAAAAAAAGAACTGATTTCTCCATAACACATCCTTAACTGGTCTACTTCTGCTATGAAGACTGAGTCAGAGATAATCTGCTCACATCTGTTTTTTCCCCCAAGCAACTAAACTAGAATCAATACTTTTAAAGCCACTTTCTTTGCTAGGATAGCAGGTCTCTTTCTTCGTGACTGAACTTCTCATTGTGGGTGCTGGATGACCAGTAGGGCAGTTTGGATAATCTTGAACTGATGATCCAGGAGTGCTGCAGGAATGCAACATCTGGAATGAATCTTCCTCCTCTCTCTGCAACTGATCCATCATTAGGTGAAGCTGATTGCTACCACATCCATATCATAGTTCGGATTCATTTACATTCAAGTGATGAAAGTAGGATTTTCTTTCCTTTTAAATGGATCTGAACCCAGGTGGGGCTCCAGGAGCTGTAAAGGGGAGTGTTGACTCTTTGGACATGCTTTTGGTTGCATTCTCAAATGGCCCACTCAATTAGGGGTAATATTTCACTGACTGTGTGTATGACGACTCCCTTGCCAGCAGTGTTTTCTAAATGGTTCTGAGTCAAGACTTTCAAAACAGTCCTTCATCACCTTTATGTTGAGGGCTGTATCCACATAGCTCATTGTACTGTGGTTATGTCTCTCCTTGGAAGCAGCCACAACCTCTGGTTGTAATTATCTGGTTTGGTAGGCTTCGCCAATCCAAGGAACTATATAGATGACCCATTTCTATTGGTCTTGGTATGATATGCATGCAGCCTTGAAGCCATATCTGGGGTATGATGTTCCCTAGCATAGGGCATCTGGACTTCTTGGAAGAGAAGAATAAACTGGAACTAAAAACAAAGCTAAACAAATTTCTAGAAAAGAGTAGGAGCCACTAAAATCTATTTTGTTTTTTAACTGACTTTCCAGAAATATAACCCAAGGGTCCCCTAATCCCAGAAGGTACCATATCAGTTGTTATATACCATGAGAAGCCAGCAACACTAAGAAGAAGGGAAAACTTGTCTTCAGGCTTCCTCCCATATGCCCTTTTGCTTTCCTTCCCTTTTATTGTCTCTAGAGGGTCACCCCCTCTTCTCTTTCAAATGTTCAGTGTTCTCTCTGTTATCCAAATTTATTCTCCCACCTAAGGGTCTTAGATATCACTTATTCATACCTTAGGATGCACTTAAGCCCACCTCAGGGTTCATTTTAAAGTATTTTGGGTTCCTTGAGAGCTTGTGACCAATTTCCATTTTGGGGGGAAAGTTTGGATGTGTTTGTTTGTTTGTCACTTTCTGCTATCGTTTCTGTATTTTGCTTTTTCCTCCCTAGAAATTATCCAGGGTCAAGAGATTTTTTTTTTTTGCTGTTGCTTATTCCTTTTACCACTAGTGGATTGGGGTTCCTGCATGTTGGTAGACATTGCTTTCTTAGCTTCTATCTTGCAGGGCTTTGCCTTGGTAGTATCTTCCCTTTCCAGTCAGAAGCCTGAGTGAGGGCAGGTAGATCTATGATGTTCTTCCTGTAATGTGCTTTAGAGCATTTTGCCCCGAGGATATCTTTCCAGCTCCTGCTGCCTCAGCTGTGGCCAGCTTTGTTTCTGCCCAAATTCCATGCTCTGCTGCCCAAATTCCATGCTCTTTAGCTTCAAGTCTCAAGTCTCCCTGCCAAGGCCTTGCATTGCCCTCAGAGGTAAGTCTGTAGTGCTTTCAGCCAGTCCCCACGAATTTATTTATTTTTTCTTTATTTTTCTTTTTAAATATTTTTCCATGTTTACATGATTTATATTCTTTCCCTCCCCCTTCCCAGAGTCAACAAGAAATTCCACTGGGTTGTACAAATGTTATCATTTGATATCTATTTCCATATTATTCATTTTTGCTATAGAGTGATTTTTAAAGCCTAAACCCTAAATCGCACACCCATATATTCCTGTGATAAGTGATGTCATATGTTTTTCTTTTGTATTTCTACTTTTGTAGTTCTTTCTCTTAATGTGGTTAGCATTCTTTCCCATAAGTCCTTCAGGAGTATCCTGGCTTTGTTCCACAATGTTTTACTTTCTGTGTATAATGTTCTCCTGGTTCTGCTTATTTCACTCTGCATCAGTTCTTTGAGGTTCTCCCAGTTCATATAGAAATCCTCCATATCATCATTCCTTACAGCACAATTGTATTCCATCACCATTAGATACCACAATTTATTCAGCCATTCCCCAATCAAGGGACAACCCTTTGTTTTCCAATTTTTTGCCACCACAAAGTCCAGTATGTATTTTTTGATTGTCTCTGGCATCAAGCAACTGAGAACTACTTTTGTTTCACCATGAGAAGTCAGACTCCATTGGTGAACTTCAAGGGAAGTCTCTTCCTGGTCCAACTCAAAGAAGAATTTTCCAATTTTTTGCCACCACCTTAAAGAGCAGGGCTATAAATATTTTTGTACAAGTATTTTTCCTTATTATCTTTTTGGGGTACATACCCAGCAGCGGTATTGCTAGATCAAAGGGTATGCATTCTTTTAAAGCTTTTTGCACATACTTTCAAATTGCCTTCCAGAATGGCTGAATTAATTCACAATGTCACTAGCAATGCATGTGTCCCAATTTTGCCACAACCCCTCCAACATTAATTATTTTCCTTTACTGTCATATTGGCTAGTCTGCTAGGTGTGAGGCAGTATCTCAGCATTATTTTCATTTGCATTTCTCTAATTATGAGAGATTTAGCACACTTTTTCATGTGCTTATTGATAGTTCTTTATCAGAAAACTGCCTATTTATGTCCCTTGAGCATTTGTCAATTGGGGAATGTCTTGATTTTTTGTACAATTGACTTAGCTCCTTATAAATTTGAGAAATGAGACCTTTGTCAGAGGTTTTTGTTATAAAAAATTTCCTCCAATGTGTTGCTTCCCTCTAATTTTGGTTGCATTGGTTTTGTCTGTTCAGAAACTTTTAAATTTAATATAATCAAAATTATTCCTTTTATATTTTGTAGGTCCTGAAAATTTAGAGATTGCCCTGGCCCTCATTCTGACTCTGGCAAGGTAGATGGTGTGGGGGAGGGTGATCAGCTTGCTCTTTGATTAGTGCAGTTTCACCCCCTTATAGCATGGGAATCTCCAAACACTGCCCACCTTTAAAGCTGTGTTGAGTTTACTTGTCAGGTTTTGATTTCTGTCCTTTTAGATGCTTTGTAATGATTGGTTGGAAGGAAATTCAGAAGACTTCTGCTACTCCACTGCCATCTTGGCTCCATCTCGAAAGTGTTTTGGAATAGAAGACTTTAAAGGAATTTCAAGCAATGAACAGGTTGCGGAGAAATTTTAGGAGCCAGGTCTCCTTATCACATGCCCTGTAGAAATCATACCATATGAATGACCAACTACTCTGTCTCTGTGGAAATCTGGTCTTCTGTGTTTCATTATGTATACAATGATTGGATTAAAATTGCCTCAGCTTACATATGACACACATTTTTAAAGGGTGGGATTTCAACTCTGGATTTATAGATAATTTTAATGTCTGGGAAAGGCAAGTCCTAGAAAACAGTTGGGTAATTGGTGAACCATAGATGATGCATGTGCAAGCTCTGTGAAATGTATGATGTGCTATATGGATGAAAGGCATTATTATTTATTGTCATTCTTGTTATTTATGTGAAATCTCCCCTCTCTCAGCTATCAAGTATTCTTACCCTGCCTTAAGCAATCTTAGGCATCTACCAACAGAAATCGCCAAATACCAACTCCTCAGAAATGGGGGCTTGAAAGACAAATAAACATCTATTCAATTGATTTTAACAGAGTCTCATTAAGTGTATATTCTTTGTCTTGGCTACATTCTGAGGGATGTAAAGAAATATAATTCCCCAATATTAACCAACTATATTGGTCTCATTGTTCCTTGCACGACATACATCTGTGAACTCTTTGCCTTTGCACCGACTTTCTGCCATTTCTGAAATAATCCATTGCCTTCATTCCCTCTGCCTCATGACTTGCTCTTGTTTCCCTTTAAGACTCAATTCAAATCTTACCTTCTGCTGACAGCCTATTCTACCTTCTGCAAAAGACCTCTCCTGGCCCTCACGGAGCTTATATTATATTTGGGTAGATGACTCATGATATGTAGAATCCCTTTGAGTACAAAGAGCATATGTGCCAAATGTGGGGTAAGTGCTCAAGGTATCCAGAAGGAAGAGGCTCCTGTGGGCTGGGTTCATCAGAAAAGGTCATTAGAAACATGGAATCATCCATTTGTGGCCAGACAATGCATCTAGGGAAAGTCAGTTAGACAAATCCATTCATACAGGTCAGTAAGTGAGAGAGCCAGGATTTGAATTCTGTTTTGACTCGGACTCAGTCCTCTTTTTATGGTATCATAGTGCTGTGGAATAAATGGGACTTGAGCTAAATCCCAAATTTGGTCAGTAGAAAGCAGTATATAATAGAAGCAACAGAGGACTTTGGTTCCTCTCTCAGTTCTGTTATTTACTCAAGGTGAGAGCTTGGTCAAGTCACTTTATTTCACTTTATTTATCTGGACCTTAACTGTAAAATGAGGATGTTGCTTCTGAGGTCCTTTCCAGCTCTAAATATGTTTCTGTGATACTATAAAGGGAATGGGGACAGGAACCCCGAAGGTCAAATAGGGTAACCAAGTTAATTCTCCAGTCTTCCTCCCACCTGACATAGAGAGCTATAAGTCAACATTTGAATGAGGGTCTTCTAGGGGTGAGAGGGTAATATTCATAGTCATCTTGCCCTTCCAATGCTCTGCAGTCAACCTTTCTCACTTTCTCAGTGTTTTCTTACTTCTCTGGCTAATGCCATCTGTTTTCAATTTCGTGATCAGCAAAGGGGGGAAAAAGCCTAATCCAGTTTTTCAAAACACTTAATTTTTAAGGAAAAATAGTCTCTCTTTCATTTTAACACTAAGGTTCTTAATAAATGATATTTACTTACCAACACAATCCATGCAATTTCCTACCAAGATAATGGACTTGTGCTCCCCACCCCCCACGTCCATTCTAACACTTTCTGCCTGTGTTAGTCTATTATAGATTGAGAAGAGTTAAAAAAATTTGAAGCCAAAGCAGGTAATTTTCTGGAGAGAAGAAAACTGCTTTAAATGATTTTCCCTTTCAAGATCTTTTTTTTCCTTTGGCTCTCTTTTTTTTTTAAACGGAGAAAAAAGTGACAAACACATTGAAAAGTCTAACAATGGAACCAAAGAGATGACAAGAAACCTTTGCAATTAGGAGACATTTTAAAAATTAATTTTGAGAACAAAAGTCGACGGAGGTCGTAGAGCTCTGGTGCGCATTAAGGCTGCTTGCCCTCCCACTGGGAAGGGAAGACCCAAGTGGCTGTCATTACTGCCAGTCCCACTGCTACCTGATGGATTCCTGGAAAGACCTCTCATGAAAGAGGCAGCCAGAGCCTCTCTAGGGACCTCTAGTTCCCATCATCTCGAGAATGAAATATTCAGTATCATCTTTCGACACCTGGGACTGCCATGGATTAAACTTTGACTGCTTCCATGATGGGAGTGGCTAAGAGCCTGGGGATGAAGCGTGGTCGGGGTCAGATTTGACTTTAGAAGAGAGGAAACAGAAGATGGCTCCAAGTGGAAAAGGGTGCTGTAGGCTAGAGAAGGGACAGCACAGACATCCTAAGGGAGGACTAACAGGATCATGTTTCTAGTGACCATTTCTAATGGCCTGGAGCCCCACTTTTTGAATTCCGTTTCCCATCCTATTTGACCCCTAGCCATCCACACAGTTGTAGACAAGTCAGTTTGTCGGGGAACAAATGACTCTATGCGGTTGTGGGTGGCCTTGTCTTTACCAAAGTTCTGACTTTCCTCCTGGTTTCCAATTATTGATTGGAAATGTTCATTTCCCTTCTTATGAAGGGAAGTTTTCTACACAAGGGTTCACTATTGGCTATCTTCTCCAACAAATAGTTAATAAGAGAGTCAGTGTCAGGGGAGGATGGGAGAAAAGAGAAACTCTTCTGAACCATGCAATATAGTGCAGTTTGGAAACACTTGCCCATTTGCTTGGTGCATATATGAAATTCATCTGAATCTTGTTCCCTGAGCCTATGGGGTATTTTCAAATACAAATTAGGTTGGCCAGAATTCCTTTTCTGCACCAGCTCTCCTGGGTGCAACTTAAAGGTTATTAAGATGCCTAATAAAAGGAGAGAGCACATTTAATAATGTTACCATAACCTAAACGTTGCCATGTGAAGTGGCCTGCAGTGCCATGTGGCCTGGGAGCCGTGAGCCACTGATGTACTTGTTTAGAGAGGTCCTATAATTATCTGCATTTAAAAAGCACCATTAAAGCCATCGAGGCAGCAATGTCTCATTTGCAGGGCTATCCCATCCATGTTACTCTGGAGGCCCAGGGGCTACGTGCTCCTTTGGGGAGATTGCTAGAGGTTCCTGTGCTAATGTGATGCCATGTTTAATTCACAAAATGGCACCTTTGCTAAGCATCACTTTCAGGTGTGCTGGAGTTTCATCTCCATACTTTTCTGTTATAGCAGAAGCCTGATGATTTATGTGGATTTATTATATATCCAGCAAGTCTGCTAAAATTATTCATTGTTTCAATTAATTTTTCGATGACTCTTTAAGGTTCTTTAAGTATACTGTCATATCATCTGCAAAAGCTATCATTTGTTTCTTCTTTACTATAGCCTTAGTCCCTAACTTTCTTTTTCTTATTTTATTACTGAAGCCAGGATTCTAATATTATATCAAATAGAAGTGATAATAATGGACATTCTCATTTCACCCCTGATTTTATTCAAAAGGATTCTAGTTTGTCTCTATTATAGATAATAGTAGCTCTTGGTTTTAGAAATATGTGCTTTTTATCATTTAAGGAAAGACCCATTTATTCCTGTTTTCATGTGTGTGTATGTTTTAAAACAGAAATGGATATTGTCTTTTATCGAAAGCTTTTCCTGAATCTATTGTTATCACATTAACATTTAATTATTATTATTAAATTCTATGAATATGTGAACAATTAACACATGATCCCTGCCCTCAAGGATATAAAGTGTATGTGTGGGGTGTGAAGGGAGAAACGGAGGAAGGTTGGATGGAAGAAAGGAGAGAGGAAGGTAGAGGAAAGGAAAGGAAGGTAGCAGTCCCCAGCCCCACAGGGGGGAAATTGACCAGAGCCCTTCTGGGCTCCAATAAAAGATCTAAGAGCAACTTTAGGGTTTAGAATAGCTAGGTTTTGTTTAAATTAGAAAGGGGAAGGTCTAGGAAAAACTAAGAGGTATAGATAGAAAGGGAAAAAGGCACCAAGAGAGATCATGGTAGATAGAGTCAGCCAGCCTCCAGGGAGCTAGCGAGACTTCAGGGTAGAGAGAGAGAAAAGATGCCAAGCTTTCTCTTTTATATTTTCTCCGACACCTCCCACAAAGGAAGTGGGACTTGTCAGGGGAATTTGTAGCAGGGATCCCTGGGAGACATAGTCTTCCAGGTTTTACATTAATTCCAAATGACACATTCCCCCCTGTGATCCTTTGGGGGACCAGTCTCCCCAATGGATCACAACAAACATAAATAAATTCACAATTACAATAAAAAATAGTATATACATCAATACAAGGGGAGAATAGTAACAATTTTTACAATATAAAGAAAATCAAATAATTGGCACTTCCTGGGCTTGGGTAGGGGGGGATTTAGATCTAGCACTCCTGCTGAGCCTGGCAGGGGTTTAGTAGGGGAAGAGACCCCTGCTGGACTGGGTTTGGGCAGGAAAATTTTTTCATTTACCCTTAGGCAGTAAGCCAGGCAGGATAGTCAGCAGGCAGTCAGGCAGGCAGGTTCAGGTCCATCTGAGTCACCATAAAAGTCTAGGATTGAAGATAAAACATGAATCCAATTCTATAAACATTTATTAAATGCCCACTATGTGCCAACTAGATCCAAAGAAAAAAACAAAACAGCATCTGCTCTCAAGGAACTTACATTCTGCTGGAAGAGTTTATATTTGAATTCTAATGAACATAAATAACCAAAATATAAGGTAAATGGTAGAATTTAATAATAAAGAGGGACATGCCAAATCCTATAGGAGTTCAGAGGAGAAAGAGGCCTCTTTTGACTACAGGATCTAGAATGAAGAATCAATGACATTAGATTTAGAACTTGAAAGACAGGTAAGAAATGGATGAGTAGTAGATTGTGCATGTGTATGCTTGTATGTGCATATGTCGACAATGAGGAAGAAGACCATTCTAGGCAGGATGAATGATGTGAATAAGAATATGGAAGATAAAAAAATCAAAGTATCCACAGAGAATAGCATTTATGCCAGTTTGACTGGAATGTTGGGAGATAAGATGAAGTTATAGAAGACCTGACTAGGAAGGTATATTGGTTGCCAAATCATGCAGACACTTGAATGCAAGATTTTATTCAGTGAAGGAGCCATTGAAAGATTATGACTAATGTTCAAGTAAAAGCCATATTTATTTTTTACTAATACTTGATATTAGAGAGTTATTTAGGGCAAACTAGGTGGTACAGGGGTAAGAGCACAGAGCCTAGAGTCAGGCAAACCTGAGTTCAGACCCAGTTTCAAATATTTACTAGCTGTGTGACCCTGAGCAAGTCACTTAACCTTGTTTGCCTCAGTCTTCTCATCTATAAAATGAATTGGAGAAGGAAATGACAAACTACTCCAGTATCTTTGCAAAGAAAACCCCAAGGAATCACAAAGAATCAGACTCAACTGGAGAAATGACTGAACAACAAGAAGTGAGCTATTTTTTAAAAAGTGTACATGGTCTATTTGGGATTTCAGAGATATCACATTTCATCTACACTGCAACCAATATTTTTGTAAGTAATAATTCATAAGAACAACCAACATTAAATTTTTTCAGGAGTTTTGTCTTCAAAAATTGTAATGGAAAGAACTATTTTCTTTTCAACATCACCAAGATTCCCATTCCTTCTTAGGAAATAAGGACAGAGAAGGACAATGTGGTATAGTGGAAAGAACACTGAATTTGGAGACAGAGTATCTGGGTTCACATAGCCAAAGCACTAAGCATCTATGGACTTTGTTTTTATCATATGTAAAAGAAGAAGGTTGGATGATATGACCTCTAAGGTCCCTCTCAGCTCTAAATCAATGATTCATTGACCCTAAAGATGGATCCTTTGCTGGGAAATGCCTCATGATCTATTTACCTTCCTATTGGATGAATGGGGGGGGTAGGGTAACAAAACAAACCTTGAAGTTGTATCAGAATCCAGATGTAATATTTCTCTGAGAAACTGATCATTTTTTAGAATACCAGAAGAATGCTGGGTCCTTAATGTGCTCCCAACCTACCCTGTCAATAAAAATACAAAATATATAAAGTAAGGTGAATATCTGAGTTGCCTTCAGGGGTCAGAGTGTGCCCTTTACATTCTATTTGTGTTATATCTAATAGGATTCCCTTATATATTGTATTTCAAATGCGTCAATATTTTTCATAGTAGCAAAGGACTCAAAATAAAGTAGATGCCCATCATTTGAGAAATGGATAAAATAGTTGTAAATAAATGTAATGGAATGTTACTAGTGTTTTAAGAAGTGAAGATTTTAAAGAAACATGAATTGATAGGAACAAAATAATATCTAACATAATAATACTAATTACCAGAGTCTCTTACTAGGGCTGGGTTTAGATTTTCCTAAGAACTTGTTTGGTGAAGTTAGGCTTGTTTTTCCTTGAAAGGTAATGAAACTATCCTCAAAATTTAATTGGTTCAGGGTTCTAAGGCTCAGGCAGTTGAGGCAACTTCTTGGTCACTTCATAGGTATAAATGAGGCTCACTCATGAGGCTCTTCACATTTGTAGATATATCCCATGGCTACTCAAGTTACCATGCTTTGCCCTGCTGACAAGATGGATTTCTACATGGAGATGAAGGTTTGTGGAGAGTAGAATAGTGAACTGATAAAGTAGGTATAGTGGGATTAGCTAGTAGCAGTGATAGACCAATTAATTTTGTATAACAAAAATCTGTAGTGGATCCAGTCAGAATGGTTTCATGATTTTTTCTATCTTCTTTCAATAACCTGTATATAGGAGTGAAGGTAACAAATGATGAGAAAGGTCCAAAGCTAAGGCTTGGTTGGGCATAATTGGTGATATAATAAGGGGACCAGGGATCCAAGAAAAGGAGATAGTGTAGAGTTCAACTAATTCACCAAGGGCTCAAAATGGGGAGAAGAGGAGAGAATGTGGAGAGATAGTCTGGGAGAAAATTATGGGTCGAGGGACTGGAGGTCACAATGTGGACCAAGTGTAGGGTTTTTCAAGAGAAAGCAAAGGGATTATGGCCAAACAAGGAGATTTCAGAATTACTGAATGTAGAGGTGGTACATTTGTGGGTGATGGCAAGATCAAGGGTATGACTATCTTTGTGTGTGGCTGAGGTAAGGTGAAGGAATAGCTCTATGGGAAATGGATAGGTTCAAAAATGAAAGTGATATAAAAACAAAATATATATGAATATTTTGCAAAAAATATAGTGCAGTAGAAAGAATGACAGATTTTAGGTCAGAAGATGCAATTGAATTCTGACTTGCCACTTACTGTGTGAATTTAAGCAAGTCATTTATTCTTACTGGATCTCATTTTCACCATATATATAAAAGGAAGAGATTGGACTCAGTTATCCATTTGGTCCCTTTCAGCTCTAAATCTCTGATTGACTAATCAATTGTCTACTATGTATTAGACACTGAAGAAGAATACAAAAGTAAGAGAGTCCCTGTGCTCATGCAGCTTACATTCTACTGAGGGGATATACCATACTTGCCATTAAGTAAATAGGATATTTTAAAAAATTCAGTAATTTGGAATTGGGCACTAAAAACTGAGGAATTCAGGAAATGACCCTTCAAAGACATGATACATGAGCTGAGCCTGGAAAGAAAAAAAAAAGAGTTGTAAGAAGTGGAGGTGAAGATGGAGAATATTTCAGTCATAGAAGACAGCCTATGCAAGGCAAGTAAGTGTGAGATAGAATGCTTTCTCTAGGAGATATCAAATAGGCCAATTTAGCTAGAGTGTAGACTATGAGAGGAAGAGTAACAATCATAGGCTAGAGATAGGTCATAAAGGACTTTCAGTGTCATACTAGCCTAAAAATTTGCATCTTATCCTAAGAAATGAAGCTTTGGGGTGAGGGGAGTGACATGGACAGATATTCACTTTTAGGAATATAATTTTGGCATTTGCATGAAGAATGTGCTGTAGAGGAGAAGAGAGGAGAGATTGAGGTCAGGGCATCAATTAAGAGGTTATTGAAATTGTTCAGGTAAGAAATGATGAGGGCCTGGACCTGAGTGCTTGTGGTAGGGGTAGAGAGAAGAGGAATGATAGGAGGGCTATTGAAGTGGTGGATTAAACAAGACTTTGCAGTTGATTAGCTGTGGTGGCTGAGTGAGGAGGAAGCATTGTAAACTTGAGTAACTGGAAGCATAGTGGTATCCTTGACAAAAATAGAAAAGTTTAGGAAGCGTAGTAGGTTTGTTGAGAAAGATAATAAGTTCTTTTTGAGATATATTGAGTTTGAGATGCCTGTAGGAATTCAGGTGTAGGTGTCAAATAATTAGGTGGAGATGTGATATAGGAGCTCTGCTGAGCGTTGGATATGTAGGAGAGAAGAAATAATGCTAAGGGGATATGAAGTACAGAATTGGAGAGTAGAATAAGATGACAATGGATGGACTCAGTTTTTCAACGGATTATAATGTGAGATCAACTGCAGAGAGAGAGAATAGGGAGTTGGTATTAATGTTTTGAAAAGAGAAGAGGTAGTGGATAGAATGATAGGCGTGGAGTCTGGAGGACCTGGTTTCAAATCTGGCTTCAGACATTTCCTAGCTGTGTCACTCAACCTCAATTGCCCAGCCTTTACCACTCTTCTGTCTTAGAACTGATACTAAAATAGAAGGTAAAGGTTTAAAAGAAAAAAAGAAAGAAAAGAGAAAGAGGTTTGGAATTGTCAATGTGTAGAGTACTGTAGAGAATTAGTCAGGAAAGAGTAAAAGGAGGCATTCAGCAGCTGAGCTCAGTTGAGGTTGTATATCAACATTTTTAGTGAATTTGGTCAATACAGTTTCTTGATTTACTCCAGTAGCATTCTGAAGCACTTGAACTGGAGTGAGAAGACAAATAGTGGAAGTAATCTAGGATTAGCGTCCAGAAAGGGATGTGTGATGATAAGACAAGTGGGCAAGGGACTCAATGGTTAAGAAGAATGTAAAAAGTTGAACTAGTTTACTAAACAGTCAACATTTTGAAGGGAGGAAAGTGAAGCCAGTTCAGGGCTAATGGCCTAGGAAAGCATGGAGCAGTGAAGTGACTGGGCATTTCTGTGAAGATAAAGAATGGGTTTGGGAGAGGTGAGGATGGAGAGAATAGGAGGATGAGATGATGGTAAGATTGAGGCATTTCAAAGATATTGATTATGGTATAATACTTATTGGAGTCAAAAGTACTGGGTATTAATCCTTGCTCTACAACTTACTACTTGTAGGTAATGATGGTCATAACCATCCTTATATATAATCAAGTTAGACCAAAAGTACAGATCATAGGAGTCAAAGAAGTTAATTACCTGAGAGAAAAAGGTATTTAGGGAAACGACAACATGTACATTGAAATTTCCAAGCAAAAGAGCAAAATTTGGAGTAGAGAGAAAGATCATAAGCCAAGGACTTACCTTTTTGAGAAAGAAGGGAGAATCATACCTAGATAACAGGCGATGATCAGGATGGAATGAATCTCAAAAGAAGAGGGGGAGCTAAGGGAAGGCAGTTGGATGCCCTAGAAAAGGTGATTATAATTAGAACTAGAAGGTGCTTGTAGTGGCTATTGAGTCCAACCCTCTCATTTTACAGATGAAAAAAAGATCCAGAGAACTGAGATGGTGATTAAGTGACAGAGTTAGAATTTGAACCCAAGTCTTTTTGATTGCAAATCCTGTGTTTGAACCTCTATGCCGTATTGACTCCCTTAAGTAACTACTGAGTACTTATCAAGAACAAGAAGCATGCCTACTCTCTGTTCTTGCCCAGATTGTTGAGGGATTTGAGAGATAACATATCCTATATTGGTGTAGATGACCAGGGATATGGTGATCCCATGATCCCATCTGATCCACTCAGAGGAGAAGGTGAGAAAATGCCTACAAAGAGGTTTTAAGATTTCTCTCTCTCAGATATCAAATTCCTACCTCTGGTTGAAAGGAGAATCACAGGAACAGAGAATGTTATAGCTGAGATATCAGAGTCCTTATAGATCAACTTTCATTAACATAAGAGGGTACACTGGAGAACCTTTAAAGTCCTTTGCAGAGCTGTTCTGGGTCAGATGAACTCTATAGACCAAGGAAGCAAAATTAGTAGGGGGAAGAACAGGAAACAAGTGTTTATTAAGTAACTACTATGTGCTTAGAGCTTTGCAAATATTCTCTCATTAGATCCATAGGGATAGTAGAAAGAACTGGATTTGGAGACAGAGGAAATCAGAGGGCTTGGATTTGAATCCTGACTCTGCTACTTATTACTTACATAACCTAGAGCAAGTCACTTCTCTCTAAGCATCAATTCTTCCTCTATAAAATGAGGAAGTTGGACCAAATAACCTTTAAGTTGGCTTTCAGCTCTAAGTCTATGATCCTCTATGATTTAATTCTGTCACATGATTGTCTTTCAAGTATTTGAACAGAGCTATCATCTCACTTGAATCTTCTCTTTTCCAGGTAAAATACTGTTTCTTCAACTGATTTTCATATGACAATGCCTCAGGGCCACCATTCTGTCCTTCTATATGCTCTCCTGCTTATCAATGTTCATTCTAAATTGCAATAACTAGAACTGAAACAGTGTTCTAGATTTGGTCTGGTCAGTGCATAGTAGGCTTGGATCTCTTTAGTCCTGTAAGTTTTTCCTTTCTTAATTCAACCCAAGGGAGTATTAGCTTTTTAGACTGCTGCATCAAACTGTTGACTCATTGAATCTACTAAAATCTTCATATCTTTTATAGACAAACTGCTGTCTTACTAGGTCTTCTCCATCTTGTACCTGTAAAGTTCATTTTTTGAACTCAAGTGTATGACTTTATACTTATTCACATAAAATTCCACTTTATTGGATTCATCTTGATAGTGTGGCCTATTAAGATCTTTTGGCATCTTAATCTGTTGTCCAGATAGCTGTTCTTCCTAACATTGTGTTATTTCCAAATTTCTCATAATAAAGCATGATATTTATGCTCTTATCCAACTCATTGATACAAATGCTGATTAGTGAAATGTTAAGTAAAGATTCTTGGGACACTTTACAATATATATCTTTCCCAGGTGACATTGAAGTATTAGTGATTAATTTTGAATTCATACATTTAACCAGTTTCAAAACCAAGTGATTTATAATAACTTCTGGCCCATTTCATGCCATTTTCTCCCAGGCAAAATGCTTTGCTGAAACATGGGAAAACCAAATCTTCAACATTCCTCTGATTTGCCTGCTTACTAGCATTGCCAAGAGACAAGATAATGGGAGTTTAGTGTGATCTATTTTTAATGAAGCCCTGCCCTCTCTATTATCACTACTTCCATTTCTAAATATTCACTAGCTGTGTTTTTCATAATCCATAAAAATTTTTTACTAGTCGTATTGCTGGATCAAAGGGTATGCACAATTTAAAAGATCATTGGGCATAGTTCCAAATTGCTTTCTAGAACAGATGATCAGATCACAACTCCACCAACAATGCATTAGTATCTCAATTTTCTCACTACCCTCCAATATTTTTTATTTTGCTTTTCGTCATATTGGTCAATCTGATAGGTATGATGTACCTCAGAGTTGTTTTAATTTGCATTTCTTTAATCAAGGGTAATTTAGAGCATTTTTCATATGATTACAGATGGCTTTGATTTCTTCATCTGAACATTGCTTGTTCATATCCTTTAACCATTTTATCAATTGGAAAATGACTTATATTTTTATAAAATTTTATAAAAAATTTTACTTAGTTCTCTCTATATTTGAGAAATGAGAACTTTATCAAGAGATAATTGCTGTAAAATACCCTGCCCCACTCCCAGATATATGCTTTTATTCTAATCTTGTTTGCATTGTTTGTTTGCCCCAAAACTCTTTAATTTAATAAAATTAAAATTATCTGGCTTATGTCCTATAATACTTTCTATCTCTTGTTTGTTCCTAAATTCTTCCTTTATCCATAGATGTGACAGGCAAACTATTCCATGCTCCTCTAATTTGTTTATGGTATCAGCCTTTATGTTTAAATCATGTTCCCATATCTGCCTTATCTTGGTATTATAAAATTTAAATTTAAATCAATAGCTCCAGGTTCTTATTTTTCCGTAGAGTTTTATTAATAATCACTAAATATCGAGAAAGCAGAATAAAGCCTAATCTAACCTAACTGACCACATTTGTGGATTCTCTCCCCTGGCTCTTAGTCAGGTTATCCAGCCCTGTTCTAGGAAGCAGAAAGAGGGGGTGGTGCCACACCAAAATTTTTATCCTCCATTCCCCCCATGCACGTGTGTTCATGTCCATTCATGCAGTATTCATACAGTGTAAGCATGCAAATGGGATGCTGGGTAAGACGAGTTGGGCCAGATGAGCCTTGGGGAGTGCATTCTATCTATACAATATATGATGTGAGATACTGGTCTCTCCCCAATCTCTGCCATATCATTATATCATTTTCCAATTTTCCCAATAGTTTTTGTCAGATAGTGAGTTCTTGTGCAAAAGCTGGGACCTTTTGATTCATCAAATACTAAATTACTCTACTATGGTTATTTATTACTAGGTATTATATACATAATCTATTCCACTGATCTACCACTCTATTTCTTAGCCAGTACCAAATAATTTTGATTATTATTGCTTTATAATAAAGTTTGAGATCTGATACTCCTAGGATACTTTCCTACACATTTTTCCATTGATTCCCTTGATATTCTTGACATTTTGTTTTGCCAGAAAAACTTTGTTATTTTTTCTAGCTCTATAAATAATTTTTGAGTAGTTTGGTATGGCACTGAATAAGTAAGTCCTCCATCTTCTGAAGGGTAAAGAAACTTCTGCTTTTGTGTATGTGAACAAGCATGCAAGGCAAGCACTGGGCTAAGCACTTAGAAATATGATTTGATTTGATTTTCACAATAAACCTGGGAGGTAGGTGTTATTATTATCTTCATTTTACATTTGAAGAAATAGAGGTAGAAAGACTAGAGCCACGCAGATTGTAAGTATCTGAGGTAAGCTTTGAACTCAGATCTCTTTAACTCTAGACCTAAAGCCCTGTACCACCTATCTGACTAAATAAGATAGAAAGAAAGAAGAGAAACAGCAAGGGGGAAAAGGGAGAGACAGAGAGCTCCAAGAGATTTTTGTATAGTTTGAAGCCCTCTATCTCTACTATATATCTCTGTGTTCCAGGCTTGTGATCTCTGTTTCATCTTCCTGTCTGGGTAGTCTGGAGTATACTTCAAGGATAAGTGACTTCTGTTTATCTTTGCATTGATCTTTATACCAATGTTCTCTACTTTTCTTCTCTTTACTGGTTCCTAGATTTCCTCACAAGAACATACCTTCTTAATATGTGATATTTTGCTACCCTTCTTTTACTTATTCTGCTTCTTTTGAATGAGGTATAGGTGTATTCATTCAGAGCCATATTTCAGTCATTGATCTCTTCCTTTCAATTTTCAGGGATACTCCTGGGGGAAGATTTGCCTTTGCCTTTGCCTCTTTTTCCTTTAAGACATCTAGTTTTACTTGTTTGTCACCTAAACTTTGTATATTTTATTTTATATAAAGGCATAGGAGGATATGGATTTTACTTCTGACTAGTTAGATTTTTGCCTTCATATGAACTAGGTATCTCAATTTCTATTCTTCCTTCATTATAGCTACCCATAGGCTATCTTACTTAGTGGATATAAGCAGGCAGGTTATTTTTAATTCTTTTAATTTTTCAAATTTTCAAATCCTATAGATTTTATTTGCAGGACAATTGGAAAATATATATTTTACCAGCCTTTGTTGAGTTTACTTAGTCCTTGTCCAGTACATTACCATTCCTAGATATTAAGCTGATATCTGTAAATATCAAATCTGTTCTTATACCCTGCCTTCTTAGACCACTATTTACTTCTCAGATCCCCAGAGAATCAGCAGATGGCAGTAGAAACTCAATGGAGAATCAGTCAAACATGTGACATCAGTATCTTGTAACTCAGTGGAGGAAGCAGCCTAGAAGAAGACATCAGCAGCTCTTCATCAGGAAGGAGTTTTGAGGGCAGAGAAGAGTTATGACTTTCATACAACCCTTGGATTATCAGTTTTCTAAACTTTGACTCTTCTCATCAGTGTCATTAGAATATTATATCCCTGTGCTAAAAGGTTTTTCCCCTTGTTTTTACCTTATTATATTTAACTAAATATTCTTGCTTTGAATAGCTTAATCCTTTTGCATGATCTGATAGCAGTAAAACATCAGACCAGGACTTGTAGTGAACTGTGATTTTGAATAGATGCTGCTGGAGACTACATTGAACTTGGAGATAACTTTGGGAGGGGGTTTGGGAGATGGGGAGAGGTATATCTAGGCAACAGAAACATCAGCTAATCCAACATTAAACCAATAAGTTATCTGTGTATAATTAACAGTATAGAAGGTGTCAGTAAACATGAATAAAATAACTTTGGGGTGTGTGGGAAGAGAGACCCACATAGTTAGCTCAAAAAAAAGTAAGAGTGTATCTTTTTCTGTATTTATAAATAGATCTACATCTGACTTGGAAGAAGGGAGGAAGGTGGAAGAGGGAAAAAAGAAGATGGGAGCCAGAAGGAGGAAGGAGGGAAAAGCAGTTTCAAATGGCTGCAATAGTCAGAGAGACCCATGGTGGAGTTTGTTCATGCTTTCCAACCCCTCAGACCTTGTGAGTATTTTCTTTATGGTAAAATAAATCTCCATTATCTCCTCCAGTTCTGGCATTAGAGGATTCTAAATCAGAGAACCAATTCCATGGTGGCACCTGCTTTCATTTTCAAGAGATGGAATAGAAGCGTCAAAAAATCATATAATGTCAGAGCTGGAAATGCCTTTAGTCATCATCTAGACCAAGCCTTTTATGTTACAGTTAAGGGATCTGAGGCCGAGAGAGCCCAAGTGATTTTCCTAAAGTTAGTTAAGACCAGAACCCAGGTGTCCTGACTCCTAGTCCACTGTTTATTCCATGTATTGCATCATTCTATTGTATTTAGTTCATTAAAAAAAATCAGCAATGAGAGGAAAGGGTTAAGTTAAATTCTGTGCCTAAAATATAAGCCAAACATTTTAACAGCCTTTTTAGCATAGCCTGGCTGTGCTGGGACCTTCGTTGCATACTGTCTTACTTCTTGGCCTCTAAATAGAGAGTTATTTTCAATTTCTCCAGTTTCTAATGTTTTAAATGGAACTACTGTTTCCCTTAGAGCACCCAGTGGCTGGCTGGAGACCTTTATTGATATATATATAAATTACTGCAATCGCCTCTGCTGCCTACAGATCCAATCATATTGAGCTAATGCCCATATAAATAAAAACCTGGAAGTGTGGTTTATGGCAATAAGTAGTGCAGCCGAAGTTTATACCATCCTGCAAAGACACCTTGATACATTACTGATCATCTTCATAATGTATTTAAAGAGGCAGTGTGTCCGCTCAGGGTGGGAGAACAAATTTGGGACATCCAAATGGAAAATATGATCTGGTTTTCTCTGCTTGGCTGAGGACAAAAAGCAATCCAGCCTTGAGAAAGCCAAAATATAGAGGGCACACAGGGGCCAATTAGCAAGGGCCTCTGGAGCCAACAGGAAATTTTCATCAACATTATTTGCCTGGCCTATGAATTCTCCATGTTTCCTCATGATGACAGCAGCTCATGTTTCCAGAATACTTTCTTTACCACTACCCTGTAGGGCAAGGAGTATTTCTCTAAATTTTGTTCCATTTTAAAGATAGAACCAAGGCTTAGGTGAAAGTCCTTTGCTGTGGTCACACAGGTAGAAAGTGGAGTAGCTGGTACCTGAGAATATCTTCTCACTCCAAATCCAGATTTTTGTACCAAAGCACCCTACCTATTCTGTGCTTTTCTTTCTGTAGTTCAGTTGTTCCTCTCTTTGGGTTAAAAGTGAATTTGAGGGTTTCTGAAAGAGAAAAGGAACAGAATTGTCCCTAAGTTTTCATTTATGGCAGGGCTGGGCTGCTTCAGAAAAGAGTGGCTTTTCTGTATTTATAAATAGATCTACAGCTGATGTGGAAGAAGGGAGGAAGGTGGAGGAGGGAAGAAAGAAGATGGAAACCGGAAAGAGGAAGGAGGAGAAATCGAAAGGGAAATTAAGTGTCTGTTACCATCACCACCTTAAAAAGAGAGACTTAATAGAAGTTCACACCAAATGATAACAGGAAAAGATATGTCAGTTTGGTCATCTTACCTGTCACCAAAGCTGTTCTAAAGATGCCTTCAGAGAGTCTGAAGAAGATAAATGAACACACATTCTAATTCTCATCGTGGTGCTGGCATACTCCAGAGATATGGGATATGGAATCCCAGGTTTGAGGAACAACAGGGCAGTTCGGCTAGGGTGAAGAGTGGATAAAGGGGGAATAAATCCAATTAATTAAAGTTAGCTTATTTGACTTTACATACATATCAAATGGAGTTGTTAGTATCTGATCTTCAAGGCAATAGGGAGCCACTGGAGCTTTCTGAGGAAGGCAAAACACAGTCAGACCTGTGCACTAAGAATATCTCTTTGTCAGCACAGTAGAAGATGGATTGGAGAGGGGAAGAGAATTGAGGAAGGATGACTTGCAATAGTCAAGGCAAGATCTAATAATGAGGGCCTGAAATGGAATTGGAGTTATATGAGTAGAGAGAATAAAATAGATGTGAGAATTACTGTGCAGATAAAATGAACAAAACTTGGCAATAGATTGGTTATGGGGGTGAGAGAAAGTGAAGAGTTCAGAATGACCCTATTTCCCTGAGGAATGAAGTTTTTCCTCAATGGGAATTGGGAATATTGGAAGAAAAGTAGAATTTTTTTTTGGTGGGATGAAAGGGAAGAGGATGAATTCTATTTAAGACATGTTGAATTTGAAATGCCTACAGTTCATCCAGTTGCAAATTGTCAATAGGTATTTGGTGGTGATAGATGAGCTCAAAGGGAGACTGTGTTTATGGATTATTTAGGAGTAATATGAAAAGAGATGATAGTTAAAAGAGGGAGAAGAAGGAGAGAGACAGAGAAGAGAGGACACAAGACTCTTGAAGTATATCTACAGTTAGGAGGTAGACATGGAAGATGATCTAGTAAAAGAGATTGAGAGTGTCTGGACAGAAATAAAAGCCAAAAGGGAGGAATAACTTTGGCATATTGAATTCAGGGAATAGTATATCCCTTTGTCTAGCCAAAGTAGAGGATTTATATAGGGGAACAGTGGGAGAAAAGGTTAAAGTTTGTTGAGGATTTCCATGTAAGGTCAAGGCACTTAGATTATGTGCTATGTGGCTTTTGAGCAGATAATGGGGATCACAAAAAATTAAAAAGGAGGGGTCAGTCTCTGAGCTCTATATAGACATGCTTTGCTTTATACCATTAATTGGTTCCATGAAAAAAAAAAACTGATAGGCGAAACAGTGGAATATGAAGCAGTTATTTCCCCAAGAACACTAGTATAAATGAGCAGTCTGATGTCTTATATTACAGTGGCTTTTAAAATCTCATGGTGGGCTTTCATTATATAATAATGATACTTTATTATTACACTCTCTGTTGTAGCACCCTCTTTGCATTCACACTGACAGTGACAGGTTGGATATGTAGAGTTGCAAATGTTACCTTGAGATCTAGGAGAAACCCCATGAATGAATAACTATTCCATTTCATTAACAATTAGTTAATCAGGGGCCAGTAAGGTGATTCAGTGGACTGAGAGCCAGGCCTACACACAGGAAGTTCTAGGTTCAAATCTGGCCCCAGAAGCTTCCTAGCTGTATGACCCTAGGCAAGCCATTTAACCCCCATTGCCTACCCCTTACTGCTCTTCTGCCTTGGAATCAATACACAGTATTGACTCTGGGACAGAAGGTAAGGGTTTACAAAAATTAATCAATTCAAACGACACTTAGAAAAGATATTCACTCAAATAGCATTCTAGGAACACTAGTTATAAAGCATTTTCTTCTCAAACTTCTGTATATTTATGGGTACACTCAGGGGATCTGTGCATATTTGTGGGATTCAGGATGGGTGCACACAAAGTACAATATAATAAAATATACATGTGGCCAAGGCAACTCATAACTTGATCTTGTAGGGTCTTGATGTCTTTTCTCTCTGGAGGAACCTCAGAAAGTACACAGCAGGGCAGGGCATCTGTGTTGGTGATGGATGAGTTTACTACTGGGCTGGACTGGCTTTTCACAAAGCATAACATCTTAGCTGAAGAGGTAGCTCAATTGCACTTGGAAGCACATGGAATCTTGCTTCACCTTAAGCCTCTGGCTACTACTGGAGTGATATTGGGCTTTTTCAGTTGGTATGTGATTGTACTTTTTCAGAAAGGGAAAGACCCTTACAATAATATTTATAGAAGCCTTTCCAATTCTGTTTCCTCAAGCCTTCAATTCTCCTATGCACAGTTTAAGGATGAAATAGCCTCTCCTATTCAACAACTCTTTTGGGTTCAAAGTTGGGTTATCTCAGTCATAGGCCTCACCCTAACTTATGACTGTCTTTGCTAAATATATATGTTGGTCTTTACAAACAAGTGATGAGAAAGGTAGCAAGGCATTCTATGGCCTAGAGGTGAGGTCATTATTGATCTTTTTCCAATTCAGTTAAGTTATTTATAGCTTCATCTCCCTAGCAATGTATGGAATGTTTCATTTACAATCTTAAAAGAACTCCCCTGTACACATGTTCTTAACCCCTTAAAATCTTCAAAAGTGCTTTTACAGAGGAATACTCACACTGGGTATGATGTTGGTCAAAGTTTATGCTATGATGGAAAAGGTCTATGTAACTTCTAACTACTGCAATTGGGTAGAAAGATCATGGCCACCAGGCACTAGAAGGGGAACATATTAAAAGATTTGGACAATTACTAAAAACAAATCCTGTCTACCTTGAACTTTTTTGGACAATTAGCTCTAAAGTTAAGAAAAGCAAGAGAAACAAGGTTGTATAAAACCAGCAGGTGATTATATTTTGCAAGATCAGCTATGAAGGCAAGAGAATAGTTCTCACCTTTGGAATTTTGATTTTGGCAGCCCTATACCTTTTCCCTCTTTCCCTCCCATTAGGTATCTTGGAGGGTATGGTCTTTTCTTGGATTATATCTCCACCCTTCATTTTGAAGGTTAGAAGCTTCTGGGAAGTGTCTAAATCTTGTTTATTCATGAATTCATTACCTAAGTCTTGCTTATTCATAACTTAGTAGCCTATGATTTGTAGTCCTGAACCACAATCTCTTCTGCTATCTAGAATCTTATAAGATTGTTAATAATTAGTCCCCCCAAATTATAAGATTATCTCATGATTATAGCAAAGAGCCCCCAAAGCTAGTATAAAACACTAGATATTTAAAACTGAGATTCAGACCTCTATTTAGTTCTTTGTATTCCGAACTGCTCACTGGCTCCCTCCTTTGCAATTCTTTTGTGTTTAATATATAATTATGGATGAAAGAGAAGTTGTGCCTGGTCTTGGTTTTATGTAAAACAAAGTCAAGAATTAGAAAGTGCAAAGGAATAGAGGAATTAGATAAGAAATACCCATTAACTAAAGGAATAAGGGGAATAAAAGGGAAATTAAACAATGACTGCCTTTTTTACTTATCTTGAAGAATATTGACTGCCAGCAACTTTTTGTCTTTTCAAACTATTCTACATTTTGTCTTTTCATACTATACTCACTTGTTAGAATAATCAGAATAGAACAATGAGTTTTAGCTGCATCAACGCCTCCAGTAAAGTCAAATGAACAAGTATTTGCCATATGCTAAGCTTTGAGCTAAATGACGAAGGTGCAAATAGACACAAAAAAAGAAAGACAGTACTTGATGTACTTACATACTTTCAAGTTGGAGGAAGACAACACATATAAGAAAGCTGAAAAGTGGGAGAAATGAGTGGAGAAACTAGTCAAATGGTAGATGGGGAAGAAAGAAATCCATAGAGTCAGGAATGAGACTTCAAGATAAATGAAGGAGTGAACATGGATAGCCTGTGGGCCTTTCCTAAAAAAAAGGATTTTTCATGGGGCAGGGAGGTGACTCAGAGGACTGAGAGCCAGGCCTAAAAATAGGAGGTCCTGGCCTCAAATTTGACCTCAGACACTTCCTAGATGTTTGACTCTGGGCAAGTTTAGCTCTTAACACTCTTCTACTTTAAAACCAATACATAACATCGATTCTAAGATGGAAGGTAAGGTATTTTTTAAAAGGATATTCCAGGAGTAAACAACTAATCAAAGGAAGGGACTTGAGGAATAAAGGGATCTTTCAGCCTAAGAAGGCTAAAGAGGGATAAAGATCTTTTAGGAATTGAAGACTATAGGAGCATATTGGCTAAGGTACCTTTGGTAAGAAGGCTCCTAGAGCAGGGTTGTAAAGGTAGCTTCCAAGAATAGAGAAATACTGGGAAATGATAGAGAAAGAAATCCAGTGAGTTAGTAGAATGACCCAAAAAGAAATGAGTCAACAAAAATTTCAGGTTTTGTCTCTATTCAAAGCTTCTTCTGGAGTATCTCTATCTCCCCATCATGGTGGATTGAAGGCCACCATCATACTTCTGCTGCCAATTTAAATTATTAACCCTGAACTCTTACTTCACATAGTCATTTTAACTTTCCCTGGAAAATAATGCTATAAATCTGTTGGAATTATACTTTCCATAAGTTTGTGCTATGAGGTCCCAGAACCTTTTTCCTTGTCCAAAGTAATGTCTGACTACCTAGTTACAAATGGGAAGAAGAGTCCTTTGTCAAACTTTGATAACTTAAAAAAACACTTGTCCTAGACTAAGAAACCATCAATTTACTCCCTTTGCTAAGTCAGATACTGTTAATATCCCTAACATTTCAGTTTCCTCAGACCCTTTACAAATCACTTTCCTACTTAGAAAGGTCCCAGAGGCAGTCAAGAAATGACTTCAAGGGGCAGCTAGGTGGTTCAGTGGATTGAGAGCCAGGCCTACAGACAGGAGGTCCTAGGTTCAAATTTGGCCTCAGCCACTTCCTAGTTGTATGACCCTGAGAAAGTCACTTAACCCCCTTTGCCTAGCCCTTATACTCTTCTGCCTTGGAACCGATACCAAGGTTCCAAGGCAGAAGGTAAGGGTTTCAAAAAAAGAAAGAAAAAAAAAAAGAAATGACTTCAGTTGAATTCAAAAAACAAACTAATTGCTTGTTACTTGGACATCTCTACCATAGAACTTTGGCCAATCTATCTGTTCCACCTAATAATACCACTTAAACATATCTTTCATGACTTCTCTTTCATAGGCAGAATAGGGGAAAGAAAAATCTGAAGCAAATTAATAGTCTCAGAGTTGGAAGAGGACTCATAGCTCATTTAAATCCCTCTATAACATTGCTAAGAAATAATCAATCAGCCTATTTCTGAAGATATCCAAGGAAGGAGAGCCCAACTTTTAGAGATAACTTATGATTTTGGATGTCTTTTTTTTGAAAATTTTTTTATATCAGTCCTAAATCAGATACTCTGCACCTTTTTCCCATTGACCTAAGGTTGGCCTAAGGGAGCAAGAGAAAAAAAAATCTTGTATGTCTTCCCTATGAAAGCCCGGCAAATGCTATTTGAAGCCTATCATATTCTTTCTCAGTCTTCTCTGCAGGCTAGCTGCCCTCACTTTCATTAGTCATTTCTATGTTATGGTCTTCAGTTCCTTTACCATTCTGTCAGTATTATCTGTTTCAACTTCTTCTAGTAAACTTCTTACAGAAGTACAGAATTGAGATTGATGAATAGAGTTGTAACCATTATGAGGTACTAATAGGGTAGTGGTTGGTAGGTGGAGTTTCCTTCCTATGACAGCTATTATCCCAATCTTATCTCTCTGTTACCCTGCTATAAGGTACAACTGGTCCTGGGTAACATCCATTCCCAGCAAGGGGTGCACCTATAAAGATGGTGAGCCTTTCTCAATCCCTTCCTTCCTCTTGGTTGAGCTCTCTGGGGTGATGTTAAGACACCTGGTTTTTCCCAAAGGGTTTACACCCTTGGTGGGACGACTATTTGGGCAGTTGCTGCCCATTGCCACCCTTTTCTACTGCTTGCTCAACTCTTTTGTTCCAGGTGAAAATATTCTTTCTAAGAGAGTACATACATAAATGATAGCAGGAGGAGTTTCAGTTAGATTTTAGGAAGAATTTCCTTACTCTTAAAAGTCCCCTGGGGTGTGCTATCAAGAAGTCTGTGGAGATGCCTTCCCTCTGGGGATTTTTGCTTTTGTGCTAGTGGCTACTGTAATAATAATGATGATAATATCTTGCATTTTATATCGTACTGTATACTTGTCAAAGCACTTCTATTATAACATCTAATTTTATCTTTACAATTACCCTGTGAGGTAGGTAGAACAGGCATTCAATTCAATCAATTAATCAACAATTATTTATTAAGCACCAAAATTATGTGCCAGTCATTCCTCTAGGTTTTATACAAATACACACACAAGAAATAATCTTTGCCCCCAAGAGCCATACATTGTATCAGAAAGCTTACAAATATTATCATTTTGAACTCAAGGGGACCTTGGAGATTATCTGGCTTAACTCTCATTTTATAAATGAGAAAATAGCCCCTTGAGAGATAAAGTGACTTGATCAAAGTTATAGAACTAGTTACTTCTTTACAAATAAGGAAATTAAAGGACAAGGTGGGAAAGGGACCTGTCAAAGTTTTGTTAAGTCATGAAGCACATATTCTATTTCTTGATATCCCTATAGTGCCTAGCAAAGTGCTATACACAGTGGGTATTAAATTTTCTTTTGTATGAATGAAGGTCATACAGAATGATGGAAGAAGTGTTAGATCTGGCACTTCTTAAGATAATGAGGTAGGAACTATATCAGTTACTCTAGGTTGTAGTCATGGTCGTCTCAGAAAAATGTTATCATAGACTCTCTTGATACCAGAAGACTGACACTCATCACCTGGGAAGTACCAAGTATGGCCATCTTATAAAAGATGTCAAGGGGGAGAAAAAAATGTGAACACGAACAGCATTCCTTCCTCTGGCTCCCTTTCCAAGTGTTAGGAGAGACAGAGAGATATATAATACATGCGCAATAGGGAAGAGTCTCAGGATTCAGTAAAAAAAAGAGATGTCCTTTCTTTTTTTATTTTTATTTTCATTTTATCTTTTTAAATTTTTATCTTTTTAAATATTTTTCCATGTTTACATGATACATTTTCTTTCCCTCCCCTCTTCCCTCCCCCTTCCTGGAGTCGATAAGCAATTCCCCTGGGTTGTATAAATGTTATCACTTGATAACTATTTCCATATTATTCATTTTTGCTATAGAGCGATCTTTTAAAGCCTAAACCCCAAATCACATACCCACATATCCAGGTTCTGTATTTTAAAGGAGCAAACTGCTCTTTTACACCTACAAAATGGCTGACCATTTTCTATACATTACACAATGTTCTTCTGGTTCTGCTCATTTCACTATGCAGAGATGTGCTTTCTGTACCCTGATGGCTTATCTGGATCTGTCACTCTCTAAAAACACCTGAAACTGTTATAAAACTTCACAATAGCTGCTGGTCCATGACTACTGTCTTTATTACTCACTACCTGGTATGCTTAAAATAGAAATACTACTCTGCTCAGTTGCTCAGCACTGTTCTTTGAAGTACAGGGTCAAAGTCTGCTCTCAGTTTCACCACTAGCCCTGACCAGGGTGCTGACATAGAGCTATTACTGGACACTAGATCTCCTGAGGCTGGTCTGGTGCCCTTCCCACTATTTCATCGCAAAACAATAGGCTTCAGGCTTTACCAGATCAGGTATTTACAGGTCTAGTTGAACTTTGGGGCAATGGGAATATTCACCTATCACCTGAGAACTAGACTAAGTTTGGAAAGGGCCCTCATCAGAAGATCTGTAACTAGGTATTATTTTTTTCAGTCACAGGAACTTATAGATGACCCACTAAAAGGCATATGGCCTGCACTGATAGAGTGAGGGTCCAAACTGATGAAATCACAAATACTTGAAGTATTGCTATATCAACTAAGCAAGCAACCATCAATTATTAAGCACATACTTTGTGCGAGGCACTATTAGCTAGTAGGGACAGAAAGACAAAAATAATTCTGCTTTCAAAGAGCTTATAGTCTTTAGTGAAAAATAACACGCATATGTATGTGTATACAAAATAAATGCAAAATAAAAACAAGAAAGCTTATGGAGGAAGGGCACCAGTGGTTTTAGAGAATCAGAAAAGGATTTATGGTGGTGTTTGAGCTGAGATTTGAGGGAACTAAGTGATTCTACGTAGTTGAAGTGAAGAGAAAACATTTGAAGATATGGGGAACTGCCAGTACAAAGGCATGGACATGGGGGATGGATCATGCAATATCATGGGTACAGATAAGGAACTCCAGTTTGGCTGAATAATAAAATGTAGAAATGGGAGTAAGGTATAAGAAGGGTAGAAAGGTTGGTATGTAATATGGATTAGGAAAAAGAAAGACTGGAGGGTAGACATTTGGTTATTGTGAAGTTGAAGGAACTGCTGGGCTAAAACTGGCCCAAGGGTAGACATTTGGGAGGTGAGAAAAGACTGGCCTAGAATGATGGTGATCATGAGACTTGTTAAGAATGGATGGATCAGAGGGATACCTGAAAAATGTTTTTCTTTTTTATAGAAATGAGAATAATTTCCTAAAATCCTATGCTGATGAAACTGTGTGACGGTTTCAGCTCCATAGTTTCAAACTCTACCTCAGATTTCTGTGGTATTGAAGAAAGGGTTGGGGAAGGTGGGCAGAGCTATTCTCTAGGGCCTTCCATATTTTGATGTACTTTGCAGCAGTTTATTTCAAAATGCCTCTAGTCCTTTGGCACGGTTTCAGCATTGGCTCACTGGTAGTTCAGCTTTCATCCTTTGACATGTTCAAAGTTTATTTTTGGAATGAAGGTTTGTTTTCCAGTGAAATCCTGAAGTGTGAGAGAGAAGCAATGAGCTAGGCTTTTAGGAATTGATTTTAGAACCTAGAGATAGTTTCAACGTACTTGCCTTTCACCCAAGGTGATGGGTCCTATTAATATTCAAAAGCTGTCAATTTCTTATATCTTTGTTCTTTGGGAGACTAAGCTGTTGGCTGAGAGGAGCGAGTTTGTCTAGTTGAGTTATGTCACATTGTGCTTAAATATAGGGCAGAACAAAAAGAAACATGGGGCAAAATGTTAGTCATCTCAATAGTCCAGAATTCCTGTGGGTTACTCTTGGAATCTAAATGTAGTTGGCTTTCCTCTCTGCCCCTAAAGGAAACCCTGTATTTTAAGCAATAGTCACAGGCAGGAGTAAGGGGAATCTTAACAGGGCAGTAAAGGGAGCTAAAGCCTGTTGCAAAGGGGGATTAATTAGATATATGGCTTCTAGTGAGGCTAGACATCAGGTAATATTGAGAATAAGGACTCTAGGGATACCTGGAATCTACTTGGGGTAGAGGCTATTAGTAGCTTGGGGACCAGTCACAAGGTTTAGGAATGGGGATCATCAAATATCTGGATTTCAAATTATATGGAAGGAATTTCCTTTTGTTTGGTTGCCTCTTTTTTCCATTTCCTGTTTTATTTCCCCTCTTTTCCCATTTCTCTTGCTCTTTTTTTTCACTTTCCTTTCCTTCTTGGTGTCTTTTTTTTTTTATTTTAAGACACAGGATGATGAAATCTAGATCTGGAAAGCACCATAGAGGCTATCTAGTCCAATGTCCTCTTTTTACAGATAAAAATCTAAGCTTAGGAAGGCTAAATTGCCTAAGATCACACAGTTAATTGGTAGAAGAGCTGGAATTCAAACCCAGATTCTTTGACTCCTTATCCAATCTTCTTTTTCTCTTCTCTTTCAATGATCTTCTCTTACTTCGCACTGTCCACAAGTTTTACTTTTTCATCTCCCCTCTCCTCTTATCCTTGCCTACACCATGATCTTGTAGAGACTAATGTGAAATACCTTTCATTTTGGACAGCATTCCATTAAAAGATAATATAAATAAATAGTACTTCTCCTTAGCTGCCAAGGGATGGAATAAATGGTCTTCCAGTCTAGAGTTCTGTTTTCCATTTTGTTTCTGGACTTACAGCTATCAGTTTCAGCAGCCAGCAAGGTGGATGAGATGAAGATTGCTAAAGTGTTGCTAATGGACTTGGAGCCAGGAGATAAGGGTTCTAATTATGGCTCAGCCTCTGTTCTCTAATTTTGAACAAGTCACCCCTCTGGGTCTCATTTTCGTCATCTGTAAAATGAGAAAGTTAGACTAGTTGGTGGCCTCTAATGTACTTTGTTCTATGTTCTAAGGTCCATTCTAGTTCTGACATTCAATTTCTGTGGTTCCTTCCAGCTTTGACATTTAATGATCTATATTCTGTGGCCTATTCCTTTTCTGGTAGTTTATGGCCCTCGATTGTAACTCTCAGGGGATGATAACATTTTCTTTGAGATGGTCAAGTACATAGTCAGGAAATAGCAGTAAGATTAGTGTTCTATTTGCCCTACATTGCTGCCGCCTCCCCCATTGTACTCATACTATGAATAGACAGAGACTGGCAAGTCTTCAGGGCTCTCCCTCTGGTACCTCTCATCAAAATTAAACTCACTTAATGTCTTAAAAGAAAAAAATCTGAAAATATTCATACTCTTGATTCCAAAGCATCAGCCGTGTTTCATTTACATTTGTGTTTCATTTACATCCAGGCAGGTAGGCTAGAAACTGTCTCTATGAGCTGAGACAGACTCAACTATTAACATAATTTGGCTTTTTTTTGTTCTCCTTATTCGACAACCCCATTTTAATCTTCAATATTTGGTTTTCTTCCTTTCTTTCTTCAACCTTTTACATTTCTACCTTGGTGCAGGGGGGAGGGCAGAAACACAATAATCTTTCTCTCTAAAGTTGATATTCACCTGTTCTTTCTTCCCCTCTACCTTATCCTATGATTATTATTATTACTATTATTATTATTATTACTACTACATTAACCACCATTTTGGCTAGTGGCGCAGTGTGTTTTTTTTTTTAACCTCTGAGAACATTGAACGTCTTCAGGCTTCCACATTAGACAGAAGACTGATAGGATAATGATGATGGTATGTTAAATGCTATCTATGTAAATCAACTCCATCAATGGATACAAGATGCAGCTACATTAGATCTTTTTTTTTTTGACATACATTTTCATTTTTTAAGGAGAAGAATATTGGATTGTTATTAACCTACTTTAGGAGAATCTTTGCATTACCAGGCATAGTATTATTGTGCATAAAACCATATTAAATTTTGGTATGATATACAACATAATTTTTCTCTTAAAGACTGCTTTTAACTGATGCTGCCTTAGCACTTTGGTGTAAGATGAGGTTTCTGATCACCATGGTTGGAGATATGGTAAAGGGGAAAAATGAGGGAGGGGGATCCCTTAAAGCAGAGGGTCTTGGATGAACTCCAAGATTAAAAAAAGTCTAGTTGGCAAAGAAAGGAACTGGATTTTTTCCCTCCTGGAGAGTGGAAAGTTAGCTCTGTGAAGAGTGAGATGGATGGTGCTCATTTGGTGGTAAGATCAGGGAGGATCCCCAAGTTGGCCTGCAGGGGCAGAACTAGGCTTATGCGCGCCAAGCATAGAATAAGGCTTGATGAGTGAGGTCTGGGCTGCATGGAATAGAAACCATCCAGCCACCCCACTGTTCATTTCTGGATTGGAGCCATGGATGGGAGGGAGGCCACCTGCCTGAGCAAATTGCTTTCTTCTGCAGTTCTTTGGCCAGCAGATATAACCATCAATCACACAGTGGCTGTTTTACCTCTTGTAATTTTGGACTCTTCACCCTGGAGTCACATGAGATACATGTGCTATTATTCTGGTGCCATTTCCCCCCCTTGTCACCAAAACCTATCATCTCCCATCTCGATGACTTCTTAGCAGTCTTGCTTATCCAAAGGGAATAAGTGTTATGGACTTCAGTGGAAATCCTAATACCTCTTTTATTTCTGAAAGTCATCAAGGCAACAAGCATTTATTGAGTACCTACTATGTGCCAGTGCACTATGTTAAGCACTGAAACTCACATGCTAATGGTAGAAACCACATGCAAACAATTTTATACGTACATTATATATTTAGTGTAAATATATTTAGTGTAATTTCCAAGGGAAGCTGCAAATATTGAGATGGAACATGAAAAGCCCCTTGCAGAAGTAGATTTTGAATTGAGATAGGAAGCTGGGAAGAAGAGTTAAGTAGGGAGAACACCTCAGGCACAAGGGTTAGCCAATGAAAAGGAACAGAATTGTCTCCATTGCCCCTACATGACTGTCATGGAGCATGAACACTGTCTCTGTGTGCTTGCCATGATTTACCTGAGAGGCTTAACTTGCACTTGGTAAATTGGGGTCCCATTTTTTATAAATATCTCAGATGAGGAGGTCAGGCTCAGAGCTCAACATATTTGATTTGATGGGTAGATCCGTGGACATCAACTACTGGGGAAGCAGCTGAAAAAGTAATTAGTAAGGGTCTGGGTTGGCTGGGTTGACTGAAGACTAGAACTGATTCATGAATTTTACTATTATACCAGTGATACACCTTTTGTGATAGACTGGGTTTGATTGATTTCTCTATTAAACCTGTTCTTTGCATTTATTTATTCAGTTTGATCTTGTACAATTGACACTTGAGTTGTATGTGGAAGGTAGTATGATATAGCAGATAGTCTGCTGGATTTGGCATCAGGCAGATGTCAGTTCCAATCCTTCCTCTGACAATAGTTGTGTGACCCTGGCTGTGCGAGTGACAGTCTAAAAATGCAGATTTGAATTAGTATGTAAAGTGCTTTGCAAACGTTGAAACATTATAGGAATGTCAGCTGTCATTATCATACTTCAAGTCAACCAGTACTTATTATTATCATATGTAATTATTATATATTTATTATTATATGGCTGTAACTATGCTAAGTTCTGGGGATACAAAGAAAGACAGAAAGCCTTTGCTTTCAAGAAGCTAACTGCCTAATACAAGAGACAACATGCAAACCATGAGATACCAATAGAATATAGACAGGATAAATTGGAGATAATCTCAGGGGGAGGGCACTAGCATTAATGAGGCAGAGAATGACTTCTTACATAAAGGGGGATTTTACCTGACACTTAAGAGAAGCCAGGGAAGCCAGGAGACAAGGGTAATGTGGTATAAAGTATCATCCGTAAAAATGCCCAATGTTGGGAGACAGAGTATTTTGTTCAAAGGTATGTCAAAGAAGCCATATGTAAGACGATTGGAAATATAGAAAGGGTTTGAGTTATGAAAGTTATTCAAAGTTCAATGGAAATTTTAAAATTCAAACCTGGAAGTAATTGGGACTTTATAGAAAGAGAAGTGGTCATGAAATGGTTTGACTTTCTTTTTAGGAAAATCATTTTGAAAGGGAAGTGGAGAATGGGCTGGACAGACAAAAGACTTGAGATTGGGAGATCAACTATTGGCTATCGTAATAATTCTGTTTGAGGCAGTGAGGACCTATACCAGGGTGATGGCCATGCCAAAGGAGAGAAGGTAACATATGCAAGAGATTTTGCAAAGGTAGAATTGACAGGACTAGGAGGAGCTGAATGGATATGGGAGGTTAGAAGAGAGAGAGAAGTTGAAGACAACATCTAAGATGGAAAGCTGGTTTATTGGGATTATGATGGGTCCCTTTAAAGTAATATGAATGTTAGGAAGAAGGATAGTATTTTGAGGAAAGATACCGAATCCAGTTTTGGACATATTGAATTAAAGATGTATTCCAGATGTCTCCTAGGTCATCTAGTTTGAGATATCCAAAAGGCAATTAAATATTGGATTCTGTAAGTAAGAAGAGTTAGGCCTGGGTAAATAGAATTATTATGAGATAATAATAATAATAATAATAGCTTAAAATGATAAGAAATTTAGAGTACTCTACAAAGATGAAATCTAATTATAAAACAATAAATTTTATATCAATATTAAGGGATCCTGGAGAACTTTAGAAACCTTATTTTCATAAGATTCCAAGAGCTGAATACCAAACAGTCCCATTCTTAAGACTATTCCTTCTTCTTTCCCTCTCAGAAAGTGAGATGTCACAAATGTAGGCAGAGAGAATTCTCTTGGGATTTGCATGTAAGGTGGGAATAGAAATATCTCCTGTCCTGGCAAGAACTGAGTATAAATCTTTATGTTTCCACTGCTGTTTCTCAGAGGATAGTGATAAATTCCCTCTTGGGATGATAAGATGGGAGAAAGGGGCACAGAAAAGGAACTGGGACAGTCACCAAGTCAAACTTGGCTCCTTCAAAATGGACACTAGATTATAATTTTAATTTTCTTTTCTCTATATGTGCCAAAATTTGAAGTTGGGGGATTTTAGGAAGAAAATAACAAATATGTTTTTAAATGGGATGAAAATATTTGCTTGGGTTTTATTAGAAAGTAAGTTCCAAACAATCTCCCAGTGAATTCTGACCTTATTTAATTTCTTACTGATAAAAAATACCTGGGTTAGTTATATTTATCTGTTCAACAACAAAGATTATGTTTATTAAAGAACTTTTGGAAAAGGTGGGCTGCCTAGAAGAGAAGCAACTATTGTTTAGGACAGTGGCTCCAGCAATTAGTATAATGCCCAGAACATAGTAGATACTTAATAAATGCTTATTGATTGACTGATAAGAGCAGCATCTTATTTCTATTCCTGTAGTTAGCTACTCTGAGCACATTCTGGCCAAAGCTTGTGGCTTGGGCTTTACTTTTTGGTTTTGGCTGGCTACTTCTCTCGACAGGCTTTGTGTCTTCACCTATTTGTGTTAAGAGTATGACACATGGCCTAAGCAACCAACCAAATGTCAGCAGTGTAATCTGATGCCCTATGTTCAAGAAGGCAGGCAAGAAAAAACATCAGATTCTTGTTTTGGAATGGGGATGGAAGGGGGGAAGAAGATGGAGTTGGTTAATTTCATTCATTTATATTTTCAGTTCCCTTGGTCACAGACACTAAATTATTCTTGACATATTTAGATGGTCATTTATGACCAAAATTATTAAGTGTGAACTTCACTGTGTTTAAGAAAGTTTATCCTTTGAATGAAAGCCAAGCCCAAAGAGATGTATACTTAATCAGCTCTAATTTTTTGTACTATTTTCTAAAAATTGACAGCATAAAAGTATTGTTTTAGTGGAAGATTGTGTTACTTTATCTTCTTTTCATTCTACCCAGATGTTGAAGGTGTCTTCATGATGCCCATTCAGCCAGTAGAAATGAACTAAATGTCTGTGCCAAACTCTGGCACTAGGGACCCAGACACATCACTCCCCTCTGCCGAATCTGACTTTTAAGACCTGTCAATATGCCAGAAAAACAGTTTCCAGACTGGAGAAATGCAGTCTGGATAAGTCAGTATGCCCTGCTAACAGCATGGGTTGGCAAACTTTTAGAAATAGTGTGCCAATTACTTGATAGGTCTCTTCTTCTTAAGAAGGGGGTTGAGGTTTTTCTCTAGAGGGTCAGGGTAAAATGCAGATATCTCTAGGAGGCAGCATGCTGTAGAGGTTATGAAATAGTTCTTTAAATATTAAAGGCCTAACTTCATCCCCTAGCAGGAATGATTTGGTAGTTAGGTTAGGGCAAGTGTAAAAAATTACATAGCCTAGGGGCAGCTAGGTGGCTCAGTGAATAGAGCCAGGCCTTGGAACAAACACATATTGATTCTAAGACAGAAAGTAAGGGTTAAAAAAACCAACCCAATAATAAATAACAACCCAGAGGGGAAGAGGCTATTAATGTCTTCCTTTTTGATATTAGGAGAGGTTAATTGATGGCTTAAGCATCAATGAAACAGGATTTGAACTCAAGTCTTCCTGACTCCGGGTCCAGTGCTCACATATCACTCCTTCCTAATATTAATACACACACACACACACACACACACACACACACACACACACACACACATATATATATATATATGTATATATATCCCCTCAGAAGATGGGGAGAGTGACATTTCTTTTGTAAAGATCTTCAGGATATTTGGATAAAAGTGCTAGATTAGAAAGAAGAATTATGATTTATTTTCCCACACTGTTCTTTTCACACTGTTACCTTGTTCAGAAGCTCTAGAAATTTCCCTGGCTTTCACTGGGGGCACAACAGTGACTCAGAATGGCAAATGAAACATGCAGGAGATGTGAATTCCAGGCATAAAATATATATCAAATATACATGTATCAATTGGCTTTATGATATCTGAGCTCCCCCTAGGGTGTCAGTGCATCAGGTGAATGGATTTCTGCCACTGTGGGTAATTCCATAAGGTAATAGGATGGTGCCTAATGCAGTAGAGAGGTAATATTCTCCCAGTTATATATCATAGTTTAAGAGGGAAATTTGTATATTTTGATTTTGTGAGTCAATGAAGTTGGATCCCCAAGGCACTCTGTAGTCTTGGCCTTTCAGAGGCAGTGGGGGGAGTGCTGGCTCAGAGCCAAGAAAGCTGCCAGTGGAAATGAAGAAAGCACTTGCTTTCACAAAGGCCATTCTTAGGACCAAAGGGAGGGAAAGGCAGGGGAGAGGAAGGTTGGAGATGGGGAAGAGAATCACAGAGAATAGATGTCATGGACATTAAACAGACAATGAAATGAGAAAAAAATTCTATCTTTTCTAGTTGTCTAATTAGCAGTTGCTCACTTGCCACAGAAGTATAGCAAGATAGAGAAAGAAAGAGGAGGGATGAAGAGAGAAAGGGAAGGAAGGAGAAAAGGAAAGAGAAAGATAAGAGCAAGGGAAGAAGGAATAAAAGTGGAAAAGAGCTCTTCCTAATGTGTTAAATAATTGTTCTAGGACCTAGGATTAAAGTAATTGCCAGTTTCAGAGATATCTTGCTGCTGAAGAGAGAATTGGAGAAAGCATTAGAAAACAAGCTGGGAAAATTGGGTGTTTGGATAGAGTTGAGAAGCCTTTTTTCCCCCCTTAAGACTGTACAAATACTGAGGTAACATGCTCAGGTTTAACTTTAAATCATATCTCTATACTAGAAAATCCTCATCTGGACCCGAGTTTAAGAAGAGTTGCCAGAGATGGCATAGGCTTAGGAGAATTTTCAATTTCATGTTTGAGCTTTTATAAATGGTACATCAGAGAAGACTAAGCTTGAATCGATTAACCCAAAGAAAATCATTGAGCCCATTGTCATCATGTAGAGTGGATTTATGAAATATTAAGGCTATGAGATGATTAAGCTTGAGGTTTAGTTCTTGAGGGGGGGTGCTATTTTCCTGGCAGGCATGCCTTGCTTTATGCAATAGATGGTTTCTGCAAAGTCAGATGTAAGTTAGTTTGGAGCATATGGAGTTCTCTTTTAGGCATCCTTAGGAAACCCACGATACATTCTTTCTTAAACTGAACTAACAACATGTTCAAATAAAACAATTCAGAACTTGGGAGAAGCCATAGATATCATTGGCTTGACCTAGTATAGTAACCAGCACTATATTTGAACAAACACACAGTGGCTTTGGTGAGGCTAGTAAGAATTTATATATGGGACCAATTCTTATAACCCTTCAGTCACCAACAGCTTGCTTTACATGGAGGCAGCTACATTTTACAGCTATGAGAGTGCACATTTGGGTGGTTATTTCCTCAGCTGCTGTACCTTTAAGCACAAAGAACAGCAAAAGGATCCTAGGATCTATTGTCAGGAAACTAGACTTGGTGGATAAAACAATGGGAAGTTCTAAAAGTGCCACATCTGGTTTGTCCAGCTCTGATGTGGTTAAGGTAGCACAGTCAGGTAGTTTCTTTCCTCTCTTCCTTCCTCCCTTCCCTCCTTTCTTCCTTTCTTCCTTCCTCCCTCCCTCCTTCCCTCTCTCCCTCCTTCCCTCCCTCCCTCCTTCCCTTTGTTCCTTCGTTCCTTCTTCCTCTCTTCTTTCCTTTCTCTTTCCCTCCCTCACTCCCTCCCTCCCTCCCTCTCTCCCTTCCTTCCCTCCTTCCTTTGTTCATTAATTTGTTCATTCCCTTTCCCCTCCTTTATCACCTCCTTCCCTCCTTCTCTCGATCTCCTCTCCCCCCTCTCTTTCTTTTCTCCACCCCACTCTTTCCTTCTAGGTTAAGAAATAAGGTAATCTCTCCTCACTGTAATAGCTTTAATTGCAAACCAGCTTCTAAGCTGTCAAATTGAAACTAAATTAATTACCAAGCATGGTATGGAATGACAAATAGCTTTGTTGCTCTTTTACTAGTATAAATCTTTGATTTAATGATTGCTGCTCTCTGATTCATACCAAACTACACCCATAATCAATATATGTGATGAATTGTTGGTTCCAAGAACCACCCACTTTGCAATGTTACTTTACATATATGCTCTACATATCGGATAGAGCAAAAGATAGATTCCTTGCCAAGTATGCAAAGGGTAATGATGAGAACCAGGTAGATAAAAGAACCATAGAAATCTTAGTTATACATAAGATCATGCATCTGGAGCAAGATGAGACTTAGAGATCAAGTTCAATCTCATCATTTTACAGATGTGGAAGCAAGCCTACAAAGATCAGGTAACTTCAAAAATTACACAGCTGGAAGAGACAGGATGAGAACCAAGATCTTCTGACTCTGAATTCATCATTCTTTCCAATGTACCATGCTGCTTTGACTAATTAACTGTGGCAGCAAGAGCTCTGTTCTTGGTAGTGGCTCCTTTTGAGTACTGTAGACACTCACCTGCAGCTGCCCAGCCTATTAGATTAGATTCTAGTTCCTGGTCTGTCTCAGTCTACTTGTGTGTCTTTGGTTAAATGATGATCTTTTGTGTCTCAGTTTCCACATCTGTCAAGTTAAAATAATAATATCTGCTTCTTAAGCTTCTTATGAAGATCAAATGATATAATTCATATTATGATTGGAGAGTGATGAAACTGTCATTCTTATGCAACACCAACATTGGACTCAATCTTAGTTCTCTCCCTCAATATTTTTCTGGATATTTCTTTTGTAGTTTTTACCCATGGGTGTACTTTTCTTTATACTTTTCTTTAAAAATGTTTTTGTTTTTTTAGTTTTGGGGTTACCTTCATTTCCATATATCCACTCTCCCCATCTCTTGTAAAAAGTATAAAAATATTTTAAAAAGCAGTTCAGCAGAATTAACCCATTAACCAAATCAGACACTATATGCAATGTCCTACACCCATGGTCTTGCATTTCTGTAAAGAAAAGAAGGAAGTATATTTTCTGGATAAAGTTGCATATTATAATTCTAGAACACTCAGTTTTAGGGTTGCTTTTTTTTGGCTTGTTTGTTTATTCCCCCATTTGCATTGTGTATGTTGTGTTCCTGATTCTATTTGCTTTGCATCAGTTCATAGTAGTTTTCATAGCTGTACTTTTTATCCAGGATTCCATTCTTGGTTCTCTTCTCATCTTTCTCGATACTGTTTTCTTGGAGACCTTGTTATATAGGTTTGAGTATCATCTCATATAGATGACTCCCATCTCTGTGTTCTAATCCCAATCTTTCTGCCTTTACTTCAGGAATTCACCATCACCTGCTTGATGTTTGTTAGGTTTTTTCCTATTCAACATTTTTTTCAGTACTCAAAAAATTCAATATTTTCCAATTCAACATGTGCAAAATGGAATTTGTTATTATCTCTGATCCCCCAATCAGCCTTCTCTTTCTTCAAACTTCTCTGTCTATTGAAGGCACTTTTTTCCTCCTAAGGCACTTAGGCCCTTAACTTCTGGGTCATCCTTGAATTTTCCTTCTCTCACACTCACCATCTCACTTGTTTCCTTTTTGTATAGACTCTGCCTCTATTCTTTTTTTTTAAACCCTTACCTTCCATCTTAGAATCAATACTGTGTATTGGTTCTAAGGTAGAAGAGTGGTAAGAGCTAGGCAATGGGGGTTAAGTGACTTGTCCAGGGTCATACAACTAGAACGTGTCTGAGGCCAGATTTTTCTCTTTCTTTTATCTCTTCTCTACTCATCTAGTCATCATTATAGTTTAGCTCCTCAGCACTTCTCATATGAAATATAGTGAGAGCCTTCTAATTTGTCTTCTTCCTTCCAGTTTAAGCCCTTTATAATTCATCTTTCACAGAGCTGCCAGCATAATTTTCTTAGAATTGCTCTGACCAAATTATTCTTTTGCTCAAAAATCTTTCCAGAATTAAAGAACCACAGAATTTGAGTTAAAAGGGATCCTGGTGGCTATTTAGTGCAAATCATCTCTGAGAAAGAATTTCCTTTACAACATATTTGAAAAGTGTCGCCTAGCCTTTGTTTGAAGACCTTCAGAGAGGAAACACTCATTTTTTTTCTAAGAGGAGCTTTTGATCAGCTCTAATCTTGGCTTAAATTTGCTTGTTTACAAAAAAAAAAAAAAAAAAAAAAAAACCAACAACCCAACCCTTTTACGTATAAGACTGGTAAGAGCTAGGCAGTGAGGTTAAGTGACTTGCCCAGGGTCACGTAGCTAGGAAGTGTCTGAGACCACATTTGAACCAGAACCTCCCATATCTAGGACTGGGTCTAGGCTCTCAATCCATTGAGCCACCTTGTTGCCTCCCTATTTGCAATTTTGAATCGTTTCACATAGTTTTGCCCTCTTGGGCCAAATGCGATGAAACAAATGACTCGGGTGATAGTCCTTTAAATATTGGAAGATAGCTTTCTTTCCTCCCATGATTCTTCTCTTTTATAGAGAGGACAATCACCTGCTTGCCTTCATGACCCTGCTTTCTTCCATACACTTTCCATTTTATCGATGTACTTCCAAAAATATGTCACCTAGAACTGATTACAATACTCCAAATATGATCTATTCGGAACAGTAGATAGTGGTATCAACAGTGACCTTACTCCTGAATGCTTTGCTTTTTAGTGCAGCTTCTGATGGTGTTGCCTTTTTTGGCCAATATATCATACTATTGAATCATATTGAGCTTGTAGCCCCCTCAAACCCTAAGATCTTTTTTCTTTCAAACTGCCATGTAGCCATAACTCCCCAATCTCATACTTAATAACTTGATTTTTTGGACCCCAGTTTTCAAACCCATTTATCTCCATTGCATTTCATCTTATTCAATTTAGCCCAGTGTTCTAGTCTCTCAATGTCATTTTGAAGCCCGATTTTGTCATCTAGTATGCTGTTTCTCTCACAGGGGCATCATCTGCGAATTTGATAAGCGTTTTATCTATCCTACCAAGTAATTGATACAAATTTGAACGGTTACTTTCTAATGCTTTGCGGTTTTCCATTGCTCAGAGGATGGCTTAGAGACTCCTTAGCCCACCATTTAAAACCCTCCATAGTCTGGCTCCCCAGTTTGCTTCCTTGCTTCCTGCCTTGCTTCTTTCCCTCTCTTCTTCTGTCTTGGAATTAATACTAAATATAGATTTTAAAGCAGAAGAGTGGTAAAGGACAGGCAATTGGGGTTAAGTGATTTACCCAGGGTCACAGAGCTAGGAAGTGTCTAAGTTCAGATTTGAACCCAGGTCCTCCTGACTCCAAGCCTGGTGCTCTTTCTACTGTGCTACCCAGCCATACCTCCCTTTCCCCCCAGATATCTTTATAACCCTTATTTTAGTATGTTGCACTGGAAAGAATACTGGATTTCATATCAGAAGTGTTGGGTTCAAATTCTAGCTCTGCTACTTCCTATCTATGTTACCTTGGGCAAGACATTTAAATTTCCAGATTTTCAGTTACTGCCATTGTAAACTGAAAGGATTAGACTAGGGGACTTAAATGTCCTTTCCACCTCTAATTCTATAATCCCGTGTTCCTATTCATGAGCCATATCCCAACCTTCTATCTTTCTACTATGTACCTTGCACACTTTTTTTTCTTGTCCCTTCTTATGATGTATTTTCTTCAGTGATTAGCCCAGGTGACATTTTCTACCCAAAGCTTTCTCTGATCTACTTCTGGTCCTTCTCTGAGTTGTTACATCTTTCTTTCTTTGTCTGTCTAGCTGTCTTTCACTCTCTCTTGTCCATGCTTGTCTATATGCAAGTTGTATTTCGTGAGTAGAAGGCAAGCTTCTTATGGGCAGTTAGTACTTGTCTCATTGTATATGTCTTTTTTTCATTTCTAGAAGAGTGTTTTGAACATATTACCTTCTTCACAGATAATTGATGAATTAAAGAGGTAAAAAGGTTTTATGGTGCCATCTGTGGAAGAGAGTCAGTGTGGTCCAATAGAAAGCACACTGATTCTGAAGTCTGGAAAGAGAAGGCTTGTGTTCAAATCTTGTCTCTGATGCTTGCTGCCTGTGTGACCCTGGAGGAGTCATTTTGATTTCTCTTGGCCTCAGTTTCCCTAAATGTAAAAAGAGAGGATTATACTAGGTAATTTCTGAGGTCTTTTCTAATTCTAGATCCATCATCTAATGAATATTGCTGCCTTTTGCATATATCTTATCCCCTTTAAGGATGGGAACTTTTTTTTTGTCTTTGTATCTCTAATGCCTAACATGGTACCTTGTACATGGCAGTCTCTTAATGAAATATCTATTGAATTTAGCTGAACTTTAAAAAAGTAATTAGAATGTATATATGACAACACATTAAAAATATAAAGTACACTATAATTTATTATTGCTAAGCATTAATCATTTATTAATCATTAACTTGCATTCGTTTGCTTAAAGAGCTTAGAAAACACTCTCTTCTAGTATTTAAACTTCCTGAATGCATCTATGAATGAGCAAAAGATAGTTTAAGCAGGGGCCATGATGAATTCCTTCAAGGCCTTGGAAGGCAAGAACTCTGGAGAAATCTGAGAGATTCAGTTCCCCAACACCAGGGAGCTAGTTTTCTCTGCCTCTTATGAAACCGAGGGAATCAAACATTTATTACCATCGTGAGTTCCCCTCCTTCCTTCTACCCATCTCACCCAGGGCAAGTTTCTTGTCTTATCCGGCACCACAGTGGAACACAGCTGAGCTGAGGGCCTTCCTTCCCCACCTCTCTTCATCCTATTAATTGATAAAAAAAAATTTCATTTTAGTGATGGGAATTGTATTCCATTTTTCAAGCTCCCACTTCACCAGGTGTCCCTGAGATGCCTCATATAGATAAGCACTTGAAGCAAAAAGGAGGATTCATTTAACTGCCATCTTTTAAAAGATTTTTGCTCATTGTACTTTTAGCTTTAAAAACAGATAAAAAGACTCAGAGACACCTAGCAGAAAAGGCTTTTCTGAAAATCAGGGAATCTAAGGGGAAACTATGGGAGAAATGATTGTTGTTGTCGTAGGGCTTGTAGATCCAATGCAAACTTCTATCATTCACCTACATATCTGGGTTGTCCTGTCATAGCCCCAAGTTTCATAAATATGGTAAAAATAACATTAATTTTGATCCCTCTGAAGTTTGCCCTAGTGATAGTGTACTGGGCCTGGAACCAGGAAGATTTATGTTCCTAAGTTCAAATCTGGCCTCAGACATTTACTAGCTGTGTGATCCTGGACAAGTCATTTAAGCTTGTTTCCCTCATCTGTAAAATGTGCAGGGGAAGGAAATGGCAAGCTACACCAGTATCTTTGTCAAGAAAATCCCAGTTGGGGTCACAAAGAGTTGGACATGACTGAAAATGTCTGAAATACCACACAGGATAGAATAGTGTTATTTTAAAAAATAAATTAGCTTCATTTTATGTAAAAAGGTTTGCTAATCAAATTCATGGTGTAAATAGGATTGCACTTGGGAATGGTGAAATGGCTTAAAACTGTTTTCAAGTCCCCTTACTTACTAGATGGACCCATTAAAAATACACAAACAACTGGCATGCTAATTATGAGCTTCTCTTTGCTATTCATCAAAGTAGAACCTCAACTTGGCAAAACTCTATTAGCCATTTGTTTAAATTACCTTATATGCTTAAAAATGAGGAAAATGCATTTGTCTAAAAATATCCTCTAATGTAGACTTTTCATTAAGTTGGATAACATTTCTGGCTACTGCAAATTAGTGAAGTACCATATAATTGAACTGGTATGATTGACAGTGTAGCCATTATTTAAATGACCTGTGTATTTGAACTGTAAGCAGTTGGTTTAATATAGTGTAAATACCTTCCTTCTTCCTTAAGGTGTGTGAACTTATAACTTTTCCCTTCTCTACTATGTTGTAAGTTTTCTGAAAGCAAAAGATCATACATCTTTACGTCATCTACCCCTTCTGTCATCTTGTCTTGCACAGTAGGTACTCACTAAGCAGCCACTGAATATAAATAATTAAAAACATAGTACCTGTTGATTGTATTGTAAGGTGTTTATGTGAATTGTGAAGAGGTTGGGAAATTGAAAAAAAAATTTAATCATAAGACTATAGATTTAGAATTGGAAAAGAGGTTAGTGATTATCTCATTTAACCTCTTTACTTTATAGATGAGGAAATTGATGCCTGAGAGAGATTAAGTATGTAGTTTCATTGATCTTAGAACAACTTCTCATTTACAAATGAGAAAACTGAGGCCCATGAAGATTGAATGACTTGCTCAAGGTCACACGTAGTATATAAAAGACACATGATTTGGACTCAGGTCCACTGATTCCAGACTTAGGAATCTTTGCATTATATCACAATAAATGGTCACAGAAGTAGTAATAAGCCAAATTTAATTTGAACTTGGGATTTCTAATTCCAAATCCAACCCTCTTTCTGAATCTGTTATCATGAGAACACAGATCCATCAAGCATCAGACCTAATGACTTCCTGTTTGCTTTGTCCATCTTTATCCTAACAGTTTAGTGACTGGCTTATCCTACTAAGTTTTAAACCACACTTCCCCCTAATTGTAGTCATTTGTGATCCCCTGGCATCTAGCCCATAAGTTGGACCATCTTCCAGTGGATCAGAGCTGATGGGATAGTATCTTTGCTACAGTCCAAATATCTGATGTACCTGTCCATTTGCAAAACTCTCAATTTGCCAAAGATTCTCCATCTGGTTCTTTCTTTCTATGGTGTGATGAGTGTCTATGAACCTTGAAAATACTATAGGAGAGGGTAGGTAGAAATAATGAGGGAAGAGGAGAAGGGGAGAGATAGAAGAAGCAAGAGACTAAATAACAATGTTGGACATGTATTAGGTGCATGACAAATTTGAGTTAAATCAAGTGAATGTGGAAGGGAGAGTAGAGTGAACCATAAACATAAAAAAATAATCATCTGTAATTATTTAGGTATTCACCTGATCTGAGTGAAATTTTTGTGTATCCTCTGAGCTTCAAAATCATACTCCTGAATCATACTCAAAACATGGTTATGAACCCCCACCCCTCTTATTTGGAAGACTGAAAGAGATGGAGAGAAAGCCTCATCTCTATGAGGAACCAATCTCTTGATTCTTAATCCATTGTTCTTTACACTCTGACATACTACCTCTCTCTATCTTCCAATAAATTTGGGCCCATTTGCAAAAAAAATTCCCAGACCATTTGCCCACCATCTATCTCCAAAGATGTGTCCTAATCTCTCCTGTCTTTTAGAAGGATGATTCTTCTCTGTTTAGAATCTGCTAGAGATATGCAGTCATTTCAATTTTACAGACAAAACTGCATCTTCATAGGCCAATCCTGCCCTGGGCTGGGTGAAACGAGCTTCACCGACTTGTCACAATCCTTTGAGTAGCAGGCTCGACATTATTCTAACAGCTGAGAGCTCCCAGGCTGATGCTGAACATTCTGATACTTTTATCACCTAAGAGATATTCAACAAGCATTCCCTGAACCTGCCTATCTCCTGAGCTAAGATTCCTTTGCCTGCAAAGCAAAACAAAACTCCTGTTTTTGACCTTCAGAGCTGGCACTTGGCACACAACAAATCCTGCTCGTGATGGACACCTAATGTTTCTTCCAGGGATGGGATGGCAGCTCCCAAGGAGGAGCCTTGAAAGGTTTCAGCTGAGGACCTTGGAGCCCTTGAACTCCTTTTTGGCTATACGTAGATGTGTAGAGGCAGATAGTGGGCCCAATCGAGGAAGCATCGGCCCCACCGCCCCAACCCCACCTCCACTCCAACCCCCCCTCCACCCTCTTCCCTGCTTTCTCTATTCTCTAATATAAGCCAGACTCTGGTTTTCAGGGAGAAGAGTCCTTCCATTCATAAAAAGCAGTGGAGGGAATGAGTGGGTGAGGGGAAGAGTCATCTTTCGTTTCCCCACCTGGGCTGAGAGGAGAGGAGGGAGGTACGGTGCACGACTGTGTGATCAGGGAAGAAGCTACCGAATTGGATTCCAGCAGCCCAGTGGAGCCTGTCTTTTCTCCTGTACAAGGCATGTCAGCCATAGTAGCCGATGTTGACAACAGCAAAAGCAATGGCTGCATAAACTTTCTCGAGGGGTGAGGTGGGGGCCAGGGGTGGGAAGGAAATGGAGTGAGAGAGAAGCTTTTGCAGTAAGAAAAACATAATAAATCCAAGAGCTACACATAGCCCAGGGGTTTTTATGACCAGAGCCAGGCATGAAGGAATGACTGAACTTAACTCAAGCCGTTAATTACCTGGGGGAGATCAAAAGTCTACGCAAGGGGCTATATTTATGATGCCCCTTACAGGATATGCTTCAACTTTCTACATTTTTTTTATTAATTGGTTTGATTAAATAGATTTAAAGAGCCTAGGCAGAGCCTTTTAAATCATATTCCATATTGATCTAATGAAATACTCAATAAATTTACTAATATGGCTCCTTTCCTTTGTAGGGTCTGGAGGGAAATGCTTCTCTAAATGGTTATAACTCAACTCTAAACCCCACTGCTATTCCCAAAGTGACTCATGGAGCAGGGTGGATGCTGGGAAAATCTCCTGGGCGATTTGTGGGAGTGCTCAAATGGTTTTAACACCTGTTTACAGACCACTGGCTGCCCTTTTCCCTATGGGTTTTATGCCAAACTTTCATAACCACATTTAATCATACTGACCAATTTTGGGCAACTTATGAAGTAAATAGATTATGGACCAGCTCACTAACATGCGATCATCCATTATAGAACCTACTTAGGGTATTTGATATTCCAGAAAAATTTTTTTTCTGGTTCCTCCATTCATTCGTTCCATCATCTTTATAAATAATGATAAAGTAAGAGTTATAGTCATAAAACATCTAGGAAAATAATAAATCCCTAGCCAGAATTCCTTGACCAGAGATCATATTCTTTTAGCATTTCCCCAAAAATACCTCTATCAGATAAGGCAAGTATCTTTATTCCCATTTTATAGATGAAGAAACTCAGATTTGGAAAGGTGCTCTTAGTCACATGGCTAATTAATGATAGAGTATGAAACTGAACTCATGCTCCTTTATTCCTCCTCCAGTGTTTTTTTCTACTATGCCGAGAGGCCTCTATATTTTGATATATCTTAGCTCATTCATAGGAAAGCCTCCTAGGAGATTTTCTAGCAGCCACTCTGCTTCATGACTGACTTTGGGAATGGTAGCTGTGTTTAGATTTGAATTACAGCCTCAGGATCAGCTCTTTCTTGACCCTGTTTCCTTATTCAAGGATCAATGAGGAAATAGGACAGTCTGTAAACTTGCGGAGGGCAGAGGCCATGGGATTGTTGTGAGGAAGGGGTAGATCATATTACCCTGTCTTACTGCTCCCATCAGTTTTGTCTTATAAGTGTAATTGTAGGAGTATGTAGACATTGAAAACCTAATTCTAAATGTAGCTCTCCAAACTAAGCTTGAGAAGAAAGCATAGAACCACATGAGATAACATGTAAACTTTTTGGAAAACATAAACTACTATATAAATGCCAGTTCATATCATTGTCATTCTATATAGAATATAAAGGCTAGAGTAGTTTATGGATAGCATGTCTTTTGATACTATGTTGCTAAAGGCTGAATTTGGTTAGGATAAGTAAATCCACCTTCTCACTATATCATCCCTTCTTTTCCCTTCCCCTAAGTATATTTCTGCAAACTAGCCTGCTGTAGTTTCAATTATTTGCTAGTTCAGTCCTTAGGGTACAAATTCCTTTAAAATTCAAATCCATTATCCAGAGAAGAGGCTTCAGGAAATTGGACAGATTGTATCCCAGACATCAGTGCTAAGGCTTTGGAGCAGATCTGGTCTTCCCCAACCCAAGCATTCCTCCTTATTTAGATGGGAGCCTAAGTCTGAACATTTTCTTCCTTTTTCTCTTTCTTTCACCAAGAGCTGTATTCAGGAAGCCCTCTACACCAGGTCCTCTCTTTTTTCATTCTAGGGCAGGCATCGACTCACTTTGCTCCAGCAATGGCCCTGCCAAAGCCTGCTTCACTTTGGAAAGCACAGAGAAGTACTTTCCAGACTGTCGTCCATCATGAGAGCTAGGAAGATGGCTTTGCCAACAAGAGATCTTGCTAAAGGGATTTGGGGCATACGGCTCTTACTTGTCTATCTCATCTTCAGTAGCCGGAGACCAGGCCTTTGAGTATGTCTGAATACCAGGCCTTCTGGTAGAGGGTTACTTTATAGGTTGCTACGATGATATATAAGCTATGACATATTTATTTTTGTTCACAAGGGACTCTAGCCAAAACTCCAGTAACCTCGCTGTGAATATTTTTTTAGATCATATCTTTGGAAATAGATATTTAGGGTTTATTTCCAATGTGGTATACCCGGAACAAAGTTCTGAAATTAGGGCATTATGTTCAAAGCCTGGTTCTGTCACTACTTATGCCAATTTGAGTTAACTTTTCTGGGCCTCAGTTTACTTATCTGTAAAGAGAGAGCAGAGTCCTAGATGATCTCTATCTCTTAACTCTAAATCCAGGATCCTGTACTCAGGGTAACCATATTTATCTGACCTCTGCTTTCAGGTTTATTTGGAGTATATGAATACCAATCTTTTCATGGTGACAAAATCTTATTATCATGGAATTGTCAGCTTGATGGAGAGAACCCAAGTTATCCCCCCAAATTATCTCTCTCATATCCCAGTATTGTTGTGAGGATCAAATGAGATAATATTTGTAAAGCACTTAGCAAAGTGCCTGACACAGAGTAGATAGATGCCTAATAATTTTTTTCTCCTTTCTTCGCTCTCTTTTTTCATACCCCTCTCTTCTTTCTTCCTTCCCTCTCTTTCCTCCCCTCCTCTCTTCCTTCCCTTCCTCCCTTCCTTTCCTTCTTCCCTCTCCTGTGCAGGAAAAAGATCTGAGGCATTTCAAATTAACTGGATTGTTATTTAGCTGGATTGTGCCTGGCCCTGATCAGAACAAGTGGCACTGAATTGGGATTTTTCCTCTTCAGCTAAATAAGATCAAGCATTTGTTAACACTAGGCTCCAGTTTATTCAGGGTTAGAAGTTGTTTGTAGGGTGTATTTGGTGAAATATAATGATAAAAATACATTTTATTTTTATTGTACATTATTCATTTGAAAATGCTTTCATAATCATTAGCTCAATTATGCCTCGTAATAACCGTGAGGTAGGCAGGGTAGATTTTATTGGCCTTATTTGGTAGATGAAGAAACTGAGGCAAAGAGAAATAGAGATGAATCTAAGGCTAGTAAGTGGCAGAGCTGCGATTGGAACTGTATTCCTGATTCCAATATCTAGTTAGACTAACTAGAACAGAATTTTTCCTCCTCATCCTCTTTTGAAATCCTCAAGTACCACTTCCTCTAAGGAGCCTTCCCCCATATCTTCCTCGACTCTTCCAACAAAAAGGAATCCTTCTCTCCTTAAAATTTTAAAAGCACTTTGTTTGCATCTCTTTTTCCTTATAATTATACTAATGCCACTTTATACCTTTGCCCTAATATTATGTTTGTTAATACATATATCAACCCCTCTCCTCCCACTCTTCTAGACTAAACTGTGAATCTTTGAATCATAATTCATAAGTAGTGAAGTGGCATAGCAGATAGAGTTAGGAAGGAATTGGAAATTGTACATTTGAGTCTGACTCTTTGTGACTCCCTGGACCATAACCCGTCTATGTTGTCCACAGGGTTTTCTTGGCAAGGTTATTGGAATGGTTTGCCATTTTCTTCTTCAGTGGATTGAGGCAAACAGAGAGGTTAAATGACTTGTTGGGGGTCATGTAGCTAATTCCTGAGGCTGGATTCAAACTCATCTTCCCTCCTCAAAGCCCAGTGCTCTATACACTGAGCCACCTCACTGCCTCTACAGTCAGGAAGCCCTGTGTTCAAATCAGACAATTATTTGCTAGCTGTGGGCAAGTCACTTTACCTCTGTGTGCCTCAGTTTCCTGAGCTCTCAAATGGGGCTAATAATAATATCTGTCTTTCAGGATTTTTTGTTAGGATCAAATGAGCTAATATTCTTAAAGCATTTTACAAACCTTAAAGTTCTATATAAATGCTAGTCATCATAGGATCACAGATTTAGAGCTGGAAGGAATCTTAGAGACTGAGTCCAACTTCCTCATTTTACTGATGAGGAAACTGAGGCACAGAGCTGTAAGTGGTTTGGCCATGGTCACATAGTTAGTATCAGAGGTAAGGTTTGAACTCAGATTTTTCTGTCTGCAAGAACAATATACTTAATTTGTGGACTAGTATATTTCAGTTATTTTAGAAATCTTTGTGTCATGAAAACAATCAGTTAAAAATATATACATATGTCTATACTTTACATATATTTCCACTTTCCAGATATTGTTATCTGTATCCGAAGAATTTTGATATCGTTAATAGGCTACTTTATTTCCCACATTAACCTAATTCAGTGACTGGGAGACCTGTAACCAACATCTGTATCTTGCTTTTGGAAAAAGAACCTTTTTCATTTCTGGCTCAGACTATAATTATCTGAAGATGTTCCTTTGCTAGCAATTTGAGACCTAATTTTTTACATCAGGTAAAATAACATGCAAATTGAATGCAGATCAAAAGTATTGTACAATTTATTGTATTCCAGATGTATTCACGTTTACTGTTCTCAACTCCATTCCTTTCCAAAGCCACAAAGAATGAAAAATTGAGTGATTCTATACTAAGGATTGGTAATGTTCTATGGAAACTTTTTCTTTTAAAAAGGTTTTTAAGCACTCTGGAAAGAGAACTTAACAAATTCATAAATTGTCAAAGGCATCTTAGCAGAATGAGGATAAAAATACAAATATATCAATCTGTTCCATTTCCTAAGTCACTGCAGCCATGGGTACTATATGCTATGGGTAATGTGGACTCTAGAGCAACATAAAATTAACTTGGGGAATCTGATTTTGGTAAAAAAGAATGGGCCTCTTCTTCCATGAAGCCCTGCCTCATCCCCACAGTTGGAAATGTTCCTTCCCTCCTCTTTATTTTTGAACATTTTGTCTAGATCTTCCCTTTGCCCCCATCATAGAGCCATGAATTATATTTATTGTTATAATGTCATCTACCATCACTGTTCCACCCTCATTAGGTTGTAATTTATAAGACTGTAAATTCCTTGTAGGAGGGGCAATGTTGTTTTTCAATTTTATATCCCCAAGTACTTAGTACAGTACTGTGTATATATCCATCATTTTATTAGTATTTGTTGTATTGAAATGAAGACTTTTCAGAAGAGAGTTAGATTTAAAAAAAAAATTCTTCCCTTTGAATTCCTGGGTCAGAGTTAGATAAGGCCTACAGTCAGGAAGGACAGAAAACAGGTAACTCTCTTTGGGGTTGGGGAAAGGTGTAAGTAAGAAATAGTAGTTAATTTGGCTGATGGTTTTGGGTGAAGATATCAGAAGCAGAGAGATTCAAAATGCGAAGTGGAGTCACAGGATCATGGGATTCATTTGTTAGAGCTGGGAAGGACCTTACAGATCACTTAGTTCAGGTTCTCTTAACCTTTTGCGTATCTTTGATCCCTTTAGCAATTTGGAAAAATAGACGGACTGCTTCTCAGGATGATGCTTCTAAATAATAAAAGGAAATGCTAAATTTCAGTTAGACATCAGTGAAAAATAAAGATGTAAGGTTCATTTTTTGTTCTATACAAATTCATGGATTTCCTAAAATCTTTTTCCAGAGTGTGGAAGATGGGTCCATGGACTCCAGGTTACAAAACCTTGATTTAACCCTTTATTTTGAATAGGAAGAAACTAAGATCCAGAGAGTTTTGATTACACAGGTAGTTAGTAGTAGAATTAAAACTGGAACATTGGAGAATGCTGTGTCAACTGAAATAGCAAATGGGTAAGTTGAGGTATACATTGATCAAATACTGCAAAATCAGAAACCTGGGATGAGGAATAAGATAGGACTGAAATACCCTTATATGACCAAGGAGGTCACAAATAGAAAGGAAGGTTCAGTACACATTAAGATATTCATAACACTTTTGTAATTAAGAAAGAAGGAGAAACAGAGTTGATTCTTAATAGTTTGGGAATGGCTAAACAAACTATGGTACATTAATTCAGTAGGATACTCTGCTATAAAACAGAGTGAATAATGAAGAATTCAGAGAAGCATAAAAAGACATGAATTGATGCAAGTGACAGAACTAGTTCTAGGAAAATAATGTAGAGAATGATTCCAACAACTAATATACATAATAAATAAAATAAAACTGAGAAAGAACAAAAACAATAAGACAATAGAGACAGAATGCTGCAAACTTGGTCCCAAAGAAGGACTTCATATTGGTGAGAGACCATGAATGTGGAACATTGCATATTACAACAGTTCAAAGACACCTGAGTTGTCCATGGATAAATTTCAGATGATCTGTGGATAGATTTCAAGGGGTCTGTGATATTTGATGGGAAAAATTATATTTTAATTGCAATTATATTTTAAAAGTTATATTATTTTCATTAATATTCAACTGAAAGTTAGTATTTCCCTTTGATGTGAATTTAAAATCAAACCTAATTCTGAGAATGCGTCTCCAGGATGTCACATGGGTCCCTAACACAAAAAAGGTTAAGAACCCTTGCCATATGACATCAAACTTTTTGATATGCTGGTTGTTTAATACCCCTCAAGCTCACTGGCTTCTCTCACAGTGATGCTGGAAGGTTGGGTCCCCAGAAAGTTATCTACTCCTTCTTTTGTGGTTCTAGGAGTAAATATGTGGGTAAATATTTTCCTAATACTTGCTAATGATATCACACTGGTGTGCTTCCCCTTATTAATTAGCTATAGACTCAGTTCTTTAGCAAAGTTATTTACTCATATAGCATAGCATAGTACAATTATCCCTTCCACATAACAGGGGTTAGGGTTGTGGCACCCCCTCAATCTGGAGAATCTGTAAAATTTTTTGGCCCTCTCTTCTTACCAGAGAAGAAGTCTGGAATTTTTCTTTTTCTTTTATGGGGTGTTTACAGTACCTTAGTGTAAATTTTGGGTTTAAGTATACATTTCTGAGTTTCTAAACTTTTTTCTGTGTTATCTGCTGGCCTTTCCAGATTGCCCGTAGCTTCTGCAAAACTCTCCCAAAATTCCCATTTAATTTCTTATGCCAATTCACACTATATAGAAATCACAATGGGGAAGGTTATGATGGGGAAGGGAGATCTGTAGTTACAAAGTATTTCCCTCAACACCAGGGACATATCCTCCTACAAATGCAACCAGAAGTTAGGGCTGGAGAAGAGTGGGCATGAACCTAAAAATACAAAGGAAATGAGATATTTTCCCCATGCATAATAACCATTTCATGGCAAGTTCATTTACCTAAAGCCAACAAAGAAGTGATGATGATGATGATGATGATGATGATGATGATACTTGACCAAGAGACTCAATTTCAAGGGACTGAAAACAAGTAGCAAAAATTATTTTCCCGTGAATTGAATCTATGTTGAAGTAGCCATTAAAGAACTTGCATCTCAAATGACAAACTGATTCTCAAACAAAAAAAAGTCCATTTGGCTACACCTGACACTAAGTGAAACCAGCCTCTCCCCAATCTCATCAGGTATTAAGTTTTGTCTAGAGTGATGAATAAGAGTTCTTTAATCAACTTGGCTTTATTTAGAAGATTTGACTATTTTGCTATAGAACATAGGTTCTTAACCTGGCATTTGTAAACTTATTTTTTAATAATAAATTTTAGTATATTTCATTTTCTTTTTTTTTTAAAAAAGCAGGTCAAAAATATGTAGCAAATACATATGACAAACGTAACTTATGCCTCTGAACTGCAGCACTGGAAAATCTTTTTTCTTTTTGGAGGTTCCTTGAGATGCTATGGGATATGGTGTCAGTAGTGGACAAATAGCTCCAATGTTCAGCTGGGCTGTCTCTTCTCAAGGAATGGTGCCTCCATAGTATGGGTGCTCATAATAGGGCATGTTATTTCTGTTGGTCTGAGCCAAGCAGGTCATTTAATTACTATGTTGGTTTCTCACCAGGGAAGACTGCTGTGCCATGCATGCTGAGTTTCTCTCAAGATATGGTATATCTGCCTAGTGCAAATATCAATAATATGGAAAAAGGTCTGATCAATGACACATGTAAAACCCAGTGAAATTGTGCACTGGCTATAGGATGGGGGTGAGAGGAGAGGGAAAGAATATGAATCATGTAACCACAGAAAAAATGTTCATAATTAATCAATAAAATAAAAATAAACTTAAACAAAGATATGGTATATCTACTGGATGGCTCAGTTCACTGGACTCTCAGATTTTATTTCTCAATTGGCAACCATGACTTTCTTGACCGTCAGCTACTCTCATGGATGGGTGGAAATACTGTGCTCTCTTCCCATAGAGGGCTATAGAGCTCTTTCACTTAGGGCAATGACTCTTCCTCTAGGATAAGCAAAAGACTTTTCTCTTTGACTCCCTCAAAGCTTGATTCTGAGGTTGTGTTACTTCCAGGCATGAGATGGAAGGAATCTCACTTCTTCTATTAACAATTAATTCTTCCTCCATGTTGCCTTAGGGTGATCAGTTTCAAATCAGTCAGTTCCACTTCCCAAATCCCTTTGGGAATCCTATGTAGATGAGTGGCTAGGGACAAAGAGATGAATGAAGTTTGTACCCTGGAGGTAAGTTCATTCTCTGGTGGGCCTCTTCATATACAATGTAGCTGTTTAAGCTCAAAACCCTTTCCTGGACTGGAGAATGCTTATTTTTGCTTCTGAAAGTCTTTCTCTTTACGTTTCAATATTTCTTACTTTCAGAATCTTCAGACCCTCAGTTTTTTTCAGAAATCTCACTCAGGTATCCTATCTTACAGTTAGTTTTGTAAAATCTTTTTTTCTTCTTCCTCTTTTAGAGTTTTTTTTAAAGAGATGACTGGGAAGAGATGGGGGAGGAGTACAAAGGGAAATGTAGGGGAGGTAAAAACAAAAGACGTAAATCTCCCTCCCCCCCAAAAGGAAAGTGGATTTTCAAGCCAAGTTCAAGTAATGAAGAAAGCCCAGAAATGGTATATTGAGCTATGGTGGAACTACCATTAATGACAGTTTGTGGTTCCCAGTGAGTGCTCCAATAAACTAGTTTTTTTTTTTGTGTGTGTGTGTGTAGTCATATTAGCCTTTACTAATCATATTCTCTTTTTTTCTGAAGATGATGATGCTATCCTAGCCTCGTGCCTCCATTTACTTGTATGACAATATAGCTTTAGGATTAAGAGTAGGAGATTTGGTGGATAGAGTCCGTGTTAGCCTCTTAATAGCTGGATGATCCTAGGCAAGCCACTTAACCCCTTTTGCTTCATTTCTTCATCTGTAAAGTGAGTTCGAGAAGAAAATGGCAAACCTCTTCATTATCTTTGCCAGGAAAAGTCCAAAATCAGGACATGAAGAGCTGGACATGACTAAAATAACTGAACGACTACTGAGTTTAGGGCATTTTTCTTTCCAGGGAAATTCAGAAAATGATGATTTAAAGCTTCTGGAGGTACAATGCTGTATTGATAATCTCATGAAATTGTGATTTACTATATACCTGCTAATAGTCTCTGATAAATCCCTGGCAATGCCTACTATAAATATACATTTAAAATGATACACAAAATGGATCAAACCTATTTGGATGTTTTGACTTTGGCTTAATATGTGAGGGAGTGGATTGATCAAGGTTGATCTATTCTTGCTTGTCATTCAGGTAAGCAGAATTCCAGGCTTTTGAATGAGTATGTTTATTTCATTACTTCTAGAAATATTCACATCTTTGGTATGACTGATTTGAAATTCTAAAGAGAGAGAGTTAATGCCTGGAATTGGATGGTTCCATTTCCTTTCATACACTTTAGGTCTGAGAGTGACCTTAGGGATCGTTGCATTCAAATAAATGCCTATTTTTTACAGAGGAGGAAACTGAGGCCCAGGAGGATTTCATCGACTTGCCCAAGATTATATAGGAAGTCTTTTGCTTTTCTTTGTTTCCTCAGTGTTTGGCAGTGGCTGTACAATGTTATTGTTGTTCAGTCATTTCAGTCATATCTGACTCTTTGTGAACCCATTTTGGGGTTTTCTTAGCAAAGATACAGGAGTGATTTGCCATTTCCTTCTGCATCTCCTTTTATAGATGAGGAAACTGAGGCAAACAGGGTTAAATGACTTGCCCAGGTCACCCAGCTAATAAGTGTCTGAGACCAGATTTGAACTCAGGAAGATGTCTTTCTGATTCCAAGCCCAGCACTCTATCTACTGTATCACCTAGCTGTCTATATTGTGTTGCTTAATGTTCAGTGAAAAATCCAGTGTTCTTTCTACAATAGCACTTACATTCTTGGACTTTGTGTTTATTGGCTGTGGAAGATCTTCATTTTCACTGTTGTGATTTTATCATTTTCAGCTATATATTCCTTATGCTGTTGGAGGAAAACCAACTATAAAAAAAGGAATTAATCATGAGACAACATTTGGGGATAAACCCTTTGCTATTTGGTAAATGTATGGTTAGTTGGAATGGTTGGAGAGCTAGTTAATCACATACTTTGGTTAATGGAGAATTATCATATGTTCACCACAGACATAGTCCCAGTTGTAAAAGAAGTAGAATATGGCAAAATACACTTCACACTAAAACAAAATTAAACAAATGTTAACCTTTCTCTGATGATTCAGAAGGCGCTTTGGGGTCTTCAGAAAACATACCTCCAGTAGAAAAATATACCTCTAGCGAAACAGGAAAAGTCAGCCTGCAACATTTTGGATTTGTGAGCAGTCAAATTTTTTGTCTGGGAGTGGTGGTGGAAGGGAACTTTTAGACTTTTTCCTCTTGTGCAAGGTTTGCCAATAAGTGTCAGGTCCTTTCTGTATATCACAAGGACCTCATTGGTGAGGCATATAATAAAATAAGCTTTCCTCATACTTGGACTTTGACTCCTTCCCCTGGTAGATTGCTGCCAATGTTGGCCAGATTCCCCTTTGTCTGTTCTGTCTGTCAGACTTGCACCATCAATTGCACTTTGGATCTAGATCATATCCTTATCTACCTAGAGCTGGATGGTACCTTAGAGAGATCATCTAACACAATGCCCTCCTTTTATAGATGAATAAACTAAATACCAGGAGGTTAAATGCCTTTTCTAAGGCCTAGTAAGTAGTAAATGTCAGAACGCACATTTGAACCCAGATCTTCTGCCTTCAGTCAATGATTTTTCTACTATACTATTCTGCCTCCCATGTATTGATATTTAAAATTCAAAATATTTTAAAATGGAATGAATTCAGTTGTGTCCCCCAACATATTCGTTCTCCGAAATTACCTGTTTCTATTGAATAGTACCAGCATCCTTCCAGTCACCAATAGTTGTAACTATAGAACTGTACTTGACTCTTTCTTCTTCTTCACACTCCCCTTCCCCCAACATCCAATCATTTGTCAAGTCTTGCAGGATCTATTTCCATAATTCCACAATTTCTCTCACATCCATTAGCTCTATACCTCTATAATTTTCACTCCAATTCAGATCCTCATCACTTCTCATTTGGACTATCACAAAAGCCTCCTAATTGGTATCTCTGCTTTCAGCCTCTCCTATCCATCATCCATATAGCTGCCAAATGAATATCCAATCTGATCCATGTTGAAGATAATGCCAAATCTTTTCAGTTCATAGTGGGTCTTGTAAAGTAACATGGTAACTTGGAGCAGGAGCATGAAGTCCACAATACAGATAATGACATTTCCAGCAGTCACCTACCCTTATAATGGTTTGTGGTCATCTGTAGTAAGGTAACTAAAAAATCATTACCTTTTTCATGCAGCCTATCCAAGGGTGTACTGTTAAATATTTCCTAATCTGCCCAGCTGTTAGGATCTTGCATGAGTTTGCATATATTTTGAATTTATTTACTTGGAGTATCTCATAAACATCCTATAACATTTCTCCATTCTTGCAGGGTTGTGGTTATTTGTATTTGTCTTAGAATCATAGAATTATGGATTTAGAACTAGAAGGGGCCATATTTCACACATGATGGAACTTTAGAAGGCCAGAGAGATGAAAGATTTGCCCAGGATCACACAGATAATATGTGTGCATCAGGATTTGAACCCAAGACTTACGACGCCAAGTCCAGTATTCTTTCTCTAGGCCATACTGCTAATCATTTTACCGTGTTATACCTCATGCTTTGTACATAGTAGGCATTTGATAAATGTTGAACTGAATTGAATTACCTTGGAGTTCCACCACCTCCAATTCTTTCTCTGCAACTTTAAAGGTTAAGACTTGCTCAGGGGAATCTGCTCCATATACTTAACATGGCTCAGTTGAGCTCCATCCTCCATAAACCATTCTGAGGTTATAACTGTGGTTTTTATAGCAATGCAATGAGGTTAGGGTCCTGCCTTTATCTAAACAGTACACATTTAAAACATTTTTTTAAATCAAATTAAATTTTTTAATTTTTTTCCACAGTTACATGATTCTTGTTGTCTTCTTCCCCTTTTTCTTCTTCCCTTTCAGAGTTGACAAGCAATTCCACTGGGTTGTACATTTATTGTCACTCAAAACCTTAAATAGTACACATTTTAATAAGCCTGATAGTTTAGTTTTTAATCACTAACCAGTGTTTTTCTAATCTACCATATTTGTAAAATCTTCTCATTTATATTTTGATATCTTATCAGTGCATTAGTTTGTTGACTTGGTAAGCAAATTTTAATAATTTTAGGAGCAACTTTTCAAGTTTTGAGTCTTTCAAGAGAAGTACTTATTTAATCAGTACACATTTTATCATAGCTCTCCCTCATTTTTCTTTCTCACACACATTCACACACATGTATATTTTGTGCTTTTTTTTTTAAAGAAAAGATTTAACAGCCATAAGGCACTTTTTAGAATAACATTCACATCTGTGCCGACCACCTGTATGCCAAAATTCAGCTTGATGTTAATTAAAACAGGCACGTTATAAACCTCAGGAAATGGCAGCTGACCCCTAACTATGAATGTAATGCTATAATAATACATTGTAAAAATAAGATATGTGGAGGCTGTTGCCCAAAGCGCTCATGCATTGAAATTCTCACCACTGTACTCTCTGACTCTCTGACTCTGGGTAGATTGACATGTGGAACCGACCTGACCAAATGATTCACTTAGTTGGATTCTTGTGGCTTGGGAAGAATCCTCTCTGTAGGATGAGGCTGATTTTCAAAGCAGACTAAACCTGTTGTTTCTCTTGGTTGGCCTGATTCTATCATGGTGCGTGAAGATCCAATCTTAGGAGCCCTACATGTTAGTCTATCGATTGTTCCCCAGTTTCAAAGCTGAATTTACAATAATTTGTCTGATGTTTCTAAGCTCTTCTGTCTTGATTCCTTGATATTTGATCTTTATGTGTTCTATCAACTTTCTCCCTTATTAATTACTAACAAGTACTATATCAACGGCCTCCTTCTAGGGCATGCCTTCTATTTTTTGCTTTTTTTTTTTCCTTTTCTAAAACCCTTACCTTCTCTCTTAAAATCAATTCTAAGTATTGGTTCTAAGGAAGAAGAGCTGTAAGAGCTAGGCAATGGGGGTTAACTGACTTTGCCCAGGGTCACACAGCTAGGAAATGTTTGAGACCAGAACTCTAGGACCTCCCATCTCTGGACCTGGCTCTCAATCCACTGAGCCACCCAACTGCCCCCCTGCATGTCTTCTTTTGATGTTCTTTGATACTTTCATAGTTGGGACACTCTGCTCTGGCATGTTCTGATTATTTTTTGGGGGTGGTGGTGGGGAGGGAAGGATGAATCTTTCTCCTTCTCTCTGAGTTCTTCCTACGTTCTTCTCTCTACTTAAATCCCGATTTTGTGGCTTGGATCACCACTAAGGTGACAAGAGTTGTGGTTTCTGGAAATCGGCATGAGACAGGAAGATCAGAGTTCAAATCTTAATTCTGATACATATTAATTGTGGGCCCTCAGGAAAGCTGATTAACCATGCATGCCTCTGTTAATTCCCCAGGAGTTTATTTTCTAAATCATAGATAGATAGTGCCCTATTTTTCTGAGATCATAGATCCTCCAGGTATTATTGATAAAAAGTATCTTATTACATTGATACAGAAAATAAGAAGAAAGAAACATAGAGTTGTATCATAATTTGTATTAGAGCTCATGAACACTGGCATTCAAAGAGGAGAAAAGTAAAATAATATCAATAATAATAACTCCATTCCATTCTGTAGTTTACAGATGTGTTTCTCTCAATGACTTGTAAAGCAGCAAGAGCTCAGCCCCATTGAATGACTGTGGAGACTGAGGTTCAGAGAGATGAGATGATTTGAATGGTAGTGACTATCAGAGCTGGAAATGGAACCCGCATCCTTTGAGACCAAGTCTAGGGTTCACTGTTAAATGTTTCCTAATCTGCCCAGCTATTAGGACCTTGCATGAGTTTGCATATATTTTGAATTTATTTACTTGGAGTATTTCATACACATCCTATAAATATAAATGTCAAACCCACTCATAAAATATAACATTTAAAAGGCCCATTTCAACCCCAGAAATAGAAATTAGGAACGTATACTAAGCTGTATTTTTGTATGGGTTTCCTGAATTCATGTTCAAAGGTACATTTTGAAAATACTGACTATTTTCTGAAATTTAATTTTTTGGATTGCATTCCCCAAAAGTTATGATAACTGTTGAGCCTAGGTGCTCATTACCCATCGGGTTCTTATTTCAGCTTCTCTCTCCATTGCCAAATGAGTTAACTAAAAGGCATTACAAAAAGGAATGCTTTGCTTAACAACCAATAATGTAGGATGGAAAAAAAGAAAAGGTTGTGATTTGTGACAACTTTGATATTAAATGGTGAAAATGGAAGGTAAATAAAGCTGCTGTGGGGTGTTTGGTAAATAGAGCTCTAAAAGGGGGCCTGTGAATCTTTAGTCATAAAGATGCTGTTGGCAAGTGGGTGGAAGGGATCACTTAGTTGCTATTTTCTGTTTTAACATCTCTGACTTCCCAATTTCTCAGACAGAAGGTTACAGTGTATCCTGATGCATAGCGAAGGAGATAATTATATAGTAACTGCTTGCACTCAATGTAAATTAATCAAATGTAAATTAAATAAACTGTAAATAGAACATACTCCTGAGCTGATACTTGCAAGTGAATCACCTCCATTAAAGAGTCATTTTTGCAAAATTACATCTAATCACAGTGTTTTAAGGCTGTGTTTGGCAAAACATCTCTAAATCTGTCAACAAAGCCAGCTCTTATTTCTTTGTTGTCGAAGAGCTCAGAGGATGAACTCCATTTGCTAGGATGCTCTACTTGCTGTCTCACCTGAAGGCAGGGGAGAGAACTAACCCAACTCCTTAATTTCTTTCAATCTGTGGATTCTCTGAGCCTTATGAATATTGCTTTTAAAGCTAAACTTCATTGTAGTTCAAGGCAACAATTTTTATGAAGCACCTACCATGCACCAGACATGGTGCTGGGGACCAGGAATCAAAGACAAAAATCGAAATTATACTTTATAGGGGCAGCTACGTGGCTCAGTGGATTGAGAGGGTTTGGGTTGAAATCTGGCTGTAGAAATGTCCCAGCTGTGTGAACCTGGGTAAGCCACTTAATCCCCATTGCCTAGCCCTTACTACTCTTCTGCCTTAGAACCAATATTGATTCCAAGACAGAAGGTAAGAGTTTTTCAAAAAAGTCATACTTTACTCATGGAGTTTATATTTTAATGGTAGAAACATGTAGAAAGACAAATAATTACAAATAAATATACAAAATAAGCACAAAACAATTTAGGGGAAAGAGCTGTTTACCTTAAATGATCAGGAAGGGATTCAGCATATGAGCTTTGAAAGAGGTTAAAGGATTCCAAGGGATAGACGTGACAAGGGTAGACATTCCAGGCACAGGATATTGCTGAAGCAAAGTATAGGAGTGGAAGATGAAATGACTGGGGGAACTGCAAGTAATTCAATTTGTCTAGGACCATGGTGGCAAACCTATGGCATGTGTGCCAGAGGGGGCATTCAGAGCCCTTTCTGTGGGAAGGGCACCATCACTCCAGCATAGAATTTGCCAGAGTTTGTTACTAGAAAGCCAGAGGGTCAGGCTGCTTCTCTCCCTATCTCCATGCACCTGAGGACATTTCTCAAATCACCCACCCCCTAAAAGATTTGCCATCACTGGTTAGAACATGGGGTACGTGAAGGGGAGCATAGTGAAATTAGTCTACAGAGAATGGAATCAGATGGTGAATGGCTTTATCAAACAGAGGAGTTCTTCACAGACTCCAAAGTTCTCCACATTCTCCAATGCCTTATCATAATATGGAGAAAGGCCAGGATTTCAGAAGGTGAAGATTTCAGGAGAGCAAAAGCTCAGGCAAGTTCCATTAAGCAAGAGGGGTTCTGAGTTGGGACCAAGTGGTGACCTGTATGTTTTTGTTTCTATTTTTTTGTTTTGTCCTAAGAATCAGACTAGAAACTACTGGAGACTCTGTTTATCAGAAAATTAGCCACCAACTAGGTGATAACATTTTGGACCATAGCCAGCTCATGACAAAACTTGCCAAAGTGTGGAGGGGGTTATAATGAACACAAATATGGTGAGTGCCACTTTATAGCTTTCCCTTCCCATGAAATGATTGATCTTTTGATCAACTGAAGCAAAGCATTTTTTACTATAAAGAATATGCTGAGAACTGTTCAAACAATCTGAACAACAGTAATTACAATGTGTAATTATGCCATTTTTCTTGACTACCATAATGAACCTTATTCTTTCCACTCTTCTCTGGGAATGGAGAAAGTGACAGAATTCGATTTTTATTAGAACAACAATAATAATGCTTTGCCTTTAAAAAATGTTTTAGCAGTAAACTAAATTGCTTTCACATATAATAACTCATTTGATCCTCACATGAACCCTGTGGGATAGGTAAGGTAGGTGTTACTACCCCCATTTTGGAGATCAACAAACTGAGGCTTTAGAGTGGTTAAAAAGACTTGCCCAAGGTTGCAAAACTGACTTGTAACAGAGCCGGACATAGAAAATAAGTCTTTTAATACCAAGTCTAATGCTTTTCTATTTTTAAGGAGCAGAATGAAATTCAATCTCTTTAGCTCCCATAAATTTTAAATCTTAAGGCAAAGATTTAAATCAGTGATTCCCAAAGTGGGCGCTACCGCCCCCTGGTGGGTGCTGTAGCAATCCAGGAAGGCAGTGATGGCCACAGGTGCATTTATCTTTCCTATTAATTGCTATTAAAATTTAAAAAAAAATAATTTCCAGGGGGCTAAGTAATATTTCTTCTGGAAAAGGGGCAGTAGGCCAAAAAAGTTTGGGAACCACTGATTTAAATTGATCTGATACATATCATCCCTTCATTTCAGTTATGGCATTTTTGCTAGGAACTTTCTTGCTTTTCCACTCTTGGCAATATTATAATTCTCATCCTAGGACCAGTTATCTTCTAGCTATTTGGAATGGATGAATAATAACCTGCCTCTCTTTTACCTGCATCTAGGTCTCAGGAGCTTTGGCCCCAAGAGTTACGTGACTAGATCAAGGATCAAAAGTAACAGCTTTCTGTTGTTTGTAGGGCAAGATCACTTTGATTTAAAACTGACTTTTCCCTTAAAAGCAACATCTCTACTGAGCTACATAATAAGCCTTCAGAGTTTAGAATGTAGTAGGTATGATACCACCTCTAATTATATTATTTGACTAGACTGAAAGTAATAGATGAGGCTTTCAGACATGAGTCTTCTGAAGTGCCTTTTGCTTCCTTCTTCATGTCTCTTCTTCCTCATGGGTACTTCTTGATTCGTTTGATGTCCTCTGGGGACTGAATGATAGACCCCACAGGGTATATTTTGATGGGTGCTACATTTCCATCCTCCTTTGAAGATGTCTCATATCTTCTATGTCTCATGTATTTAGAGTTGTTAAGTATTATATACTCAACTTAAAGTAGTCATTTTGATGGATTAATGTGTTTATACTGAGCTAGAAATTTCCCTGAAAATCCATGTACTTCTTAGTGCCAATTAGAGTTCTCTTTTAAACAAAATCAGTTGTTTATTTAAAAGAGTTTAGCATTCCAAGTGTCTTGTCCATGGACAAAAAGTTTCCTAGGCCCCTGGCCTTGAACAGATTTTGGGCAGTTCAAGTTCATTAGCATGTTGACTGTAGGGGAAAATGGTAGGTACCAGACCTCCTGCTTCTCTTGCCCCAACTATTCTAGCAAATTCTGATCCAAGCTTCTGCCTTTGGTCCTGCCATTACCCTTTTTGTTCATGAGACCTTTCATTCCCCCATCCCTCCCCAATTTCCTTATTGGTCCTATTCTTCTTTTTGTTCCTGTGAGATATGAAATATTAAACTATTCCAACTGGCATCTGATGCTGTCATCATTATCCCCTTATGGTGTAGTGCACAGAATTTCAACCAATAAATAAAATGAGGTCATTTTCCTGTTAGATTCTTGGAACGAGTATAACATTGTTTAAAATTTTTTTTATTAAATTTTAATTTTTTCAAATACATGTAGAAACAATTTTTGACAATGGTTTTGTGACACTGTGATTCAGGTTTTTTTTCTCTCTCTCCCTTCCACCCTTCTCAAGGCAGTAAAATAGTCTGATAGGTTATAAAGGGCTTTCATGTAATACATATTTCCCTATTCCCCATGTCATGAATGAAGACATATCATATATAACTCATGAAGGAAATAAAGTGAAGGATGACATGCCAGTCAGATTCCAACATTCTCTTCTTTGGCTGTCGTTAGTGTTTTTAAATTTTTTTTTAAATCATGAGTCCCTTGGTGTTATCTTGGAACTTTGTTTCCTGATGATACTTTAGTTCTTCACAGTTGATCGTTGTACAATATATCTGTTACTATATGCACTGCTCTCTTGGTTCTGCTCACTTCATTTTGCATCACTTCACATACATCTTTCCAGGTCTTTCTGAACTTATCATGTTCTTCATTTCTTATGGTGCAATAGTTTTGTATTAAAACCATATACCACAGCTTATTCAGTCATTCCCCAATTGATGGACACTAAGTTTCCTATTCTTTGCCCATATTAAAAAATTGCTAAAATAATTTTGTTCAAGTAGATCCTTTCCCCTTATCTCTGATCTCTTTGGGATATAGACCCAATAGTGGTATTGCTGGGTAGAACATCATTTATCAATAGGGACATGCTATCTCTTAATAAAGGAAGGGCCAATCACACTTGTCTTTGCATAAAAAGACTCTCCTCAAGGCCTCACCCTCCTTTATACAGGAGGTTGTGTATCTTCTTTTTGACTGGCCTGACAAAACAGCATTTGGACCTCCCCTGGCAGCCCTGATGGTGGATACTTAAAAGAGGAGGTAGACTTAGTAATCTGAACTCCTCTCCCATTACTTCATCACAGGGGGAAGAGAAAGATTGCTCTTCAGGTAGGTGGTTCCCTATATGTTCACTAAGCTAGGTAAATGGGGGGAACCCTCCTTCTCTAGTATTTTAAGAAATGGAGTATCAGCTAGTTTATGAAACCCAGCTTCCTCTAGCAATTTTTGGCTAGAAAAATATAATTCGTTTCAATCGTATTTTCAGTGACTCTTTCCCCTATTGTTGACCTAGTCACCCCAAATGTAGATGATATGTTTAGCAAGGACAAAGGGACATATACTTTCAAATGCCTTGTTTATAGATAGATATCTACCCTGCCTTTAACAAAAGAGAAAGGCCCAGCAAATTACCTTAACTTAAGAACTGAATTGCCTGACTTTCAGAGGTTGGGGCTTGAAAAAACTGAATGGATTCACATGAAAATAGTGCTAATAAATAATACAATTCAACAATAATTTTCCTCAAGGATACCTCCCTGCTGAATTTGTAACACTATTGACATATGAATTTCAGAAGCAACTCTTCTTTATCTTCTGTTGGATCCTTGAATACCTTGAAAGATCTATAATTTCCTTTGATTTATAGAGCAAACTCTCCATGCTTTCTCATCCTGTACAATTCATATCCAACTCTACCCATAATCTCCATAAAAGAATATGGAGGAAATCATCATGAAAGAACACAGGGATAAATAATTTAAGAGCTAGAGGGCAGTTAGGTGACTCAGTGGACTGAGATCCAGGCCTAGAGAAGGGAGGCCCTGGAGTCAAATCTGATCTCAGACACTTCCTATCTGTGTGACTCTAGACAAGTCACTTAACCCTTATTGCCTAGTCCTTACTGATCTTATGCCTTGGAACTAATAGAGAGTATTGATTCTAAGATGGAAGGTAAAGGTTGTTGTTTTTTTTAAATTAAGAGCTGCAAAGGACCTTAGAAGTCTAGTCCTTTTATTGTACAGATGAGGAACTTGAGTCCAGGAGAAGGGAAGTGGTCAAATGACTAAATAGCGGAGGAAGCCCAAGAATTCCGATTTTCTGGTTCTTACTCCAATGTTCTTTTCACTCCAACATGCTGCTTCCTATTTACATGTGTCATTCTTGTTCCTCATATTTAATTACTCATGACATTTATCAGCATCTCAGCTAAGAGTCCCTGGGGGCAATTTCCTCCACATGAGAACATTTTTGGGGCTTAGGTTCTTGGAAAATGGCATGAATTTCAACCATAAACATAAAATGTGTTCAAAATTAGTATGTCTCTGTATACACTATATAATTTACTTATTCATTGTTTTAAAATCCATTATAAATAATCCCACTTTACATTTGCATTACAATTTTCAAAGCCCTTTTCATTATTTCATTTTCTCATTTGTTCTGCATAGACTCATGGATCAATTAAAGCTAGAAGGAGCCTTCCAGGACATCTAGTCTAACTCTCTCATTTTCCAGATGAAATTGATACTTTTAACCAGCACTTACTGTTGTTTGAGATTTTTAGCGACTTAGCCAAAGTCACTTGCAATCCTGTGCTCTCTCTACAGCATTGTATTTTCAACAAGCAAGAAACTGAAGGGAAGATTTTTATTGATTTTTTGGAGATGCGAGGCAGTGTTGCTTAATGAATAGTGAGCTGATCTCAGTGACAGGAAAGCTTGACTTCCTGTCCTATTTCTGACTCTAATTGTAGGACTCTGAGCAAATAATTTAACCTCTTCATGCTTAAGGAAACTCTTGGACTATAAATCACAGAGAAGGTGCCACTGCATTGGCAAAATAAGTTTCTTAATGTGTGTGTGTGTGTGTGTGTGTGTGTGTGTGTGTGTGTGTGTGTTTTTAATAACAGTGAAATAACAAGTCTACTCTCTCTCCTTTATTTTGAAATATTCTTTATTCTAGTATTACTCTGTACATTATGGTTAGCTAGATGGCTCAGTAGATAGAATACCAAGCCTGCGGTCAGAAAGACTCATCTTCCTGAGTTCAAATGTGGCCTCAGACACTTCCTAACTAGATGACCATGGGCAAGTCACATAACCCTGTCTGCTTCAGTTTCATCATCTATAAAATGAGCTGGAAAAGGAAATGACAAACCGTTCTAATATCTCTGCCAAAGAAAACATCAAATGGAGTCGTAGCTGAAATGACTGAATGACAATAAAACATTGTGATATGGACTAAGCTGAGGCTCAGAGTGGTTAAGTGATGCACTATTTCTACTTCATACCATTCGTACCTTCATGGCATGGATGATTATTAAGAATGCACACTCAAGTCAGAAATTTTTTTTCCCCAAAACTAATCACTGGTCATAGAATCAGAGATCTAGAATGGGAGAGCCGGGACCTCAGAGGAGTCCAAATCTCTCATCTTACAGATGAGAAAACTGAGCCCTGGGAATGTTAGACTTGGCCATGGTCACACAACTAGTGTCTGAGGCAGGATTTGAACCCAGTTCAACTCTAGAACCAGTAGTATTTAGATTTTCCATTATTCCAAGCTGCCTTTTTTTATTAGCTAGGTTTTTATTTTTTGAGGGGGAGGTGTGTGGAAGGGAGTGAAGCAGAAGAAGGGAGTGGCAATAATTTACCTTTCTCTTCTAAAAAGTAGATATAGGTGGTACATGGGCAAGGAAATAATCTTGGTGAGCTCAGAGATCATCTTGTATTTCTATTGTTAACAATGGAGCAGAAAATTGGGCAGCTTTCAGGAATCTCAGATCCTAATTTCCCTTCCTGATGCCATTCCCTCTTTATAGGGGCAAATCAAGTCAGAATGTTTCTGGTAGGGGGCAGGTGGTGGGAGGAGGAGAGACAGGATGAAGAGGAAAGTCTGGACCATTATGAGAACACTTTTTTTCCTTTCTGCCTTTCTGCAGTCCTATACCCTCCAAACATGAGTGAGCACAGGACATTTGGAATGAGAGTAATATTGAATGTGTAGTCTTTAAAAAAAAAAAAAGCTGAATCAACGACTTTCACTGGTGCCAGTATGAAGAATGGCCAGAAATCAAGGAAATGGCTCACAAACTCCAGCCATGATATAATACTGAGAATCAAGTACTTGAATCAGTGATGCTAATAGGTACCTGAAACCAATTCAGCCCCATGTTTCTTGGCTTGTAAGTCAATTGGCAATCCAGTGTTAAGGGTGGCTAATCTGATAAAAATTGACAGAGTGACAATATTTCACCATTAGTCTCTAGGACCCTTATATTAGTACAGATCATCTGCCTTTTTCAGAGGTCTGGGTGGGGAAATTGTTGGTCCTGGCAGACCCCTTGAGAATGCAGGGGGAGAGAAACCCACATTCCTGGAGGAGGGCCCAGCCTCCTGCCATGTTTACACCAAATAGTCAGGAATCTTCCCCTCCTAAATGGCAAAATTCATCACAACTAATTTCTATTTGCCATCTATTAGGCTACATTGTTTTGTCCTCAACGTCAGGTTAAATAATGAACCTCTCAGAATGGAGTAAATTAACCTCCACTTTATGTTCATGTCATTGTCAAATGGAAACATCACTTGTACAAATGAAAAAGATTCATTAGTAACACTAATGCATAAGCTCCTCTCCAGTAAGAGATAAGAGCGATTGAGGCCCTGTCATAATGCTGGTGTCGGCTTCTGGAAGAGCCAGCTTGTTATTTATGATCCCTGCCAACATCTTGGGGGATTATTTTCAGCAATGGTAATTAGCACACAATGCATCAAGAACAATTATGAGACAATGGCTGCGACTGACAGGTGTGCCGCCCCTGCAGCAAGGACCCAGGAGCCCAGGGAGCTGCATTCAGCTTTCCCCTCTCAAGGGATGGCGTATGTAGGAGAGGCAGCCAAGCCAGACCAGCCACACTTAAATGAACTGAGGTCTGATGAGAAATCTTGCTGACCTTAGCTACTACCAACTTACATGAGGTGTTGGAGCTCTGGTGTCTGGTGATGGAGTTTCACTGAGGCCATCGGTTGGTCATTCATTCATTCATTCCCATGCATTCTACCTTTCAGGTTAGGCTCAGATTGACCCAAAGGTGGATTTTTCTGGGTTCTTTGCTTCTCCTCCTTTCTATTCACTCTAATTTTGGGGCCATTTTCCTGATCTTCCTTGAACATTATGTAATGAAAATGAGGTTAACAATCTAATAATCCTTGGATTATTTAGAGCAGGAGAGGATTCTAAAAGAAGGGTTTGGACCCAATGGCTTCCTGAGGATTATAGGATTTCAGGTCAGAGACCATCTAGTCCACTCCCTTCATTTTATAGATAAAGAAATGTAAGTCTAGAGGGGATAAAGTGACTTGTCCAACGGCACAGGCAGTAAAAATACAAGATGGAAAAGCTGCTTGAAAATAACATAGGGGCTTTGGTGGACCACAAACTCAACAGCAGTCAGTATTGAAACATAGCGACTCAGAAAACTGTTTTAGCCTTGGTCTGCATTAAGAAGTATAGCTTTCAGGAATAAAGAGGTGGATCTTTCTCTCCCTCCTCTGCCTTGCTCAGACCACATCTGTTGTACTATGCTCAGTTCCTGTCCCGCCATTTAAGTAGACATTGTCCATAGGTAGGTGACCAGAATGATAAAGGGCAAATGGTCCAGGTCACAGAAGGATAGGAAGGATAAAACTAGGAGGATATTTAATGTCTAGAAGAAAAGATTCAGGCAGGATATAACAGCTGTCTTTAAGTGTTTGAAAGGCCATCATACTGAAGGGCGTTTAGTCTTATTCTATTTGGTCCTAGAGGATAGAAAAAGAATCAAAGGGTAGGAGTTGGAAGGAAAGTAGGTTTGATGCCAGAAAAAATTAGAGCCAACCAGCAGTAGAATGGTTGTATTAATATATTCCCCTTGGATTCCTTGTCTTTGAAGGTCTTTAGGCATAGGTTGGATGGCCATTATTTGGTATGTTGTTATTTGATTATGAGTTGGTCTAAAATTTCAGTGATGGGCAAACTACGGCAGGCAGGCCAGATGCGGCCCCCTAAAATGTTCTATCCAGCGGTGCAACATTATTCCTAATCTGACAGATACAATACAATGAAACTTCGGAAGAGTTGCCTTAGAAACAGACTGACAGATGAGCATTTCCTTTCCTTTGGCCCCCTCTTTAAAAAGTTTGCCCATCACTGCAATAGATGCTGAGGTTTCATTTCTAAAATGCTGTGATCTTGAGACCTGGGTTTCAGTCCTCCTTCAGTGAATAATTAGCTGGTGACTACAAGTAAATCACTTTACTAAAATGAGTCTCAACTTCCTCAGCTTCCTCAATAAAATGGTTTGGATGGAACAGCTAGGTGATACCTGTGGATAGAACACGGGGCAATTCATCTTCATGAATTCAAATCCAGCCTCAGACACTTGCTAGCCGTGTGACACTGAGCAAGTCACTTCACCGTGTTTGCCTTAGTTCCTCATCTGTATAAATGAGTTGGAGAAGGAAATGGCAAACTGCTTCTGTATCGTTGTCAAGAAAACCCTAAAATGGGGTCTCAAAAAGTCTGAGGACTGAAATGACTGAACAACAAAAATAGTTTGGACTAGAGGATGCCTAGGGTCAGTAATTCTTCTGTTAACCTTTGAGGAAAATTAGAGAAAAGTGGGGGTGAAAATCTATTGCAACCATGAGCCATTTGAATTATCTGTGAATTTTAGTTATCCATTCTTTTTCTTACCTTTCTTACTATGGAACTTGACTTTACTGTCAATTCCTTCTTGCCTATACCTCAGTTTCCCAACAAATAAAGTTAACTCATTTGATCAGACTGCTTATATGTTCATGAGGGGTGATATGAGGTTGAGTAAGATGAGAGCTAATTAAGTTCTTTGAGATCCTGCGCTGAAATCTGTCTAATGCTATAAAGGGCAATTATCACTTTCCTCTTTTTTTTTTTTATTAAAGTGACTTAAAATTTTTATCTTAAAGTGAATTTAAGGAGCATGAATGTTAGAAGATTGACAGCTCTGGGAAGACAGTTGTCTCTCCTGTGAACATTTTATTGGCAGCAGTGAGTTCAAATTGCCCATAGTACTTTAAGTGGCCTCTGCCAATATGACATGCCCAACACTAAGAGAAAAGGAAAAGGCTTCTCAGTGGCTTCCATAATCCTAATCCTTTTGGTTATTGTTGCCAGGGTGTAACTGATGGTGTTGAGTTTAGGGCTTGCCTCTAAGAACATGGGGCCTGGGAATTTGGGGCTTTGGGAATCTAATTTAATGAATAGAACTGGATATGGGCAAGATTTTTTTAAATGCAATTTTTATTTTGTATTTTCTGTAATAGCACCCATTCCCTAAGCTGTTTGTCTATATTAATTCAACAGATATTTGTTATTTGCCCATTGCTTATTAACTCTGTGATAGGTAGTGGGTGAGATACAAACCTTAGAAAAGATATTTCTCTATGCATGATGGATAAAGAGCTAGTCACAGGGGCAGTGAGGTGGCTCAATGGACAGAAAACTAGACTATGAGACAGGAGGTCCTGGGTTCAAATTTGGCCTCATATACTTCCTAGCTATGTGACCCTGGGAAAGTCACTTAATTCCACTTACCTAGCTCTTACCTTTCTTCTGCCTTGAAATTACATACTTGGAACTAAGATGGAAGATAAGGGTTGCGCGCTCTCTCTCTCTCTCTCTCTCTCTCTCTCTCTCTCTCTCTCTCTCTCTGTGTGTTTTAAAGAGTCGGCTATAGCACCAGCAAAACCTGGGTACAAATCTTACCTCTGATATATATTGGCTGTAAGACCTTGGACAAGTCACTTAAGTTTTCAGTCTCTAAGAAAATCTCTAAGACTACAGGTTGTAGAGAAGGTGCTGACCTGTATTTATAAAGAGAATTTCCCCAACTGGAGTTGCCTGTACCAATGAAATCACAGACCCAACCTCTATTCCTATCACTAGTTTTATAGACCTTGCAGGACAGGAATATCTTTATTTCTGTTGAAATCAGCATCTTTTCAGATCTACCAGGTTCACAACTTTGGAATTTTCCTTCTCCTTTCCCTCTATATTTTTTTGTGAAGCCCCTCCCCTTGCCTAATTGCTTGCTGGGTGGATTCTATATCTACAACTCTTCTTACATCTGTCCCCTTCTATCCACTCAAATGGATAGAATCCACTCTACTTCAAGCTCTCAGTACCTCTAACCTATATAATAATAAAGAGAACCAATAAGCAATGTTATGATAGAGGGGAGTTAGAGAGAGAGTCTATATGGTGACTCTCCTCAGGGCCAAATATACACTGGGAGATTTTAAGGGGGGTCATCCCCAAACTGGGTGACCTGGATGGTTGTGACTCCCCACAGGAGTTGGGGGCGAGGCTTCCCTATAAGAGGCAGTATGTGGTGCCCCAATCTGATTCGGAATGAGGGAGGGGTTTACACAAGCCTCCCCTGAGGTCAGTCAACTTCACAGTGGGGGTCTGGCTTCAAGATGGAGGCAGCCAGACCAAGCTGTGGTTCCCCTCTTCCTTGTTGTCTCTCAGGCTGGAGATGTTGTCTGATTGATGAATGGCTTTTATTATTCACAATTCAGGGATTAAGGAAAGGGGTGAAGGGCGTAGGGATTTTGGGCATCCTCTTCTTTATTTCTATAGGGTCTCTCACTCAGGAGGGAACCTTTGCACCCCTTCTCCTTCTGTTTCTCTATTTCTGTCCTTTCCTATAATTGTAAGTTTTGACTGAAAGAGGGTCTCTCTGCAAGGTTGGGTAATGGGTGAAGGAGACTAAAAGGTTGCTCCCAAAATGGAGTCCAAAAACTTAGCTGACTTTGTGGTTGAAGTCTTGAAGGGTGAGAAGCGATGGAATGCCTTTGACCAGGGAACCAGGATTTCAATTTCTAAAGAAAGATTCTTAGGAAGCCCTCAGTACTGGATCTGAGCTGGGATGTCCTCCTCCTCTCTCCTACTAGTCCTCTGCCAGAACCGTTCTCCCTCTTCTTCCTCTAGAGAATCTCCCAGAATTCTCTCCGGTCTCAACTGCCAGTAACTGTCATCAACTGTCAGCCACTCCTTCTCTGGCTCCTTTTGTCCCATCCCCCTTGCACAAATCCCATCCTTACACCTAGACAATCACAATAGCTTTTAAAAATTCATTTCTCTGCCTCAAGACTCTCCCTCCTCCAATCTGACTTCCACACAACTTCTAAAGTGATTTTCTAAAAGCCCAAGTCTGACCAAATCCCTTTCCTAATCAATGAATTCTAGTGATTCACTACTACCTCTAGGATCAAATACAAAGTACTTTGTTTGACATTTAAGGTCCTTCCCAACTGGCTCCAACCTACCCTTCCAACCTTACCACCTCTTCCTCTTCATGTACTCTATAGTTCAGTCAAAATGTACTTCTTTGCTATTCACTTCACATGACATTTCTTCTCTCCTCTTTATGGCACATGCCTGAAATGGCCACCTTCCTCACCTCTGTTAGAATTTCTAGTTTCCTTAAAGCTTGTCTCAAATGATAAAACCTATGTAAAATTGTTCCTTATTACCTAATTACTAGTGCTCTAGTGCTTTCCCTGGGGGAAATGTGTGTGTGTGTGTGTGTGTACATATACATATACAAATAAATATGCATATATATTTAAAGTTTGCAAAGTGCATTTATAAATATTATCTTGTGCTATCCTCAAAACAAAACTGAGATGTAGGTACTATTATGACTTCAATTTTACAAATGAGGAAACAGAGGCAGATGAAATTATGTGACTTGTCCAGGGTCACAAAGCTATTAAGTGTCTGAGGCTGGATTGGAACTCAAAATTTCTGGATCTAAGGTCCAGCTCTCTATCAACTGTGCTGCCTAATTGCACTTTGAATATATATATATATATATATATATATAATTGTATATAATTGTTTTATTTTTTTTATTTGGTGAATAGTTGATTCCATTGGTCTTGGACAATTTCGTCTAATAACTATACACATCAATTCCTAAAATTCCTGTGCAAAATCTCCCAGGGGGAAAAACATAGGGCTAATGGGAAAAATGAAGTTAGGGGTACAACATTCAAATACTATAGACATATAAGAAGCCTATAAAAATGGTAATATAAGTTTATGTATATTAAATGGTCTGTGACCTTGGAGTAATCTTCAGCCCACCTCTTCATTCTGGCTGAACCTGGGCTGACAAATTAAATGGCTACCTTCAAGACGGTGGCCTCTAAAGGCAAACATCGAAGAATACAGGGAAAATGAGAGGGAAGAGAGATGAAGTCAACCCCACTTCTACCAGCTCCTCTCATGCCTTCCCAGAGTCTTTTCCTTCAGCATCCTGAATTTAGGTTGTCCTCTTCTATCTTTCTTCATGAAAATGGAAGCCAGAAGTACCAGAAGTGACATGGAACTTGTAAAGAGCTCTTAAGACTGAGACTTTATTTCTTTTGCTCTTGCCAACTCAACCTTATCCATCATGTAGGGAAGAGCATTCATCTTCACTGGTTTTGGAGATAGTCCCATACCAATGGGCTTTGTAACTGGAGTTACAATAATAAAACACAAATATGGGCAATGAAGATGTAAACTAAGTGCTAAATGAGGCAGATAAGGGAATTGATCAGGGCCTCATGGAGGAAAAAGCCTAACAGGGTTAGGCTTTCAAAAAGGCAGGGACTCAACAGGTGAAGAGAGGGAGGGTAGGATACAGAGAGGAGCATTTGAGTAAAGGCACAGAGTGTTGTGCATGTTGGACAATCAGTATCCAGTTTGGCTGTAGTACTATTTAAGGGAAAGACTTTAAGAAAAGGCTGGAAAGGCAAGGTATTACCAGATTATGCAAACCTTTGTGTGCCAGACAAAAGGGCAGAGGAAGTGAATGAGTATTTGTTGTCTAATATGTGCCAGGTATTATGCTAAGTGCTTTACAAATATTATCGCACTTGATCCTCACAACAACCCTATTATTATTCCCACTTGACAGTTGGAAGAACCTGAGGCAGACAGAGGTTATGTGACTTGCCTAGGATCACACAGCTAATAGGTATCTGGAACCTTATTTGAACTCAGGTCTTCCTGACTCCTGAGGCAGCTAGGTAGTGTAGTCGTTAGATCAGTTGGAATCAGGAGAACTCATCTTCATGAATTCAAATCTGGTCACAGATACTTACTAGCTGGATGACCCTGAGCAAGTGACTTGACCCTGTTTGCCTCTATTTTCTCATCTGTCAAAAAGAACTGGAAAAGGACATGGCAAACCCCTCTAGTATTTTTGTCAAGAAAAACATGAAGAGTTAGAAATGACTGAAATGAATGAAGCACCTCAAAGCTTGTAATGATTATAAATCCTCAAACAAAATAAAATGCATACTGGATTCTTTAACTTTTTCCCATTATCTCTTTGCTAAGAGGATCTTTTGAAGAAATAATTGATCATTAATTTAGTGACAGTTTTGAAGTCTTTGGTTTTCCATCCATGGCTTTACTATTGAGGCCATTGAATAAATTGGTCTCCAGGTCCTGCTCATTTCACTCTCAATCAGTTCACATAAGTCTCATAGTTTTCTAAATCAATCATATTTGCCACTTCTTATGGCATATTCTATTACAATAATGTGCCATAAGTTGATAAACTATTTGATGTACCACATTTTGTTTTCACTTCTTTGCTTCAACAAAGTGCTCCTGTCTCTTTATCTCTCTTTTTTTCTCTCTCATAAACAATATATACTATATTTGTATATACATGTGGTAACATAAATAATCTTAAGTGGGAACTGCCTCACAGAACTCCACAGTACCCCCAGAACTCCAGGAGAGGGGGCAGTTGGGGTAGTTAAGAATGTGGGTATAAAAGCAGGACACTCAGGTTGGAAAGATCGCTCTTTGGGGGGACAGAAGGAACTGGGTGGCTGGAAGGGTAGGATTACTTCTTCTCAGTAGCTTAGCTTAGCTTATCTCTAACCCAGAGAGCAGGATGAAACATTGCTACATACTCCATACAGCCTTTATCCAGAATATTTTCCCAAGGCTGTGACAAAACCTTGCATGTAGTGACCCAGCCAACCCTAAAACACTACAGATCTACAATCAAGACCATCACTACCATTTTTGGACTTGTTATTATTTGATTTTAGGAAATACTTTAGATTGTAAGGGAGTTTAGGGAGAAATAGTTTAATTCAGAGGCCCCTCTGGGGGGTTAGCTACTCTGATTGCACCTTGAAGATCTTAGATTTTACCTCACCCTCAAACCTAGAATTTTTCCCTCCTTCCCAGTTTCCCTGAATTAATAAATCCATTCTCTTGTTAAGAGTGTATAAGTGAGGTGTTGTGTTTCAGATTATATAAATTCAGTTTATACATTACCTAAGTCAAATCTCCATTTTGGAAGATCTTGAAAGTAGTTGAGACTCAGTGATCAAGAAAACTGAAGAAATCCTGCGCACATAAACCATCTTGAGTTTTGGGAATAAGTCTCAAACAGTGGAAGTTGCCAATTTCTATGGGATTATTCCCTTTTTGTCAGCCAATTTTGCCTTGTGAAAGCTGTCAGATAGCCACCATTTCTGGACAGAGAAGGATCAACTGCCAAGGGAAGGGGTGGAGAAAGAATTCCATCCACTCTCCCTCCCCCCCCCCCCCTTGCTAGAGGTCTTGCAACCAGGGGTTTGGAGCCCGCTGAGACATCATTGCTCACCGTTCCCATTTTTACAATATATATGTACACAAGCATACATATTTAAATATGTACACACACACGAACATATAGGTGTTCCTCCTCTTACTTTAACCTCTTTGCTTAATACTATGCTTGGTTACAGTATCTGTAGTTTAGTCACTTTAGGAGTGTAGTTTCAAATTGTTTCCCAGCATGGTTGAGCCAGTTTTATAACTCTCTCAACAGTAAATAATTGTTCTTGTCCTCCCGTAACCCATACACAATTTTTAATTTTCTTCTATTGTCATCTTTTCTAAACTGATGGATGTGTGGTAGAATCTCAGAATTATTTAAATGTGTACCTCATTATTGGTTTAGGATATTTTTCATATGGTTGCTGATAGCTTGCAATTCTTCATTTAAGAAGTGTCTGCTCATATCCTTTGTCAATTTATCTATTGGGGAAATGCCTGTGACTTCCCCCCTAGTTTACGGTTTCCCATCAAATTCTAATTGTATATATACAAGAGCTTTTCTATTTTATACAATCAAAATTATCTTTTTACATTTTATCATCACCTCTATCTCTTGTTCAGATAAGAATTTTCCCCTTAGCCATAGTTGTGAAAGGTATGTAATTCCCTTTTTCTCTATTTTTTAAAATGATCATAACCTTTTAAATCTAGGTCATGTATTTGATGTCATGCTCTACTTTGTTATTATATATTGTATAAGATGTCAAGCAAAATCTAATTTCTACAAGTCTGCTTTATAAGTTTCCGCATATCCCTTCCCCCCCCCCAATTAAAATGGGAGTAGTTACCTGAGTAGTTGACATCCTTGGGTTTATTAAACACTGTGCTGCTATGTTCTATTGCTTCTGGGTGATGTTTACCTAATCTGTTTCATTGATTGTTTTCTGACATTTTGAGATCCACATTCTCTCCTTCCCTCCCACTCTTTCCCCCCTCCCCAAGATGGTAATGTGATATAGATTTTATGTTGCATCATACAATACATATTTCCAGGTTCATCATGCTGTGAAAAAAGACATATCACTTATACTACAGAAAAATTTATGAACGAAATAAAGTGAAGAATAGTATCTGCATTCAGACTCCATCATTTCCTTCAATGGGGTGGATAGCCATTTGTGTTGAGTCCCTTGGAGTTGTCTTGGATCCTTGCTTTGCTGATAAAAGTCATTCATAGTTGAACCTTGTAAATTAATTCATCTGTTCTATTGATCAACTTTTCTATTTTTTAACCAGCACCCTAAAGTTTTGAAAATCATTGTTTTATTTTATAGTTTGAGATCTGGTACTGCTAGACACTCTTTCATTCCTATTTTTTCATTATTTCCTTTGAGATTATGGAATTTTTACCTAATAAACTTTTTTCATTATGTTATCTCATTCTATGAATTAACCTCTTAGTAGTGCAATTTGCCTGGGACTAGATATGTAAATTAATTTAGGTCACGTCATCATTTCTATTAGATTAGCAAAGCCCAATCACAAGAAATCAATCATTAGATCTTCAGTCATTGGCTCTTCTTCTTTATATATACAAAGCATTTTGTAGTCATAGTCATATAAGTTGTGATGCTGCTTTGGTAGGTGGACTCCCAGATATTGTATACATTCTGTAATTGTTTAGAGTGGAATTTCTTTTTCTATCTCTTCCTGATGGGTTTAATACAAAAAAGGTTTACAATTTTTGTGGGCTTACTTAGTATACTGTTACTTTTCTTAAGTTATTATTTCAATTTGTTTCACTTAACTCTCTGGGGTTCTCTAAATGAAACATCATATAGTCTACAAATAGCAATGATCTTGTTTCCTATTTGCCTATGTTCATCTCCTCAATTTTGTTTTCTTCTTTTTCTGGTATTTTTTTTCATTTATAGAAGTATTTTTTAAAAAAGGGTAGTAACAACGGATATCCTTGCTTTACCCCTGATAATATTAGGAAGGGCCTGATATTCCTCTTTTACAAAAAATGTTAGTTCTTGGGTTTTGATAGACACTCTTTATCATATTAAGAAAAAAGTCTGTTTATTCTTTATACTAGTATTTTTCAAACCTAAAGAACAGTTATATTTTATTTAAAAAATTCTACATCTGTTGACTGCCATGGTTTTTTGGGGGAAGTATTCATATGATCTGTGATATTTTGGGTTTTCCTAATCTTAAATCAGTCCTTTGTTCCTGGTTAAAATCCAATATGATCATGGAGAATAATCTTGTCTTGTTGCTACCATTTTTTCAATATTTTGGAGTAATATTTGTTCGTTATTAATCTATGACTTCTTTTTCCGCTTTTTCTCTCCATTGTGCATATGAGGACTATATATTTTTCATAGAAGGAACTAGAAATAATAATTATTTTCTCTATTTTTGCAAGCAATTTACATAGAATTGGAGTTTATTTTTCTTTGAATATTTTAATTCATGTGTAAATCCATGGGCACCTTTATTTTTTAATTTGGGGATTCACTTGTGGCTTGTTTAAATTCTTTTCCTGAGCTTAGATGTTTAAAATTTTTATTAGTTTATTCTATTATATTTTTGTAAGTATTTTTTTAATTTAAATTTTGAATATTTTCCCATAGTTATATGTTTCATGTTTTTTCCCTCTCCCCCAAACCTCCCCCTGCTTTCCCTAAGTTGACACACAATTCCACTGGATTTTACATGTATCATTGATTAAAACCTAATTCCATATTATTGATAGTTGGACTAGATTTATTGTTTAGTTTCTACATCCCCAATAATATTCCCATCAGGCCATGTGATCATGCAGTTGTTTTTCTTCTGTGTTTCTCCTCCCACAGTTTTTCCTCTGAATGTGGCTAGTTTTCTTTCTCATAAGTCCCTCAGCCTTGCTCTGGATCCTTGCATTGCTGCTAGTAGAGAAGTCCATTATGTTCAATTGTACCACAGTGTATCAGTCTCTATGTACAATGTTCTCCTGGATCTGCTCCTTTCACTCTGCATCAATTCCTGGAGGTCATTCCAGTTCTTTTGTAAGTATTCTAGATTTTTCAAGTTATCAGCTTTGTTTACAAGTTGGGAAAAGTAATTTCTAACAATATCTTCTTTTGGTTTATTTGTTATGATTTCTCTTTTTTCTTTTTTGGTTGCTATAATTTGGTCTTTATTTAAAAAATAAAATTAGCCACTAGTTTGTCTATTTGTTAGTAATTTAAAACTATTGTTAATTTTAATTTATTAATTTGTTAATGCTATTTTCCATTTTGTCTTTTTGGATTTTCAGAATTTCTATTTTTGAGCTTAAGGCTTTTTGGTATCTTGCTACAAGACAGAAGAAGGGTAAGCATTAGGCAATTGGGGTTAAATGTTTGCCCAGGGTCACACATCTAGGAAGTGACTGAGGTTAGATTTGAACCCAGGACCTCCTAGCTCCATTCCTGGCTCTCTATCTACTATGCCACTTAGCTGCCCCAAATATTTTTTTTAAGGGAGGCTTCTTAGCTTATTTTTTGTTATGGACCCTTTTGGCAATCAGATGAAGACTGTTGAGCTCTCAAGATAAAATTTTTAATATCCTCCCAATTTGGGAACTATTTGATATTTCAGTCTGGTGGCAATGAAAACCTCCACTAGGTTAGTGACAGTGGAAATAGAGAGGATAGGAAGGATGTAAGAAGTTGAAGAGATAGAATCAACAGCACTTGAACTGGAGTGGACTGGAGACAGGAAGAAATTTAAAGTTAAACTTTAATGAATGCACTCAACTAACAGTATCTGGGGACATTTTGTCACTCTTCTGTGCCATTCATATGAGCAGTTACTTTCCTGTCTTCACTTACAAACAGACAAATGGTTCAACTTCATTCTTCCATGAACATGGTTGGAAAAGTCTCTTTGAGCTTGAATCTGGTGTTCTGGGAAACCAGGGAAACAGACATTTACATAGTTCAATATACAGAAATAGTTTGCAGACTACTGTGAATGAAGGAAATTAGATAGACATATAGAGACATGACAGAAGGATAGAAATAGATATATGATAGATACATAAAACATTTATTAAGTGCTAGTTATATACATATAACATATACAAGTGCTAGTTACACAGTGTGCTAAGCATTGGAATACAAATACAAGCAGTTAGAACTTTCTCAATCCTAAAGAAGCTGATAATGGATTGGGAGAAAACAATTTAACAAAGGAGCTAGAACTGTTGAGGAGGTGGGGTGGGAATGAGTGTGCACTAGGTTGCAGGCTATCTTTTCTAAGTTTTTATTATTTGAATCACGATTTATCTATACACTTATTTATACATTCTGTAGCCTCTTCACATAACTTGTAGAATACTTCTCAGTTACCTAGTCTGAGTTCCCTCTTCTAATGTTCTTGTTATTATTCCTTTTGTTGATCTTGCTTCCTTATTCCCCTTTTTCTGTTGTTAGTCACCTTAAAATGACCAATCCATGAGAGATGTAATGAAGATTCAAGCATTGCTTCATGGTAGAGATGTTGCTGAATCTAAAACCATGTGGTCCAATTCTAACCCCAAACTTCCCAACCTCTCTACGAACATTTGCTTTTCCAATCATGAAGCAATCATTTCTTTGCATTTATGTCCTCCCACTGTTGTGGGTGCTAGATGTCCTAAGGAGCTCTGATTTCCAAACTCTTTAGCTAAGATATTGTCCATGGAGACAAAACATTCTTTCTTCTGGGTGTTTTAGAACTTGCCCTCCTTTTTAACTTTACTTTCTTTTCTATTGACTTATCAGCTTATGCTCTAGGTTTTTGATTGAATTTTATTCCTCTTTTAAGACTTTGTAGGTGTTAGCCCCTTTCCCTTATATTATGTTATACTGTCACTCTCTTTCTGATTCCTCAGCCCTTTAATGGAAGGCATTTCCATGATTTTGAACCACAATACTGTCTCTCTCAGTCTTCTCCTATGCTAGGGAATTTATTTATTTTTATCTCAATTTCAGCCCTAAGCTAGCTTCCTGGAGTATTTGGCTACTCCTCATTAAATTCTAAATTCCTTTCATTAAGGTCTGGTATAGTCACCCACATTAACCCACTGCATCAATTGCCTCCATGCTTTAATTCTCTAGGCATACTAAACCAATATCTGCTCCTCTTAGCAGGGTTGGAGGATGGTGGAGTGGGTGTTCCAGCAGAGTTTTTGCTGCTTTAGAAAAGGGAAGCAAGAAAAATTCTTTTTAAAAAAAATTTTACTTTTCCCCTTATTACCTGTAAAAACAATTTTTAAATATTTATTTTCTTAAAGTTCTGAGTTTCAAATTCTCTCCTATCTTCTGATCTTTCATCCCTTGCTCCCTCTTTGGTCTCACCTCTTTCTGAGATGATAAACAATCTGATACAGGTTTTGCATGTGCAATCATGCAAAACATTTTTTCATATTAATAATTTTGTGGAAGAGATCTCAAATGGAAAAAAGAAGAAAGAAAATGACATGTTGTATTAGTCCACATTCAGATGCCATCTCAGAGAGGAAAATGGCATTTTTCATTATAAGTCAGGGATTATCATGGATCACTGCATTGCTGAGAATAAAGAAGTTATTCACAGTTGTTCATCAAAAAGTATTTCTGTTAATATGTTCACTGTTCTCTGGTTCTGCTCACTTCACTTTGCATCATTTCATGTAGGTCTTTTAAGGTTTTTCTGAAATCCTGCTTGTCTTTTCTTATAGCTGAACTCTCTTAGAAATATATAAAAATGCTGATGACTAATGTGGGTTTAGTTTATATCCTGCAACTTAGCTACAGTTATTTATTATGTCAACTAGCCTAGCATATTCTAAGTATACTATCGCATCACCTGTAAACAGCGATAATTTTGTTTCTTCATTGCCTATTCTAACCCCATCAATTTTCTTTTCTTCTCTTATTGCTATAATTAGCTTTTCTAATACAATATTGAATAATAGTGGTGATAATGGGCATTTTTGCTTCACTTCTGATCTTATTGATCTAGCTTATCCCTGTTACAGATAATGCTTGCTGATGGTTTTACATAGGTACTACTTATTTTAAGGAAAGATCCACTTAATCCTATGTTCTCTAGTGTTTTTAATAGGAATCGTATTTTGTCAAAAGTTTTTTTCTGCATCAACTGAGGTAAACTCATGGTTTCTATTGGTCTTGTTCTGGATATGGTCAATTATACTGAGAGTTTCCTAATATTAAACCATTTCTGCATTCCTGGCATATAACTCACCTCATGGTATATGATCCTTATGCTATAATGCTATAATCTTCTTGCTTGCATTTTATATAAATTTTTTGCATCAATATTTATTAAGGAAATTGATCTATAATAGTGATGATGAACCTATGGCATGGGTATCAAAGATGGAATGCAGAGCACTCCTCTTAATTCCCCACCTCCCCAGAGTTCCTTACTAGAAAGGCAGAGGGACTCAAGCAGAGTTGCTCCCTTTCACCCTCTCCACTATGCCTGATGACATTTTTCATATCCCCTGCCCCTCTTCCCAGCAGCCCAATGGGAGCACTTCCCCCCTCCCCTCCCCTGTTGGGGTTAGGAGGGTGTGGGGTGCAGGGCTTGGTCTCTGAAGGGGCAGGCACAGCATTTGATCTAGGGGGTGGGGCCTGACACTCCCTCTCTAATAGGTTTTTCCATCACTGGTTTATAGTTCTCTTTCTATTTTTACTCATCTTGGTTTAGGTATCAACACCATATTTGTATCATAAAAGGAATTTGGTTGGATTCCTTTGCCTATTTTTCTACATAATTTATATACTATTGGGATTAATTGTTCTTTAAATATTTGATAGAATTCACTTGTGGATCCATCTGGTCCTTGGGGTTGTTTCTTGGGGTGTTCATTGATAGCATGTTCAATTTCAGAGAAATTCTTGATTATTGGTGTGGAACAAATTGCTGAATGAGCACCTTAAGGATTAGCAATTTCCACTGTTAGTTGATAAAACTCTTGTTAACCTTGTTGGATGTTTTGTTTTCTTGTTTAGTCACTCTAGAGGTTCTACTTCTGGTGCTCGATTCCTCTTTTGAGATTTTTTTTTGAAAGTTAGTGGTAGGGGTCGGAGGGGAACTAGGTAGCTCAATGGATTGTCCTGGGTTCAAATCTGGCCTCAGACACTTTTTATTTGTGTGGCCCTGGGCAAACCACCTAACCCCCATTACCTAGCCATCATTACTCTTCTGCCTTGGAATTCGGTATTGATTCTAAGATAGAAGGCAAGGGTTGTTTGTTTGTTTGTTTTGTTTTTTAAGAAAGTTAATTGGGGGGGGGGGGGGAAGCTGGGTAGCTCAGTGGATTGAGAGCCAGGCCTAGAGACGGGAGGTCCTAGGATCAAATCTGGCTTCAGACATTTCCCAGCACTCCCCAGCTGTATGACCCTGGGCAAGTCACTTGACCCTCATTGCCTAGCCCTTACCACTCTTCTGCCTTGGGGCCAATACACAGTATTGACTCCAAGATGGAAGGTAAGGGCTTAAAAAAAAAAGAAAGTTAATGGGGACTATAGAAAATTTATAGTCCTCCATTTTTTTGGCCATGTGGCATAGCTTTTCTTGGTTCCATTAGTATGAAATTCCTACAAATTAATCTATTTAGAGGTGTTATTATATTGACTCAGATAACAGACTGGTAGAGTGGGAAAATAATGGATTTGGGCTGAAAGGACCAAAATTTTAATTCTGGATCCCCAGCTTATTAGCCAGAGGAGCACTGCAGTTGTTATTATCAGTCCAGAAAGGGTTACTATTTCTGAATGTTAGTTTTCTCATCTATAGAAAGGAGATAATTCTTATAATATCTACCAACACTGAATATGCTCAGTTGACTTAAAAAGTAATGTGTATTTTGGTTGGAGGTTCATTCCCTCTTTAGCCCTCTCATTGTACTTGGAGGATATCTCTTACCTCATAGTCCATTTTATGGATGAATGGGAAACTCATAATAATAACTGGTAGTACTTCCAAACTGTAGAAAAAGTTAAGAGTAAAGCGATACTGCTATGAACATGGGACCTGGCATCAGTGTTCTTTACCTTCTTCCTGGGCTACAAGCCATAGTGAGATTTAATCCATTGAACAGAACTGAGGTACTTTGTGGAAATTATTCTCAGTCATGCTTCTGTTTTTCTTCCTATTCTATTTCTATAGAGTAGGCAGCTCAGGTTTTGATATTATAGCATAAGAGCTTCCAAAAAGGTTATCTTTAATTCTAGAGTAAATGAATGAATAAAACATTTGAAAAATATTTACTATCTTCTGAGCATAATTCTAAGTACTGGAGACACAAAAACAAAAGCAGAGACAGATCAAAGAGCTTACTTCCAATAGTGGGAGACAGGGCACTTGTTTGCCATCTCAACTCTATGACATTCCCATTCCCAGCAAATGGGTGAAGGGTTCCATCAATTGAACTAGCTTCTAGTAAAAGGCCATCATCATCCTTAAGAAATACTAGAGGAGAAGCAATAAAGTAACTCAGTAGATAACTAGACCTAGATATGGGAGGTCCTGGTTTCAAATGTTGCTTCACACTTCCTCATTGTTTGACTCTGGGCAAGTCACTTAATCCCAAATGTGTAGACTTTGCTTTTACTACCTTCTGCCTTGGAACCAATGCTTCATTTCAATTCTAAGACAAAAGGAAAGGGTTAAAAAAAAAGAAATACAATAGGACCTTACCTATTGCTATCAGAACCCAAGATTTCATGGTTTATTTTTATATGTTGTGTCCATTTGTAGCTAGCCCCAGCACAAACTTCAGGAAGAGTACTGGGATCTGGTAGAAACTACACTCTTCAGTTTTATTATATAAACCATGATGGAGAAGTTGGATAAACACTTCATGAACTTAGAGGTGGTGTTTTACTATACCCTAGAAAAAAATTAAAATGCAATCTAAGTATGCTATAATATGTTAATAGAGAAGGCCCACTAATGCTGCTTCATTAATTAAATGTTATAAAGCTGCAGTTATTCTAACTATCCTAGTGGGAATATCCAGACGCTCATAATGCCCAAATGACACCCTCTAAATATGTGACCTATAGCCTTTAAACCAAAGCTCTGCATTGTTGTTTAAACTTCTTGTGTCACCTCCCAAGTTCATTGGTGATGAAAGCTTGCTCACCCTCTGATCCACCTGTGGAGCAAGTCTCCCTAGGAGAATAGTAATGGAATAACTCCAAGCCTCTCAGATCAGTAATTCCAAGGTCTCATCTCCATTCGCACTCCCATTGTCTTTCCTTCTAGCACTGACCTCAGCAGGATTCAATATGTTTTCTACCTTAGAGTCAGAAGTAGGCCTTTCCATCCCTGCCTCCATCAGCATTGCTCTTTTCACCTGGGTTATTATCAAGCTTGTGAACAGTCCCTAGTCTTCAAGATTGTAGCCTTAAAAGCCCCAAATGTATATGATAGTTGCTACCAGTTGTTGAATTTGCATAGATAACTTATTTCCTATTTTCCTTAAATCAATTAATTAGAGCTGGGCAATATTACATTTCACACTTCTTCTGTCAAGATCTTTAAAGCACCCTTCAAATTAACTGTTATATAGTCATTGGGGCTTTCCTCATAATACTGAGAGAGATGGTGTGTGTGTGTGTGTGTGTGTGTGTGTGTGTAAGAATTGCATACATAGTTCAGGCTAGTCTAATGATCCAGGCTCCAGTATAGAGCAGTGAAATTCTTGTGGACAATAAAATTCAATACAATATATTCACAATATAATTAAATAATGTAATTGACTAAAACCAGACACAACCCCCTTCTTTACACTTACCAGAGCAGCAATGCTGGATCAGAAAGATTTGTATCAGGGCATTAGGAATTCTTTCAAATCTTGGGAATACCAACTTCACATAGGCTGGGGGTTTTATGTTCTTGGTTCTCTAGGCTATCCAAATCCTGAGGAAGCCTTGCTTACCTCTTCTTAAAGGAAAACTATCCTAGCCAATGGAGCAAATTCAATTCCTATCATGACTCTTGTAGGTTCACATTTGTCTCAGTGCTTTTAAAAATGGCATCTAAAGCCAGCCACGATCATTACTGATAGCCTACTCCCAAATCCAGAATACCCAAACCAAACCAAAAAAAGCCAAAACCAATCTTAAGAGAAAATTTAGTAACTAGTTAAAAATAGAAATTAATTAAAATCAACTAATTAAAAATTTAAAAACCCCAACAACCTATCTTCCATTTATTCTCCTGCCCTAGTTCCAAGAAGGTTATAAGCGAGCCTAAGTAGAATTATGCTCCTGGAATCCTATCCGAAATGTCTGAAATCAATAGAAAGAAGTAATGGTTGTGGATGATGAATAAAATTTAGACCTCAGTAGATAATATAAGAGCTCAATTTGGTTCCCCTTTGGGCAACAAAACCCAGAATGTTTCTGCTGGTCATTGTCGAGAACAAATAAATCCATTTTGATATTCACTAGAATTTATTTCCATAAGACTTGCATTTATCATTCATTTAGTGAGTCTATTTTCAGAGTAGGTGTCCCTGATAGGAGATTGATGGGTCAAAGATACTCACAATGCAGAGCCCTGGTTGTCTCACTCCTGGAAAAAGACCACCACCAAAAATATAAGCTCAAGTGGAAGTGATGACATTTTCCCAAACCTCCTCTCCTAGACAATTGGACCTGTTGCCAGCACAGACTTTTTAGCTGGGATGCAATTATAGTTGAGAAAGGACAGTTATCCTTAGTAACTGTCAACCAATTGCAACTCATAGGGCAGGCAAATCAGCCAAACTAAAGAATAGGGCACCCTCTTAGGGAAACAGGAAATAGCATTGCTGGGCTTGACTACCATCTCTCCTCAGACTCTAAAGGAGAAAGTCTATGTCCTTGAACCTAAGAGCTTGGGAATGGCTGTGCTCAATGCCACCAGCCCATCACCCTGAGAAACAACTCACGTATAGAATGCAGCGTGGCAAATGCACCCATAAAAAGGGTTCAAGATCCAAGAACGTGGACCTCAGTCTCTTCATCTGTAAAATGATGAAGTTGCACTAGATGTTCTCTAAGGTTCCTTCTAGTTCCTAGTTCTATGGGCCTATGATCTATGTCCACCTATATCAAACTGAGCTGAATAGTAAGAAACCTTATTCTTATCAAATCTACAAGAGCCAAATGACTCAATAATTGATCCTTTCACTTTTACTCTTCAACTTCTTTCAAGACATCTTCACCATCATCACTGTCTCTTTGTAATCTCATATCACAAATAACCGCTAAGATTTTATAAATAACTATTGACCAAAGCCCTTGCAATCTTAACATTCAAGTTATTTATCATATTTTTCATGGGAATACCCAGATACTATTAAGAACTTGCCCTTAAAAGTGCTTGTGATCTTTCAGGAAGGGGCTTCCCTTTTCTGTCATAGTTACTGCCCAGTTAAGAGCGATTTCTCACAATTTTATGCTCATCAAGTTATTCATGTTTTACTAGGAAGGGATAAGGCTGAGTCTTTAAAAAAAATCCTTATCTTCCATCTTAGAGTCAATACTTAGTATTGGTTCTAAGGCAGAAGAGTTGGTAAGAGCTAAGCTATTAGGGTTAAATGATTTGCCCAAGGTCACACAACTAGAAAGTGTCCATCTAGCTGCCCCTAAGGTTCAGTATTGAAATTATTCATACTGACTTAGAAAAGCCAGTGTCTACTTTCCCTTGTCTTTATGAGTTTCAAAATTATATCCAATATTCTTAAGATTTATTAATAACAACTAACATAAAAAGCTAGAGCAAAAAGCCACCTTCCTCAGCCCAGCACATGGGGGAGAGGGGGAAAGGGAAGAGGAAGCCCTTACAGCAAACTATATACAAAACGTGACCGTGCAACATGGTGGAGAGATCAAAAGGAATTCTGGGAAATGTAGTTCAAAAGTTTTCAAGATTTTCTAACTATACATCTTTTGAATATGGCCAGTGTGATATAACAATCTCAGGCTGGGTAGGGCTATAACTACCTGTATTTTTGGGGGGTGTGGAGGTGGATATAGCCATGCTGACCTGAATAGGCTAATCCTATTGTTACATTTCCCAAGCAGCATGTTGTTAAAACTTTTAACAACTGTTTTTCAAGCCTGTGAAGAATCTTTTGTTTTCATTTAGGGCTCTCAAACTTCCCTCAAAATAGATGGAGAAGAGGCTCTGAGATACAGTCCTAGACTGTGCCAGAAACATCTTATCATCATGTACTCACCCACTGGCAGAAGACTGACCCTTAGGAAATGAGGAGGTAATAAGTGTGACCACAACACCCAATCAACTCCCATGGAGAAGGGAAAACACAAACACAATTTCCCTGGGGGAGATAGAAATACAAACATATGCCTTTCTAGGAGTCAGTGTCCTGGGGTAGATATACAATAATTTACTGTAAAAGTCTCCCAGAGTCTTGACTTTGTGGCAATACTCTTTCCAAACCTTGGAGGTCATTTCAATCTGAGTTGTCTTCTGAAGGAGCCATAAGTACTACAAAAATCCATAATTACATCGAGTCTTAAACAACCATTCTTCCTATTCTCAATTTCTTCCCCACCAAAAGAATGCCAATAAACAACTTTACATAGCTCAGCTTACTAACAATACTGATGCAGCTTCCATTGCCCTGCTTTTTTATTTCCTCTGTCCCAGATACTCACACTAGCCATTTCTTAGATTGCAACTCAAATGTTACTTCCTCTGGGAAGTTTTCCCTGATAACCAAAGTTGATAAGGACCTTCTCCTTAAACACTTTAATTTGCTATAATTGCTGATATATTTATATGTAATATTATGCATTAGAGCTGTTTCTGTTGATGCCCTCTCCCTATTCTTGACTGTATTCTCCATGAGAACAGATTCCATGTACTATAGTAAATTTATATCTTCTCTAGTACTGACTCCAGAATACTGTGCTAAGTGGCATCTTCATAGATATTTGCTGCTATAATTGTTTTGAAAAGAGCCCTAGGAATTCTGGGGCCATGGACTCCATTCTTAGGTCTGTTGCTAAATAGCTAGATGACTTTAGGTTATACATTTCCCTTTCTGGGACTCAGTTTTCTCATCTATAAAATGATAGTGTTACACTAGATCAGGGGTTCTTAATGTTTTTTTAATGCCATTGACTTCTTTGGCAGTCTGATGAAGCTTACTGATTGCTTCTCAGAATTAAAAAAATATTTTATTTTCCCCTCAATTATATGTAAAAACAATTCTTGATATTCTTGGAAAAAATTTCTGAGTTCCAAATTCTCCCCCTCCCTCTTCCCTGAGATGGTAAGCAATCTAATATAAATTTTATATGTGTAATCATGTAAAACATAATGTTTTAAATAAATAATAGAAATGCTAAAATTGAGTTAGAAGTTAGAAAAAATTAAGATATACTGTTTTTTCCAAGTTCATGGAACTCCTGGAATCTCGTCATGCACTCTCGTTGTAAGGGTAGGGGAAGGAATATCTATGGACATCAAGTTAAGAATACTTGGAATAATTACACAAGAATATCTCTAAGATCCCTTTTAGGTCCTTAATTCTATGCCTGCATTCTTACTGCACATTAAAAACAAGAAACAAAAAGTCAGAGAGATGGAGAAAGTCCAGAAAGCAGGAGAATAACAGGATAGCAGAGTCCCTGGGGGTGGGGGAAGGGAGTGAATGCATTGGCTGACAGACAGTCTTGTACTAGAGAAGAAGAGGAGTCATCAAATAACTTCCCTCTGTTATTTCTCCCAAGTTGCAATAGACAGTTCCAAATGAGAGGGAAAATGTCAAGTCCCTGAGAAGATGCATTATGTGTTCTCACTGGTAGTCTGTGCATATTTGGGAAGGTAAAGAGAAAAACACACAAGGAAAACCTCAATGCAGAAGGAGAGGGTTCAAAGACAAGACTGCCTACCTATTGCCCCTTGGTGTGCTCAGCTGCAAGCTTAAGTTTTACATGACTGTATGCGAGGCAGCTCAATAAAGCTGAACCTTACTATAGCAACCGCAGCACCATGTGGTACAGTGGGATATTGCGTCACGTCCCCCATATGCTACAGAGCTTTGCACAAAAACTGCCTTGGAATATGCAATGTGAAATTCTGTGCTATGGCACAGCTTTCCTGGGAGAGTGAGGGGCTGGCTGTCTTTGATATCTTTTAGGTTCCCTTTGCTGGCTTTTCCTTTTCTGATATAGAGGCTGAAGGGCCACCTACGGGCTTTCTTCCTCAGATAGGATAGCTAAAAACTTCATACTGGACACAAAAGTAAGAAGTATATTTGACATTTGACTGTCCCTGGGGAATCTGTACAGAAAGCTCAAGTTGCTTTTCAAACTTTCCCCTCTTAAAATGACCCCTTTCTTTCTCCAGGGATCTTTTATATTTGGATTGCTTATTCTCCTTGGATTTTTTAGAGGAGCTCTCCATATGAACCTCCTCTCCCTAGTGGTCCTTAAGCTTTAAGATTGCTCTTCTTGGTTCCTCCTATCATAGTTTAAGAACAACAGAGCCATAGAATTTTAAAGGTGAAAGGAAACTTTAAGGTCTAGTGCAGTTCCTCATTTTATAGGTGGGGAAACTCAGATCCCAAAAGAGCAACTGAGAGGAGCAAGAAACTATCTGTGTGGTGTGACTTAAGGACTATTCCCCCACCCCACCCCATGATTCCCATTCCTAGTTAATAAAGTAAATTAGTCTCTGCTTAGATGATCACAAAATCACAAAATTAGAGTTGGAAGGGATATTGGTGGCCTGAAGGGAGCTAACTGAATAATATATTATATATATCAAATATTAAAATATTTGCATTTTCAGCAGAGTCCTTCAATGCTAGAGTAAATAACTCTAATCTTAAGAATTTCAGGCATCAAGGGAGGTGAGTGTTAGAGCTATATTGTGTTAGAATAGCCTTCCAGTGTCTCTATTCAATGAGGGGCTGGTTGCAGAGCATTTACCTGAGACAAGAAGACCTAAGTTTAAACTGGGCCTCAGACACAATAGAAGTATAACCTTGGACAAGTGACAGTCTCTTCCTTTCATAGTGATATCAGCATCCTTCACAGTTGCCATGAGGGCCAAATGTAAAGCATTTAGCATATAGTCTGGCACAGTGCGGACACTTAAATGCTTATTCCCTTCCCTCTAGTCTGCCCATAGTTTGTATCAATAGGTTGGACTATATCAGTGGTTTTCATTTAGTGGTTTACAAATCTCGTGTGTGTGTGTGTGTGTGTGTGTGTGTGTGTGTGTGTGTGTGTGTGTGTGTGTATGAGAGAGAGAGAGAAAAAGAGAGAGAGAGAGAGAGAGAGAGAGAGAGAGAGAGAGAGAGAGAGAGGGAGAGAGAGATAATATGGATATAGTCAGAGGGGTTTACATTAAAAATTCTTTATGGAAACTTAAGCAGTAAATAATTGCCTGAATAAGTCACAAATATATTTTTTCCTCTGTACCAAGCAAGTGAAAATTTGAAACATTATAGATTTGTTTCTGTAACAATTCAAAGTAGGGATGATTTTTCATGAAATCATTTTGGTGTTCATGAAAATGATTACATCAAATGCTGACTGATTCTGACTGAGTAAAATGTTCTTAAAGTTTCTCAGTATGTCATCAAATTGTTTCCAAATTGCCACAAGGATTACACATTTGAGCACAAATCAATTCCCAGTAGATGGTTAGACTCATATGCATACCCTCATTTGTCTTCTGAATACTATACCAGAGTAACTCCTCATTCCTGTTATCCTGTAATTATATACCCTATCACCTGTGTAATAACATGATCATGATATGAAAGTTTGCATTTTTATAGTACAAATGCCAGGCTTAGAAATCCTGATCACTGAGCATGCGCATCACGAGCCATCTGGAAACCATCCTGAGCCATCTCACCTGTTTCACAGAAGTGAACCTTGTATTGCCTCTCATTGCAGTATTAAGACTTTTTTCCAATTTAAACTTATCCTCCACTTATGTTACTATTCTTCTATCTGGAGGATTTTCAAACCAACTGTTTGGCAACACTTGTCAGTTGTTCTTTAATATTTCTGTGAGAATGTATCCAGAATGCTGATGAAACTCTTTTCTTATAAAGGTTAGCTTAAATATAAATATTGTTAAAAATTAAACAAAATATGCAATTGAACTTTAAGTACATTTATCATTTAATATAGAACTTCATTAGGCAGTAGGAAAGAATGTTTTGCATAGTAACTGGGTATTCATTTTTGTTAATTGGTTAGAAGATGAAGCATAAAAAATGAATTTCCTTCACAAAGTAAAAAAAAAACTTAAAAATTCTATTTCCCATCATATATTTGTGTGAGTACAAATTTTACTTTTATTTTTGTTTTAAATTGAAATACTGAAATAAACTTGATGCAGAACTAAATTTAAGACTAAGTTTTGTTTAGTATTGGAGTAAATATCAGAAACTTTTGTTCAAATGCAAAGTCCAATGCTGATATTAGTTTTATATATGACTCTTAATATGTTAAAGACAAAATTTGTAACTTATTTAGCTAACATTTTATTTATTTTCATCCAAATTTGTAAAATGCAGAGATTTACCATGAAGACCTACAGATAATAGGAAGCATATGGGGTCTTGCAGAAATTACTTCTTTTGAGGGCAGCTAGGTAGCTCAGTGGATTGAGAGTCAGGCCTAGAGAGGGGAGGTCCTGAGTTCAAATCTGGCCTTAGATACTTCCTAGCTGGGTGACCCTGGGCAAGTCACTTGACATTCATTGCCTACCCTTACCACTCTTCCACCTAGGAGCCAATACACAGAAGTCCTATTACCATCTCCATTTTATAGTCGAACAACCTGAGGCAAGCAGTGACTTGCCCAAGGTCATATAGCTAGTAAGTATGTGAGGCTGCATTTGAACTTAGGTCTTCCTGACTAGCCATAACATTTTATTTACAGCACCACCAACAAGAGTCACTTGGAGAAAGATTATCAGTGGATTACTGAAGCTCTAACCCTATCTTTTGAAAAAAAAATTACAATACTTGTTAAATCAACAAATTTGTTGATTCTCTGTGTGTCTGAGTGTGTTTAAAGGACTTTCAGGAAAATATGGAAGATTCCTTAATAGATGGCAAAGCCCTTCAGATGTTCCAGTTAGCAGGCAATATTTTGCTGAATATGTCAAGTTATCATACATTATAGAGCATAATAAATGAAATCTATAATCGTTCCAAAGAATTTGACCTAATCAAATATAAAAGAGAGGCAGCTGGGTGACTCATTGGATAGGGAGCCAGTCCTAGAGTTGGGAGGAACTGGGGTTAAATCTGATCTTACATGCTCCTTAACTGTGGGACCCTGGGCCAGTCACTTGACTCTAATTGTCTAGCCTTTATTGTTCTTCTGTCTTGGAATGAATACTTAGTATTGATTCTAAGACAGAAGGTAAGGGTTTATATATTTTTAGAAATCATACATTCAAGAAAAAACAGCGAATGAAGAATGACTATTGTTCGCACTAGCATATACAGTTGGAAAGATAACCCAGAGTTGGTCTATTGACATATATATTACATACATATGACAAACACTGTTTAAAAATAATGGAATTGGCTTTGAAATGAACAAAAGAGGGAGGGTTGATATGGGGAAATTGCTCAGTACTTTGAATAATTCTAAACTTCTCAAAACAAAGGCCTTTTTTTTTAACAATGATTTTTTTCCATTGATGCTATATCAGGTCTTCCTGACTCCATATCCAGCACTCTATCCACTTAACCAAATTGGTTTGTCCATTTTGTTCACTAAATAGTATCTCTCCCTACACTGGTTGATTGTCATAAAATCAACCATGAAATGTCATAAAAAAAAACTTATTAGCCAGACACATCACCCAGGTACAAACTGTATCTCAGTGAATTAGAGTCTACTTTCTACAATTGGCCAATGGTGCTCAGAGAATGCTGCTTAATTTTTTTCCAGCTTGTCAACCAATTTTTTCTTTTGAAATATTTCAGTTGAGAGTGTGCCCATGCAAAAAATATGATTTGTAAAGCTTGTCTTGAGTATGTTGTCCTAAATTTTGAGACTTGTTCACCTCCTTGTATCATATCTGAGAAGAAAGACTTATAATAACTAGTTAGAAGCTATGTGGTGATTAGAGAACCAAAATAATTTTATGTAGTTCCCCAATGCTCCTTTTAACATATATGACATGTTTTTCTATTTAGGGGGATGATTTTTTCCAGATGCCACTAGATATAAAACTACCTAATGAGATGTCTACCAAAATTGTATTTAAATTCCTATATGGTACTCTGCATAGTTATTTTTTTTAATGCATTCCTTCCATGCTAAATGTTTTTTTCATAAGTTAAAAAATATTGCATTTGGAATTTTTTACTGTTTTATATTAATTCTTTAGAAAGCTGGCAATTTACTTTCAGGAAGCACTATGATATGGGGGGGAAAGAGTCTGAAGTCCTAGGTTCAAGTCTTGGGTCTGCCATTTGTCAACTTGAGTGACCTTGTCAAGCCATATCATATCGCTAACCTTCACTGTTACTTCTGGGAAATTCAAGGGGTTATAGGGCAGAATCTCAGACAATTGCCTTTATCCAGAGTACAGCTTAGGCTGTCTTAGCATGGATTTGTTATTACAAACTTACCCATACTGGGAAACTGATTCCCCACCACTGGTTAAGGTACCAAGTATGTACTATACTAAGTCAGGTCAGTAAGAATTTATTAGGCACTTAGGGTATAATCAAGTATTGTACTGGGAATACTAATACAATGAGAATGAAAGGCAATATGCAATTTTGATGAGGGAAGATAACACATAAAAGAAAGTAGAAAGGACAGTGGAAAGAGAAGGGATCCAGGTAGGGGCATAGTAGAAAAAGTTTGAAGAGTGAGGAGTGGAACCTGGGGAAGAGGGGGCACCCTGGAAGGGATAGGGATAAAACAAACATATTATTACTCACCTGGTTGTTTCCCCATGGCTCATAGTATTGGGAGATTTGAGACAAATTCATGTTTGAGATGAGATAAACTCTCACAATTACCTCTTTCCTTAGGCCCTTATCACCTCTCATCTGCAGATTATTGCAACAACCTTCTAATTAATTTCTCTACCTCATCTTCCCATTCTAGCCTATCTTACATACTGTATCCAAAGTGATTTTCCTTAAATTAAGATCTGAGCCTGTGACTCCTCTAGCCAGTGAACCCCAGTTCCTTCTTGTTTCAAGAGCAAAATATAAGCTTTACTGTTTAGCTTTTAATGTCCTATCAAACTGGCCTCACTGCCTCTTCCATCATAATTGGACATCAATCCTACCTTTCTTTATCCAGTCAAATTAGTGTTCTCTCTCTCTCTCTCTCTCTCTCTCTCTCTCTCTCTCTCTCTCTGTCATCCTCTCGAATCTGCTTTTGCCTGAGATTCTCATGTGTAGAATTTATTCTCTCCTTAGCTCTCTGTCTCAGTCTCTCTTCCTTTAAAATGCAGCTCAATCACCATCTGAATAAAATCTTTCTTGAACTCTGAACTATCAAAATGCCCTCCCTCCAAAACTATCTTGTATATATTTGTATTTATTAAATATGTATATTCTTTACATATTTTACATATATTTGTCTCCCTCATTAGAATGTAAGCTTATTGAAAGTAGGAATTGTTTTATTCTCCACTTTTGTACTCCTACCTTCTCCCATAGTTCTTGGACCACAGTAGGTGCTTAATAAGTTAATGGCTTGGGGAGTTTCCTAGAATGGGCAGATGAAATACCCTAAGCTTTCCAGAGCCTCAGGGGCTTACCAGGGCCTGACTTGCTCCACAAACCACCAATTCTGCCAAAGGGCATTATGGTTGCAGTCAGTGTAATTAGACATTGACATCAGACATGATGATTACTCTTCCCTAAATCTCCAGGCTTGAGGTCACACATCCCTCCCTCCCCATAGCAGAGTGCTGGTACAAATGAAGCTCAGCTGTGCTCCAGTCCTGATGAAGACCATTATCAGCTGCTGCTGGCCCCACAGATTCTGCTTGGCCCTGGGGCTGACACTTTCTTCTTCATTATGTAGGAAGAGCAATGATTTATTTGATACAGGAATACATTATGAAGGTAGAAGAGGTGGGATAAAGGTTGCTAGCTTCATGTGGGCCTTTGGTCTCTAAGTTGATTTTTATGAAATCAGAGGCATGATGGGGCCGAAAAAGAACTTTGTCTTTTCAGGTACACATGATCCTTTTGCAGTTTTGCTAAATGGAATGAATCTCTGAGATGTTTTGAAAGTATTTGGATAAAAGAAGAGAAGAATAGATGTTGGAGAGACTATGGAAAAACAGGTAGTGCACTGTTGGTGGAACCATGAATTAATTCAGACATTTTGGAAAGCAATTTGAGCTATGCCCAGAAAGTTCCCAAACTGTGTATATCCTTCAATCCAAATCTACCACTACTAGTCTTAATCTCAAAAAAAATAAAAAAAAAGAAAGATCTCAAAGTTCAAAAATGTTTATAGCAGCTTTCTTCATAGTAGCCAAAAATTGGAAACTAAGATGGTATTTTACTTTTTTTAAATTTTTTAAAAAAAACCCTTAACTTCCAATTTAGAATTAATTCTAGGAATTGGTTCCAAGGCAGAAGCATGGTAAATCCTAGGCATTGGGGGTTAAGTGACTTGCCTAGGGTCACACAGCTAGGAAGTGTCTGAGGTTAGATTTGAACCCAGGACCTCCCATCTTTGGACCTGGCTCTCAATCCACTGAGCTACCCATTTGCTCCCAAGAGTGTATTTTATTAGGGAATGGCTAAACAATATATGTAGATATAATGGAATACTATTGTTGTACCATAAGAAATGATAAAAAAGGCACAATATATGTATAAGAAATGATAAAAAAGGCACAACAATATATGTAGATATAATGGAATACTATTGTTGTGCCATAAGAAATGATAAAAAAGGCAACTTCAAAAAAAGTAGAAAGACCTTTCTGAAATGATACAGAATAAAATGGGCAGAACTAGAACAATTTGTGCAATGTTAACATTATAGAGTAAAAGAATTTGGAAGACTTTAAAACTATGATTGTCAGAGATAAATAATGGGTTCTAATGAATGAAGATGTAATATGGTGCATACCTCTTGAAAGAAGTGATGAATTTAAGATGCAGGAAGAAGAGGAAAAGGACCTGTTTGTACAAAAATATTCATAGCCGCTCTTTTTGTGGTGGCAAAGAATTGGAAACTAAAAGGATGTCCCTCAATTGGAGAATGGTTGAACAAATTGTGGTACATCATACTGATGGAATACTATTATGCTATAAGGAATGATGAACAGGAGGATTTCAGAAAGATCTGGAAAGACCTACATGAACTGATGCAGAGTAAAATAGGCAGAATCAGGAAAACATTATACACTAAAATATTGTGGAAAGATCAAATGTAATAGACTTTGCTACAAACAGCAATACAATTATCCAGGACAATTCTGAGAGACTTATGACAAAGAATGCTATCCACCTCCAGAGAAAGAACTGTTGGAAAAGGAATGCAGATGAAAACATAAGACTAACCACTTGTTTATTTGGTTATATGTTTTGGGGTTTTGGTCTTATAAGATTATTTGCTTACAAAAATGAATAATATGGAAATATGTTTTGCATATATGTATAACTCAGAAAAAATAAAATGCAAAAAAAGAAGCAGGAAAAACATATTATTTTGCAATGGCTAATGTGAAATTAATTTGCTATATTACATGGATTTTTATTGAGGAACTTTGTTTTTTGTTTATTGGTTGTTTTTAAATTTGTTCAATGGAAGGAGTAAAGTGGGAAAGAAATTAATTAAAAAACCTTGCTACTTGAAAAATAAAAATAAGGAACAAAAAAAGAGACAAAAGATTCAGATTAACAAATAGTGGTATAACAGGGGATGACAAGAATTTTAATAATCCCAGTTCATGTTGAAGACAAAAATAAGTGAACCCACACTGATGAAATTTCCTTCAAAGTGCTAGCCAACTGTGTGTGTCTAGGTGGGAGTTGGTGTTCATCTGAAAGAGGCTCAAAGTGACATCCTGAACTACCAAGTCAAGATCTTTCCTCCCAAAGTATTATAGTCCCTGAAAATCAAAACCCTTTTATTTCCAAATCATGTGATCTCATTATCTGTGATACAGATATAGTGTGTATTGATTATGATGTAGTGTTTCCACTTGAAAGTGTCTGGATTTCCATAGGGAAGCTGTCCTCATGTGATCTGAGATGTCCTATGAAAATGAAGGGCTTCATGAAGAAAAACTTGCACCATGTTTTCAGCTTTATTGTCCTAAAATTTTTGATGTTGGTCTTGCCCCTCAAGTTAGGCTCTTAGTATGTTAAACATGGGAGGCCATTGATATTGCTGTCAACACCAACTCACATTTCTGTAACATTCTTTAGTATTCTTAATGTGGTTACCCCAATTCCATGAGATAGGTAATACAAATACTATTCCCCCCCATTTTGAAGATGAGGAAATTGAGGCTCAGATTGATTAAGAAAGTACCAGATTCAGCACTTGAATTTAGGACTTCTGGTCATAAATCTTTTATTTCCCTGTTGCTATTTCTCCTCTTGAAGGCAGCATAGAGGATATCCTCTTCATTCAACATATGAGGAAGCAAAAGCAGAGATGTAAAGTAAATTGCTCAGTGTCACATAGGTAGTTAGCAGCAAGGCTAACGAGAATGCAGGTCTTTGGATACCCCAGTGGGATGCTCTTTCCTATCACACCACACTCTGGTCTCAGCCATGAATTTTCCAGATGAACTCATGGAATCTCAGGGCTCATTTCTCTGATTCATCCCAGCACAGAATAGCATTTCTTTTGCCTAGTCTTTTGGTAATAATCTTTTCATCAGAAGAATACATTCTGTCTCTTCTTTACAAAACACAATTGATAATAGTGTCCCCTTTATCCTAACCACCATTTTCAGAGACTTTTGCAGAACCAGAGTGTGGGGGAAGGGGATTATGATTTGCATTCAGCTCTACTCTTCAGTGAGGTCAGCCCTAAGATGTGGTATAGGCGGTTTGAAAGGTTAGGTTTCAGCTATTTTTTCCCCCATTCCCTAGAGATACTAAGTAGAAAGCTGACCTCCTGGTACCCTGACACATATTTTCTTTTATAATAAACACACACCCTTTGGCAGAACCTCAGGGGCTGTCAGATGGAAAGTGTAGTGAACCCAGGCTGATTTGGGAAGTTGGTGCTCCAGGCCTTGTGCAACCATCAGCCTAGTGTTCCTGTAATTAGAGAGGCAGACCTGCAAATACTCTTCTCTCCCCTTCCTATTGCTAGTCTACATTTCTTCTCCCCAGGAGACTTTGGGGATTATTCATTGCCTTTTAGTTGATGGCCATATAGTCCTCTAGGAACTGTGTATGGGATATCCAGGGAAATGGAGCATAATTTCTTGACCTTTTTGGGATTAAAAGGCCTGTTACTGGTGTGACTAAAGCATAAGTTTGCCTTCATTGAAGTAGACAAAGTTTCTCCTAGTTTCATATTCAGAATGCTTGTTACATGGTTCACTTAGGAATGACCTTGGAACACTGGAAACTAAATGGAGTATTGTCTGGAAATGTTTAAATTTTATCTGTTATAAGAACAAAACACTTGAAGCTTCTAATCCAGAGGCAAGTGGTTCTGGTCACAACCTCTGAGGTCCAGATGTCTTTCACCTGTTTCTGGGGAAATATGCAAGGTTTTTGGGAAAGAGTATTGTTAACATTGGGAAATAAGAAACTGGCTTGAACTTTATATTTGTCTTCTTTTTTAAAAAAACCCTTACCTTTAACCCTTTAGCCTATCTGAGGCCAGCTTTAAAGCTAGGACCTCTCCTCTCTAGACCTGGAGTGCTAGCCACTCACTGAGCCATCTAGCTGTTCCTCATATTCTATTTATATCTCTTTTTCACCCTTAAAGTGAGGGTTAAAAATAATAGAAGTTTGAAAGAAAAAAAATCACCAGACTTGAATTTTGCTTATGGTTTGACTCAAGAAATTAGAAAGGGGAAGTTAGACCCTAGCTTGGCATAAGCAGCATTAATTCTTAGGCCTCACTGATGTTGCCATAGTTTAAGGCACAACGTATAAATAAATGTTACCACTTTCCACATTAGCTCCAATAAAAGGCAAGGAACAAGAGAAGGGAACAGGAGAGAAGACTGAGGAAGACATGGTCATGGGACCTCTCTACAAGAATCACTGTCCTGCTGTTGAGTTGCAGATGTCCAGAGTTCCATTTACAAGGATATGGTCCAAATTTGTTAAGTAAAATCACCAAGCATGTATTAAGTGCTTATTATGTGCCAAGTACTGTTCTAATAACGGCATAGGGATACTAAGGAAGGCAAAAGAGAGTCCCTGACCTCAAGGAGTTCAAATTATAATAAAGGGGACTCATAAACATGATATTTTCATTATGCATTATGCAAAATAATTCAGTCCACAGAAAAGATAATTTAAAGGTTCTAAAGAATCAACTTGGGGGGTGGTACAGCTAGGTGACTCAGTAGATTGAGAGTCAGGCCTAGATCCAGGAAGTTCTGAGTTCAAATTTAGCCTCAGACACTTCCTAGCTGTGTAACCCTGGGCAAGTCACTTTATCCTCATTGCCTAGTCCTTTCTTCTCTTCTGCCTGGGAACCAATACACACTACTGAATCTAAGATGGAAAGTAAAGATTATAAAAAAAATCAACTTGACTGACTGTGAGGATATCTTTCCCCAGCTAATTGTTTTACTTTTCTGTCATTTTTTCTTTGAATAAAAAATGATATATAAAATGATGGAAATAATAATAACTACTCATAATATGTAATGACATATACTAAAAGAATATGGATACACATATTATATCATATATACATATGAAATAAATATACTCATAAAAAATTATAGCTTAGAAGTTATTTAGGGCTAAAGTAGAGTTTAGACAAATCCTGCAACAACAACAACAATAATGACAGTTCTTTAATCCAACCATTAGCCATTTGTTTGGGGGTAAGGTAGGTGACTGGAGAAGAACAGCAAAGTAGACTAATACTAACCAGGGTGACGTACCTTTCTATGCCCTGGCACCATTATGGTTATGAAGCCCTGGCATAAACCATGACATGCTGGTGAGTTGGGCTCTGATGGTCCCATTGAATGTCAGCTTTCTTTAGACATCGAAGATGCCAAGGTCATCCTCTGCATCCTGGATGGTCACCTGGGTGATCTTGACACTGGAACTTCGATAACTCTAGAAGACAGAGTGAGGCTGACAAATTTGCCCAATTCTGCCTCACTTAAGTCCAACTCAGGAATAAGTTAAGATATCACCTTTGTGATGTCATTGGGTCTCTTTGAAAATTAAGAACAAGCAACAAGAAGAATGTATCTCTGGCCATTATGGTACAATATTTCTTTTTTTTTTTAAACCCTTGTACTTCGGTGTATTGTCTCATAGGTGGAAGATTGGTAAGGGTGGGCCATGGGGGTCAAGTGACTTGCCCAGGGTCACACAGCTGGGAAATGGCTGAGGCCGGGTTTGAACCTAGGACCTCCTGTCTCTAGGCCTGACTCTCACTCCACTGAGCTACCCAGCTGCCCCTGGTACAATATTTCTAAGAGTTAAGGAAACAAATAGGGATCTATGGGGTTGCAGGATAGTCCTCCTTGAAATCATTGTGACAATTCATGTTTTGCTACCACAAGAAAACAAACTGGAACAAATCAGAAGAAATATCAATACCCAATATGCTTGGAATGCTTCAGTGTAGATGATGCTGATGACTAAAAGAAGGAAACCATGAATATGCATGAAATGGACTGAAGAATTTCATTGTACACCAATGTTATATCATAACTCAATTGGAAACAGATTTGACTAGTTATAAGCAAGGGCTTTATACTACTTTTTGCCAAAAGAACCTAGTCCCAAGTTGTAAAATGACATATTGCCAGTCAGTGCAGGGCAGTTGTAACTTTATCCCTAAGCCTAGATGAGACAAAATAGAGGAGTTGCTAAAATTTGAAGATGGAGAGGTTGAATAATCAGAGGTCCTTGAACATCTTCATTTAATGTGAACTCCAGAAATGCTACACAAAAATGAAATGGATGACAAATTCAATGCTAGTATCTTAAATGATTTTGAAAAGCAATTGGACATTCTGCAATCTTTGGGAAGCTTTTAAAAAATTCAGTGACATGAATCTAATAAATTGACTGATGTAATAGTTGTTCTCTAACTTTTTGGCTTCAAGACTGTCCCCTTTACACACTTATTAATTACTGAGGACCTCAAGGAACTTTTTTATATGAATTATATCTTTCAATGTATTATTACAAATGAACACTGATACATTAAATTTTTATTTAATTTCAAAATAGAAATAATTAACCTACATGACAACATAAATATTTTTTATGAGAAACTATATTTAAGCTGGTTTAAAGAAGAGGCAAAAAGATTATGTTCTCTTACTATAATGTAATAGAAAAGTTATGTCAAAGAAGAGGTCCTAAATGTTTGCTTCTCTGAAGAGCTAAAAGGTAGCAGAGCTGTAGACAATCTAAAATTTTAATCAAATCAAAACTTCACAGTCATATAAATTACTGGCAAAGTATTTAACCAGCTTCCTTTCCAGTATAAACCTGTTCCCAGCTTACTTAACAGAAGGCATCACACATGTATTATCAAAATATGAGAACGTCATTAATTCCTTTTAACATGCCACTTACATATTTATGTTCTTTATATAAAACATTCACAGCTTGTATCACAAAAAATATAAATGTGGGTGTATGTTTGTATACACAATAGATACATACATTGCTCTACAAGAAAGTAGTAGATTATCTGAGTTACAAAAAAGGTATGCCCCAAAGTCCCAGGGCAATAAATAATAACATCAATGGTTGGATGATTATGGAACAAGATGGTTGAAAGTATTATAATACTTACCCTATCTTTATTGACTTACCTAGTTTTTGATTCACTTTATACATATTCATGTACTGTAAACATACAAAATATTTGCATATAGTTAGAACACTAAATAATATGTATTGTATCTAACTCCTTTCCATTCACATAGCTGCCATCCTACTTAGATCAGGCCCTTATCATGCCTTACCATATGATTACAATAATCTCCTAACACATTTCCTCGCTTCAACTCTTTTTCCATTCCAATCCATTCTACAAACAATTATCAAAATAATTTTTCTTTAACATAGATTTGATCATGTCATTTCCCTATTCAACCAACTTCTGTGATGTCCTATTTCCTCTAGAATTGAACATGAACTCCTCTGATTAGCTTTAAACCCTATACTCTGCAATCTGGCCAAATTGGTCCTCTCTCTATTCCTTTCTCCTTCCTTTCTTCTTGCCTTTGTATTGGCCACTTTGCAAGCCTGAAATGCTTTTCCTCCATACCTTTGCCTTATAGAAACCCTTTCCTCCTTTTTGATAGAACTCGAACATCACTGGAAAGACCTTCAGGAACTGGTGCAGAGAGAAAGGACCAAAGCCAGAAGAACATTGTACACAGAGACTGATACACTGTGGTAAAATCGAATGTAACGGACTTCTGTACTAGCAGCAGTGCAATGACCCAGGACAATTCTGAGGGATTTATGGAAAAGAATGCTACCCACATTCAGAGGAAGAACTTCAGGAGTGGAAACACAGAAGGAAAACAACTGCTTGAACACATGGGTTGATGTGGACATGGTTGGGGATGTAAACTCAAAACAACCACACCAATGCAACTCTCAATAATATGTAAATAAATCTTCATTGATCACGCATGTTAAAACCAGTGGAAATGTATGTTGGACATGGAGTGGGGAAGGGGAGTGAATGGGAAATAAAAACAAGAATCATGTAACCATGGAAAATTTTTCTAAAAAAATAAAATATTTTTATCTAAAAAAAAAAAAAACTCAAACATCATCTTCTGCATGTAACTTTTCCTGATTCTCCCAACTGGTTACTATCGCCCTTCTAACATTACTTTGTTTTTTTAACCACTTTGTATAGATTTGTATTTAATCATTTTATACTGTTTATATCTCTATACTTGATGTATTCCACACTAGAGTGTAAGTTCTTTACAAGCAAGGACTGTATCATTCTCTATATTTGTAATCCCAAGTGCTATCACAGTGGCTGATACACAGTACACGTAGTAGTGCTTAATAAATCTTTGTCGATTTATTGAACACTAGGGTATTTTATATCCACATGGAAAGACTATTCTTGATTTAAAATATGGCACTAACACAATTATGTCAAGAACAATTGATATAAAATATATTTTTCAAGAAGACATCTTAAGCCCATCATGGTTATATATAGCTTTAAATCCATTACCATCTCATGTGGCTTTCACATTAAAAAAAAAGAGTCACACCAAAACATCAAACTAATCATTTGTTATATTTGTTTAACCTATTGTTCTTATAAGGTCCTGCCCTTTTCATATGGAGCAGTTATTGACAAAGAGCAAAGAAAGGATTTTTGCATAAAGAAAAGGAGTTATATCTTTTGATGAAGGTTGTAAGTAATTGCTTCTGTCACAGATTAAGAGTTTTATGCCAGAAAGGAATAGGAAAAAAATTTTAGTTTAGTAAAAAAAACTACTAAAAGAAGAATAAACTATAAAATAAATACATAGGCTTAAATCACCTTGGAAGAGATGGAGAATGATGCTTCATTTGTATGTAAAAAGTTTATCAGTTTTAAAAAAAAGCAAAAAAAGTAACTTTTTTAATTAAAAATTGGAAAATTATGAAAACCAAGAAATATTCAAGGTCAAAATATGAGATATTGAACTCTGTTGAAAGTTTAGACCTCCAGAGCATTATGAACCCTAAATTCATCAACATACAACTGCTTTAAGACTTAAGAAGTGCAAGGATCCAGAGCAAGACTGAGGGACTTATGAGAAAGAAAACTAACCACATTCAGAGGAAGAACAGAAGAAAAACAATTGCTTGAACACATGGACTGATGAGAATATTATTGGGGATGTAGATGCTAAATGATAACTCTAGTCCAACTATCAATAATATGGAATTAAGTCTTAATCAATGATACATGTAAAACCCAGTGGAATTGTGCATCAGCTATGTGGGAGGGGTTTGGGAGAGAGGGAAAGAACATGTAACTATGTGAAAATATTCAAAATTAAAATTAAAAAAAGAAAAATTAAACAATAATAATAAATAAAGCATTCAAAAAGCTGAAAAAAAAGACTTAAGAGGATAAAACTTAAAAAATAGATATCATTTATTTGGAGCCTGGTTGATGATAAAAAAAAATCTTTGTTGATTTCATAGGAAAAATTTGATGAGTCTCTGAGGGCCAGGAAGCCCTGGATTAAGTCATTGAGGAAATAGTCTAAGGCTGCTGTGATATGGAGATTAAAGAATTTGACAGATGAGGAAAGAAACAGCAGGGGGTTGGAAAAGTGGCTCTGTGGCAGTTAAATGTGTAAAGAAATCATCAGCAAGAACACCTTGCTAACATAAGGTTTTAGGTGTGTCCTGACTAGCTGGAGAGAAGTTCAACATCATTAGAAAAGAACTTCACTTCTAGATATTTTTCTTCAGTTCCCTGTAGAACTGAATAGAGGTCACTTTTTCTTTCCCCTTTAAGAGAGTAAAAAGCAGAAAGGGGAAAGACAGGTTTTGCAGCTGCTGTATGGGAAGAGATGCCGAGAAATAACTAGAACAGAGTCTAGGTGACTGAAGACCTAGCTAGACTGCTTTGCCTTTCCCAGAGAATCAGCCTGAGATTTTACTGTGAGCCCTGTTCTGATTGGACAATGTAAAATCCTGGTAAGTGAATAATTGCAGATTCATTACTCTGTAGTACCCAGGGACAGTCAGTTTGATGAGCCTTGCAGTTCTTTGACTTAAAAGGAATTGCTATAAAATAAAAATAATAAAAAAACAACACTCACCTGTCTTAGAATCAATTCTAAGTATATAAGCAGGGCTAGGCAATTGGGGTAAGTGACTTGTTCAGGGTCACATAGCTAGGAAGTGTCTGAGATCAGATTTGGGAACTATTAGACAAATTAAGAAATAACAACAGAATTCTCCTGTAAAGGTAATTAAAAATTAAACTGACTTGTCAGTATTGTCAGTTTAAGACTAGATAAAAAGAGGATTTGCCCAATTGGTCCCCTGTTAGATTGTAAGCTTTTTGAAGATAGGAACTATCTTTTGCCTTTTGTATCCCTGGTACTTAACAGAGTGCCTGGCACATAGTAGATGTTTAATACATGTTTATTGAATAATGGAATTGTGAGTGGTGAGGACCAGCAGATAAGTCTTTAGCAGAGGAACAACTTTCTCTGATACAGATGTTCCTAGATGGGACAATGACATCAAAGCCTTCAGTACAAAGTGGTGAGTTACTCTGAGCACATGGGTTTTCTCTTTCGTGTATTTCCTTGTCAGGTTTCTGTTTGTGTACCCACTCTCCCCCACCATATAACCCAGATTTATGTATGAACTGTGATGTATTTTATTATTCATAAACTTGCTTTAATATGTGAATTTATCTGGGATTATGATGATTAATTATTATGTTTATTTTGCCTTATTTCTACATAAATAGTCTTGTTTAACATCGAACAGTTTCATTGCAAGTGGTTGGCTTGCGTAAATGAAAATATATTAGTAGGGGCTCAATATTGAGAGTGAAGAGTAGCAAGGTTGCATTCCTCAATAACAGGATTACCTTTAGGACTCTTAAGAGAACTTGATTAACTGTATAGCCATCTCTCTTTTTTTAAACCCTTACCCTTCCATCTTAGAATCAATACTGAATATTGATTCTAAAGCAGAAGTGTTAAGGGGTAGGCAATGGGGGTTAAAGTGACTTTCTCAGTGTCAACCAGCTAGGAAATATCTGAGGCCAGATTTGAACCACAAAACCTCCCATCTCTAGGCATGGTTCTCAACCCACTGAGCCACCTAGCTGCCCTACTCCTTCACAGTCATCTTTATGAGCTTGGACAGACTTCAGGAAATAGTGGAAGAGGGAAAGGCCTGGACCACTATATAGTCCATAGGGTCATGAAGAGTCAGACATGACTGAACAACAAATAGTTATCTTTCTCTGGGAACCTAGACTTCTCAGTTTGAGGATAGACTGGAGAGAATGAACCAATTCAAAGAATGAGCAGGTGTTCATGCAACTTTGTAAATGGATTAAGGTGCAATAGTTGTGGTTGCAGACATTCCATTTACATTGATAATATATATATATATAGATAGATAATATCAAGCTAGAAAATGCCACTAAAACACATTAACGTTTATCTAACTCATCTTATAAATTTCATCACATTAAATTTCTTTTAATGATGTCAAACACACAGTTGGATTCAATAAATATATTGAAAACCAAGACCACACCATTGCCATTGTTATCTGTGCTGATTAATGACCAACTGAATATAAGATCACCTCAACTTCCTTATACCACAGTTCATAGACATCCACTTCTGACACCGTGCCATTTGTACTACCGCTGCATCCCCTTTCTCCACCTAGAACTATAGCCAGCCTCTAGATGTCTGGACCTGAACTCCTACAGCATTGGTAACGGTTCGAGTTGGAGTGCTCAGAGGGCAAATTCAAACTGTCTGTGAACCCCTTACATTACCAGATGGAGCTGAGGGAAGAAGTGCTTGCTTTGGGTGGCTGGACTTGACTTCTCACATCTGTCTAGGAAGCCTCCACACTCTGGTTCCATCAGAATCTCTTTACGCTCTTGCCCTCTTTTTCACTTATGGCATGTGGCTGCAGTCCATGCTAGCCCCCTCAGAACTCTTTATCCTTCCTCTAAAGCTGTTCTCAATCCAGATTTGTTAGTTCCAAACTTCCTAGGGAGGCCCACTCCTGCTTCTCCATGATCTGCTAAACTAGGCTAACACACAACAATGGATAATTGTTTAATCTTGGCTTCTGAGTCTGGAGGCCTCAATAGGAACTTTTATTTATTTTATTCTCAGCTCGGGATATAATAATTTCCCTGCCTACATAATAATATATGCTGTAAAAATTCAGTAGCATAATAATTACAATACCCCATAATTTCAAAGATATACTGAATTAAAAAAATTTAAAACATAGAGAATTAAGAAGTTCATCACCCTCCCTCCCCCAGTCTCCTATCACTGGGCAGGGTTATTTCAGCACACTTAAATGAAATCTTTCCTCTTGTCCAGTGTAAGTTCTGCTAGAGATGTGTGTTATTCTCTTTTCCATTAAGGTCAGACTAAGGCTTTTTTTTCCCTTCATGCACTCAGACATTGAAAACTGTGACATAAGGTAAGCCTGCTCTCAGAAATAAGATTTTTCAGCCATTTCAAAGGCACAGAGAAAACTTCCAAAGGCCCTTAAACACATATTTCTGGTCTGAAATAGTTTTTGCAGACAGAATACCTGCAACTTAAATTACATGCAGTCATCATTTGGAAAGTCAATTAACAACAATCTCCATAGCAAACAACATTGTAGATTTAAATCTGGAAGGGAGCTTAGAGGTCATCTAATAGTCAATCTTGCTTATGTAAAAATGCCAAGAAAGAAAAGACAGAGCCAAATCTGATTTGAACTCAGATTCTTTTACCTAAAATGCAGCCACTTTCCACTAGAGAATACAGTATGTTAGGAAAGGGAAGGGAAAAAGAAATGGAAGAAAATTGAGCATTGAATGGAATGAATTGACTTATTCCTACTACAAGTAGAAACAGTTATCCAGGATATATTAATGACTCATTAGCCAAAGAAAGGAATAGATGACTTCGAAGTCTCTTACAACTCTGAGACTTGGTGATTAAGTGCCTACTATGTGTAAAACATTGTTTTAGTGCTGGGAAGACATGTTAAATATGACAAAGTCTGTGATCATGGGGAACTTACAAGTTAGTAGAGAAGAGTAGGCATACCCAGAAATTAGTATATAAACAAAATTTAATGCAAAGTGAATAATGGGACTGGGGGAAAACATGGAAACTTCAAAGTAATGATTGGTCCAGAAGAAAGCAATGAGTTCCTCTTTGCTAGAAGTTTTCAAATAAAAGCTTGCTGGCCACTAATTAGATATGTCGCAGAAGGGATCTCTTATTTGGTGGAGCATGGACAAGACGGTTTCAGAAGTCCCTTTCAACTTGGAGATTCTGTAATTTGCCTTGCCCAGGTATATTGTTCACATTTTATATTAGGGAGAGACACGTTTTTGCATTTTTATAGGCAAAACTTATTGGGGCTTTCCCAGAGCGAACTCCATTCAGATGAATGAAGGTCAGGCTAATGAGGAGGCACTACCATGGATTATTGAGTCTTGGTTGACTGCTCTTCTAATTTCTCTGGTCTGCTCTGCTGACCTGTTTAAATCCAGACTGCTTTACTCCAGCTGCTAATGTAGCAGAAATGGCTGTATTTGTTAGGGTAACCTGACTGGAAATCCTCTTTCCATACTTTTTCCTATAGCAGAGGCAAAGTGAAGAGCCAGGCTCATCTTCTCTAATGACTTAGTTACAATGGCACTGGTCTTCTAGTTTACTTTCTAGATTTCCTTCCAGACTATGGGCTACTTTAGTAATAAGTTCATAGAAAGGAAGGAAACCGACATGTATTAAGCAACTACTATGTACCAAGCTAGGTGGCACAGTAGATAGAGTACTGAGCCTGGAGTCAGGAACTCACAACAACCTTGAGAGCTAGGTCCTATTTTTATCCCCACTTTATAGATGAGGAAACTGAGGCAAACAGAGCATTAAATGACTTGCCCAGAGACACACAGTAGGAAGTATTTGAATCTAGATTGGAATTCAGGTCTTCCTGACTCCAAGCCCAGCATTCTGTCTACTGTGCATCCGGCTGCCTCTTTGCCTTCTGGGTGAGATTTTCTGTCCAGTCATTTTTGGGCCTAAAACCTAGGGCTACCATGGCAGGAGATGATTTCCTTGTCCACATGCAAAATTCCTTCTTGGGACCCCGCTTATCAAAATATCAGAAGGATAGATAGATGAGTGCATCTAATCAATTCAACTAAGTTGCCTTAGGTAGCCCAGCTGGTCCAAAAGGTCAACCATTTGTGACTGACTGACTGTAGAGGGTAATGTCATTCTTCTAGCCCCTCAGGCTCAAAAACCTTTGTATCATTCTCAGTTCCTTACTATCTCTCAACCCCTATATCTAAGCTATGTGGCCAAGGCCTATGAATTTCCCCTTTGCCATATCTTTTGAATATGTCCCCTTCTCTGATGTTCTGATGCAGATCTCCATCACCTTACACCTGAATTATTGCAATAGCCTGCCAGTGGGTCTGCCTTCCTCAAGTTTCTCCTCACTCCAATCCATCTCCCATCCAGCCTCCAAAATGATGTTCCTAAAGCACAAGTTCAACCACGTCACTCTCCTACTAAGCCAACTGCACTATCTCCATATCTTTCCCCTTCAAAATCAAATGCTCTGTTTGACATTCAAAGTCCTTCATAACCCATACCTCTCCTCCCTTTCTTACATCTTGCTTCATACATCGTATTCCCCCATTTACTCTTTGATCCAGTGACACGGACTTCCTGGTTGGTCAGAGAACAAGACACTCCATCTTTTGCCACCAAGCATTTTCTCTGGCTGTCCTCCATCCCTAAAATATTCTCCCTCCTCATCCCTGAAAAGCAATTTCCTTGGATTCCCTTACATCTCAACTAAAACCCCATGTTCTACAGGAAGCCTTTCACAGTCCCTTTGAATCCTCAAACCTTCCCTCTTTTAAGTATTTCCTATTTGTCATGTAGATAGCATGTTTGTAAATCTGTTTGTTTGTTCTCTCCCCCATTATTAGATTGTGAGCTTCTTGAGGGCAGGGACTGTCTTTTGTCTCTTTTTATATCCTAGCATTTAGCTGTGTCTAGGTAGGGTCTTAATGAATATTTATTGACTGATTGACTTCCTGTTGCCCAAATTGGAGCTACAGGCAGGCTCATTTGGACCACTATGTGGTCCAAAATGATAATTCTGCATCAACGGTGACCAAATCACCTGTCCTTGCTCTCTGCTTGTACTTCTACTTTATTTTAAAAACTTGTAGTCTTAAGACCTCAATTTTAAGACCTTTGTGTTCTAAATCTGGTCTGTCTTTACCTTCAACATTGCTACTCATATTGAATATTTCAGATTAAATCTATCTAGATTAGATATCTAGCTGTAACCTAGACTATAATTAACCCCAGTTTAAGCTATTCAAAAGAAAAAGACAGAGCCTGTTTTCCTGATAAATAGTAATATTAGCCTCCTAGTAAGCATTAGGTTAAACATAGAATTCCCTGTCTAACCTATACGATCTATGTTATAATGCAAAACCAATAGCATATAAGCATGCCTAGATTTTTTCCTACATATCTGATTATAGTGAATATCTCTGCCAGCTGGAGCTGATAAGACATCAGTAATTGTTAGGTTAGCTGGGTTAATCCTCATGGAAGCAGAAGCAACTGGAGGCTTTTAGGACTAGTAACAGTGATGATAGGAATCAGCTTCCTGGTGTGTGTGTGTGTGTGTGTGTGTGTGTGTGTGTGTGTGTGTGTGTGTGTGTGTGTGTGGTGCGTATGCATGCGTATATGTATGTCTGTGGGTTTGGGAATGACCATTCAGATTTTGGATACTGTCCTTAAAAGCCCCCAGAGACCTAGAGAAAATGCTCAGGTAACAACACCCAGGAGTTATTATAGCAATGCATGCCCGGCTTCCCATTTTAAACTGTGTTAGGAGGAACATGTTAGAGTAGGAATTAGATGACAGCTCTACCATTAAATTAGCCGCATGACTTTGGGTGAATCTTTTAACTTCCACAGTTATAACTAGAGTGTGGCAACTAGGTTTGCCCTAAAGTGAGAAATGTAAAGGGCAAAGACAGTCTCACTCTGGTTTTGATTCCTTTTCTGCTTGTCCTACCCTGATGGCGACATTAGTAGCAAGATTCCTTCTTCTATTTGTCTCCTTTCTGGTGTCACAAAGCCACAAAACCCAATTGAATCTCCCTCCTCAATTTGGTCCAGCTGATGAAATGACTATTTAGCTCTGCTTAAATTTTTCTAACTTAAATTCACCAAGTATGTATTATCTATAATCTAGTATAATGCAGTGCAAGATAATGTAACAAGCTGGTAATAGAAAGGCAACCCCCCCCCTCAAATTAACCCAACATAATCTCTGCCCTCAAGGGACTTACATTCTTTTGGAGAAGGAGTACCTACCCAGCGACTGAGGCTATAGCATAAAACCAGATAAATAAATCCAAGGTAATTTGGGGGGAGCATTTTTTTTTTACATCACAGGAGGCTTCATGGAGGAGCTCATATCTGAGCTAGCCTTTGAAGGATGAGAAAAAAATTTGAAAGGGGGTGATAAGAAGGGAGTATATTTCAGACAGGGGGAATAACCTGCATGAAGGTGGGAGGTAAAATTATAGGGTAATAGAATAATTGGAAGGAATCAGCCTACTAATCCCCCCCCCCCAGCCTTGCCCCTCACCATTTTGTAGATGAGGAATCAAGCCTAGAGGGGCTAGATGACTTGTTCAGGTCACACAACTAGTAAGTGTAAAATGGTTAAGTTGGAGAAAGAGCTAATAGTTTTCAAATATCTGTTCTACTTATCTCAGAGGATCGTTTTGAGAAAACACGTAGATATCATTTGTGAATGTGTTTTGAAAGGCACATAATGATGATATTATTTCACCTAATTATTCAGTTCAAGGTCAGAGACAGAGGTAGAGAGCATGGGGGAGTAGCCCCACAAATCTTGATGAATATGAGTGGCAAAGAGAGATACAAAAAGTTCTCTGGCTAAGCCTGTCCTTTGCTCCTCCCTCATGGTACCCTTTAGGGTCTCCCTACGGGTGGTACAAATGGCACCAATCTGTTACCAGAGAGCCTACTTCCCGGTGGTTTTGTGACCGTTGCCTGCCTCTGCATTTCTTACAATGAAATTGTTCCTGGACAGCTGGATTATTTGTGAAGATCTATGTTGGAAGTGCCCTGTCCAATTAATCAGATGTCATTATGCCTGGATTTCCCCCCACTTCTCCACACTATACTCCATAGTAAACAGTAGGGATATTAACAAACTGGGGAAAGGGAATTGGGGGAAAAGGCATCATTTTTATGTGTACTTGTCCTAAGGCATATTTTTCTATGCTGAAACTTGAAAAAAAATAACCATCTGGAAAGAATCATATTATGGACAAGGCATGTCATGACATTTACAGCAAATATTTTTGCTGTGAGGATCAGTATCCTTCAGTTGCTTCACCAAGTGCTATATATTCAGATACTCATAAAGCATTCAATAAATAAAAAGTTCCTGCAATAAATCAATACTGTTAGAGTAATATGGTTTAAGTGTTCACATTTCCCTTTGTTTATTCTTCTTTTCAAACACATATTTTTGCATCAAATCCTTCTCCCACATTTGCCTTTGTTTCTTTGCCTCTCCGTCACCCAGCCCGGTCTAAGGCTCATGACATTAAACTGTACCACCACGGGAAAGATCTCTGGTATAAATAAAAGTATCTGGGGGTCAAGAGGTCAAGAGCATAAATGAGGCAAAGATTTCAAAGAAATCACAGACCAAATGATTTATAAATCATGGAAAACACAGTTCCAGCCATAAAAGAGAAATTAAATTTATATATCATGAGCTTCAGAATGCTTTGGGTTGTGGTGGGTAACTGGGTTAGAAATGGAAGAGCTTATGTCATCCTCTTGTTGGTTGGAGCCTTATTATAGTGCCATTTACCCCTGGACTCTAAATCAGCCAGGGCTGAGATGAACGTCTCCTCCCCCTCCCTTTCCATCCTGTCTCAAGAAATATTCGCTTTTCTCTCTGACCTGGAATTCCCACCACACCAGGCCCGGCCCCAGAAAAGAGTGAGATGAGTGTCATCTGATGGCCCGGCAGCCAGCACACAGCAATAAGTGGAAATGGGGAATCTTGGGAGATCCAGGGCTGCAGATCTGGAGGGGGGGGGGGCAAGCCTCCCATCTGTTGGAGAAAGCAGGAAGCACTCCCAGGTCTGCCTATAGGGAAAGCCACAAAGAATTATGGCCCATCCGCCCTGCCGGGCCAAGGAAGCTGTGAAACTGGACTTGACTTCTGGAACATAAAAGCCAAACTATCTATGGGAGAGAATAAAAATGAGCCAGGCTCTGTAAAGAGAAAGATAATACTTTATGTGCTATAATGATCTGTAAAGGGACTCTGTCCAGAACTTTTATGACATTTTTTTTGAAAGAAGAAAAATCTCTCCATTTTTGCCATAATTTCTTGAAGGACCCAGTATTCAACGATACCTCCTCTCCCTCTCCATTTCTTTTTCTTTCTAGATTTGGAAAACATTTCAAGGTTCAGGTGAGAAAGAAAGACCTTGAAGGTATCTCATGTATAGCCATTCATAGAATGAATTTTTGTAATTTCATGGGGGAGTTAGCTGAAAACTTACAAAATGTAAATGTATCTGAACTAAATATATTGTGAAGCAGGAAACCACACCATGAAAATTCATCAAGCTTTGGAACTCATTATTGCTCCTTATGACTAAACTGATGGAGATTTAACTTGGGAAAAGTTTTAATATCTCTGTAGACACATGTCTTGCTAATACTGGGCACTGGAAATAATGTGTTGGTCTCCAGTTTGAAACAGAGGTCCATACTGATTAAGAAAAGTCTTATATTGTGTCAGGAGTCACTGGCTTTCTTAATGCATTGTAGGATTTTTGTGTAGTTCTATAATTTCTTTTTATTTTCCCCTTTTTCTTCCCAAATCCTACCTTTTACCTGCAGTTTTTCTTGATTCTCTTTAATCCTAGTATCTTCCCTCTGCTGATTAGTCCTGTATATAGGTTGCAAATAGTCCTGTATATAGGTTGCCTGTACACAGCTATTTGACTGTTTTTCTCCCCCTCTATTAGACTGTGAGCTTCTTGAGAAGAGGAACTTCATTGCATCTGCAGTGATTAGTTCAGTGTTGGCATGTAGTAATAGTCACTTATTAAGTGATTATTGGTTGACTGACTGCTTGACACCAGATTTCCATCAGTTATACTTTGTTTTCACTAGGCAGCTACTTTACTTCCTCATTTTCTCTTTATGCAGCTTTGCACAATATTCTTCATGCTACTTTTCTTGCATGATTCTCCATTGCTAATATATTGTAGCCTACTCACATCCACCATATGCCTTTCCCCTGCCCTTTGGGTGACTTCAATTCCTCAGAGACCATGGTGTTCTGTGACTCATAACCAAAGAGCATCATTAGAGAAATGTTGATGTTAAAAGTCATTAAACTATTTATACCCCTTAACCCAGCAATCCTATGACTGGGCATATAACTCTGAGAAGGTCAAAAACAGAAACAGAGGTCCTGTTATTCCAAAATATCTGTATTTTTTTTCTTTTTTGTGGTAGCAAAAAGTTGGAAACAAAGCAGTAGGAAATGACTGAACACATTGTGGGGTATAAATGTAAAATGATTATGCCATAAGAAATCACAGATAAAAGAAATTCAGAGAAACTAGGATGACTTACATGAATTTATTCTAGGCACAGAAAATAGAACCAAAAGAACAATCTATATAGGCATAAAATGTAAATATAAATAATATAAACAAAATGTAATCATGTTAACTAAAGAATAATGTAAACTAATGATGTAAATTAAGTATGAAACAAACAATAATGTAAATAACAAGGCAAACAAAATAATATAAATTACAACAACGTAAACAAAATAATGTAAATTACAATCACATAAACAAGGAAACATCAAAAGTTAGTTTCTCTCTGATCAACTAGAAAGACTAGTCTTTGTCTCAGAGAATGGATGATGAAACTCAATTCCAGCATCTTGATAGGGCCTATGGAATTATAACGATTTCTTTAATGTCAGATAGAGTTGCTTTGTTGAATGATTTTGCTTTAGCTTTTCTTTGTTATATAGGAAAAGTCAATGGAGAGGATGTGTTCTTTTTTTTATTTTATTTTTGTTTTGAATTCCAAATTCACTCCTTCCTATTACCATGCCCACCAAAAGCCAGAAATATGATACCCATTATACATGTGCATTTATGTCAATCATATTTCCACATTAGTCATACTATCCCCTCCCTGAAAACAAGAAAAAGAAAAAAATATGCTTTCATCTGCCCTCCAGATCTGTTTGGAGGTCAATAGCATTATGTACCCTTTTGAGTTGTGATGGATCATTTTATTGATCAATCACTAAGTCTTTCACAGATAAATTTCCTTACAATATTGCTATCACTGTAATAGATTACTCTTTTGGTTCTGCTCACTTCACTTTTCATCAGCACACAGATTCCCAGGTTTTTCTGAAGCCATCCCTTTCATCTTTAAAAAAAAATTTTTTATAGCACCACAGTGTTCTATCACATTCATATACCACAATTTATTCATCCATTCTCCAATTGATGGGTATTTGGGAGTGGGAGTATATTTTTGAGAAATCACTATAATTTGATGCCTAAAGGCCCTTTCCCTTTTATATCTTTTTTGCAAGCAGAAAAAAAATTAAGATAAAAGAAGAGATTGAGAGTCTTTTTTGTGGAACAGCTAGGAGGCCAGTGTCATTGGATTGAAGACTACATATTAAGGAATAAGACTTGGAAGGTAAGAAGAGAATAGGTTAGGAAGGGCTTTGAATTCCAAAATGGACATTTTGTATTTTATCTTTGAAGGTAATAGGGAGCTGCTTGAGCTTATTGAGTAGGGGAGAGTCATTGAAATCAGTACACAATTTCCTAGAAGAAAAAGTACCCATGAATAATTATGATGAGGGATTTAATGATTAAATACACACAAAGACTAGCAAATAAAACTAACTAGTTGATAACCTCTTATTTCTTTCTTTATAGTTGTAGTTCCCTATTTTTTTCTGCTTGCAAAAAAAAAAAAGATTAAAAAGGGAGAGGAGCTATGAAATTTTGAAATGAGTTCCAAATGTGGATCTTTAGTGTTTTCCAGTCATCTCTACAAATATCCCCTGGCAATTGAGAGGACAAATGGTATAGTGAAAAACTAAACACAATCACTAGACGTGGGAGTTAGAAGATCAGGGTTTTTAGTTCTAGATCTGCCATTTATTTTCTAGCTAAGTGTCATTGGACAAAATACTTAACCTTATAGTCTTGATTTCCTCCATTGTCAAAATGGGTGGTATACTAACACTTAAGTTTCATAATTCAAAAGGCTGTTGTGAAGAAAGGGTTTTGGAAGGCTATTCTATTCTATGTTAAATGTATATGTAATTACTGAGATGATGCATTTGTAATTTTTAAGTTGAGTTAGTGGGCGAGATCTGTTTGTTGGTCTTTTACCTCTCATGGTACACATACTGCTAAGGGAGCTTATGCACATTTCTGCATATCTATTCCAGGCAACACTTAGGAATATCAATGACTTTCATAATTGCCGGTGTTTTGGTATAGCAGGAATAGATACAAGCAGAGAGACAGACGGTTTTGCTCCAGAAAAAAGCCTACCTACTGAGTTTTACTCCTTGTAAAGACCTAAAAGCCACCTTCTTAGTGTCCCAAATAGTAAAAATACTGAAAATAAAAGCAATGAATGTTTTTTATTTCACTCCCAAGAGCTCCAGGCAGCAACTCCTTTGAAGTTCAAATGATACCTTAGCTGTTCCAGGACTGACTTACCCTACTGAATAGAATACTGCCAGCAGAAAGAGGAAAGACTTAGGTTCAAATCCTGTTTCTGACTAGTTATGGGAAAGTCATTTAACATTTTAGTCTGAGTTTATTCATCTGTAAAATGGGCTTTAAAATGCCCTAGTATGTCCCTCAAAGTTTTTATTTTTTGAGATTCAAATGAAATTATTCATTTAAAGTACTTTGTATAACTCCAAAAGCTATGTATCATTTACTTGCTATTGTTTTTCCTAGTAAGATTCTTAGTTAGAAACCATCCTTGAGCATTAACATGGCCAATGATCAGAAATGCCAGGAAAGGGAACGACTTAAAGGGTGATATAGAATAATGGTAGCATTAATTGTTTAGTTTTGACTAGACCTGAACATTCTATGGTTTAGGGGACTGCTTAGGAGTTGCTATGTGATATAGTCGTTGTGCTATTGCCCAGGGCACTGAGAAGTCCTGCGACTTGCCCAGTGTAATAACAACAGCATGTGCCAAAGACAGGATTTGAATCCAGCTTTCCCTTACTCCAAGACCATTGCTCTAACTTCTCTATTATAAAGGTCTGGATAAAAATTATAGAAGTCTGAAGATCATGAATCAGTACAAAGAACACTTGATAGAGATTAGAAAACCAACTTCCTAGGTCCCTATGCTCCCTCTTTGTGTATTTAATGAAGGTAGCCTCAGGCAAACTATTTTTTCTCTGGGCCTCAGTTTTACTGTTGTTCAGTAGTTTCATCATGTCTGACTCTTCATGATCCCATTTGGAGTTTTATTGGCAAAGATACCGGAGTGGTTTGCCATTTCCTTCTCCAGCTCATTTTATAAATGATAAAACTAAGGCAAACAGGGTTAAATGATTTGCCCAGGGTCACACAGCTAGTAAGTATCTAAGGCCAGATTTGAATTTATGAAGATGAGTCTTCTTGACTCCAGGCCTGACAATCTAGCCACTGTGCCACCTAGCCATTTGGATTTCAGTTTCATCATCTCGATAAAACAAGACTAAATTAGACTCTGTGATGGCTTCTAGTTCTAAAACAATGAGCCTAGTAGACCATAGGATCGTTTTCAGGGATGTGAGAGAAATGAAGGGTACAGAGAAAGACCAAAAGGTACCATTCTGATTACTAATATAGATGTGGAACAACTAAAGGGGCAGGAGAGTCATCAAATTTGCACCAAGGATTTAGTTGCCATCTCCCCGCCTTTACAAAAACTGATGCTAGGAGCAGAAGAGCCACGATAGAACCGTGAAGTCCTGAGCCCGAACCCCTCAACAGATGGCACTATAAATCTGTAATATTCCACAGGAGAAAGACTAATGGGAATCAGCTGAGAAACCTCTGAGCCTGGCATACGGAGATGAATAAATAGAGACTGCATCATTTATCCCGAGCTGATTCTTCCTTCCATTCTTGAACATCACACTTCTGAAGTCATCTTCTTCTGAAAACTCCCAGGCAGCAGGGGACATTCACATACACCATTCTACCCAGGCTGAGTAAAATAGAAAATTGAACCAGCTACTTTAGATCTGCCCAGACAAAGAGTGTGGGGGTGATGCTTCTCCCTTTTTACCTGGATCTCTACCTCTGTCTTCTGCTCCTTGAATACTTGATTCCTTACCAGAGAATTCATCCCATGCTGACTTAGAGGTCCTAGATTCAAAGGTTACTGTGTGACCTTAGGAAAGCCGCTCTATTTCTGTAGGTATCAGATCCTTTGCCTGAAAAAAATGAGGGGGTTGGACTAGGTGCCTCTGAGGTCCCCTTCCAGCCCTAAATTTCTTATCCTCCTCTTCCTCATTCAGGTATATAGCATAATCCATTTATTAACTCTCCAAACATTTATTGAATACTAGGCATAATGTATATGCAGTATTGTTGTTCAGGTATTTTTCAGTCCTGTCCAACTCTTTGTGACATCATTTGGGATTTTCTTATCAAAGATACTGAAGCGGTTTGTTATTTCCTTCTCCAGCTCAATTTAGAGATGAGAAAACTGAGGAAAACAAAGGTAAGTGACTTGCCTAGGGTCACCCAGCTAGTAAGTGTCTGAGGTTAGATTTGAACTCAGGGAAGATGAATCTTCTGAACTCCAGACCCAGCTTTCTATCCACAATGCCACCTAACTATCCTATATACGATGCACATACCTATTATATACAATGAAAACCATCACCATATTTCAATATGGCTATGATCTAACCAGAGATGGGCAAACTTTTCAAAGAGGGGGCCAAAGGAAAGGAAATGCTCATCTGTCAGTCTGTTTCTAAGGCAACTCTTTAAGTTTCCTTGTATTGTATCCTACTCATTGTATTCGTCAGATTAGGAATAATGTCTCGTTGGATAGAACACTTCAGGGGGCCCCATCTGGCCTGTAGGCTGTACTTTGCCCATCATTGATCTAAACCATTAGTGTGTGTATTCCTTCCATTAATACAGGTAGTGACCCATTCGTGCCTTTTCATTCTGCATGATTCTTGTCGATATATTCCCATAAATCTTTATAAAGCATCTACTCAAAGTGAGGGAGGCATTCTTCTGGGTCTTTTCAATATAAAAGGCAATAGAGTGTCATGGGCCTGGAGTCAGGAGAGATGTGAGTTGGAATCAAATCCTTGCTAGCTGTGTGGACATGGTCAAATCTTGTGACTTTTCTCCTCCTTTAGCATCCTCATCGGTAAGTTGGTGGATAATTGTCTCTGTAAGTGACATAGTGAATAGAGCAATGTATCTGGAGTCAGGGAAACCTTAGTTTAAATCTAGCTTTAAATATTTACTTGTTGTGTAACCCTGGGCAAGTCACTTAACTTCTTTCTGCCTTCATTTCCTCAGCTATAAAATAGAAGTCATTGCATACATAACAAACCTACTTTAGGAGTGTTATTAGAATCAAGTGAGATAATCTAAGTAAGGAATTTAGCATATTGCCTGACATGCAGTAGACCCTATGTAAATGCTTATTCTCTTCACTTTCTACCACATAGGATTGTTATGAGGCTTAAATGAGATAAATGTAAAGTCTTAGTTTCTGATGTATAACATCAACTTCATATGTACAGGACATTGGAGGTGTGATCACACATCATTCTATCTGAAGAGGATCTGTATCCAGGTTTTACTAGACTCCAAGTTTAGTATGAATTAACAATGTAATATTGTAACCAAAAAAAAGTTAATGCAATCTTGGATTACTTTAAGAGAGACATAACATACTTAACTTCCAGGAATAAGTAGATGCTAGCCCCTTTGTTCTCTTCCCTGACCCAGAGACAGTATTGTCTATAGTTCGGGGCACCACAACTTAAGAAAGGTGCTGATAAACGAGTATATCTAGAACTGGGCAGCCATGAGGGCAAAGAGCCTTGAGTCCAAGTCATAGGAGGATTGATTACAGGAACTGAGGATGTTTAGCTTGGAGACAAGAAGACCCAGAAGGGATCTGATAAGCATCTTTGAATTTATTTGCAAAGATCTTCAAGTGGGAGTAGATTTGTTCTATTTTGTCTCAAGGAAGTGGAGACAGGAATATTGGGTAGACACTATAGAGGCAAACTTTAGGTTTGATATGAGGAGAAACATACTAATAATTAAAGTTGAAAATTTATGAGGTCTTAAAAAGTATTCAAAAACCACAAAAGACTCATGACACAAAAATTATGTAAAATGAGAGGGTTGAAATAGATTTCCTCTTCTTGGAGATCATTATAGGGCCATAACTCTAGAACTGGAAGGAGAGCCAGAGGAAATCTATTTCAACCCTCTCATTTTACAAATGAGGGAACTGAGTCTTAGGGAGATTAAGTGACTTGCTTAAGATGAGACAGGTAATATAAGGCAAAGGAAAGTTTTGAAACCAAGTACTTTTTCCATTGTAGTCTTAAGGTCCATAATTAGAATTTGAATGAAGACTTATCAGCCATCTTAGAATGGGTATTTCTTTGGGCTGTGGGTTGGATTAGACAGTGGTTTCTCCCAACTCTCCAATTATTTGATTCCATCAAATTGTGGTGCTGCCTTTCAATACCCAATCACCTGCATGTTATGATGAGCTATTCACAAGGTCTTTTATAGCTATGAGGAATTATGATAGCTATTCCCAAGCATCTTTATCTCCATTTGTTAAAAAAATAGGGGAAAGTAAAATTTAAAGAAGTCAAATGATCTGTTAAGGACACTCAATTTACAAGGCAAAGTGAGAACTAGAACTTAGATCTTCTGATTTCCAGTCTAGCTTTCCTGACTTTGCCTTCTTATTGGAAAATAAAATAGGATTCAAGAAAAAGACAGGGATAATTTCCATTTGATAAATAAAAATAGAGGTAAGGACTGGATTTACGACTGCATTGATATAGAGAGAATTCTTGGCTGGGGAGGTCCCTCTACCAAGGTAGATCAACACCTTCTTTATAAAGTATAGCTTTAGTGTCTAAACCCCAGAGGCTTTCACCAGCACGCATCATGGACTCTGTTGGAGAGCAATCCTCCACACTAGGCGATCCTCGGTTTTGTTGGTTTGGTGAGGTTGCTGTTTCTATAGCAAATGTGATTTTTTACGGGGTGGGGTTGCTAGCTCCACGCCCAACCCTCCTCCTTTTTCAGCCGGGCTTGGGACTGGATCATGAGAAGAATTACCAAGGACAACAATACAGGCATTCAAAGGACTCACACCAAGCAGCTCCAGGACCTTGACTTCGTGGATGACATCTGTCTCCTTTCTCACAAGCAGCAGCATGCGCAAGCCAAACTTGCACGTCTCTCTGAAGAAGCGGAGAAGACTGGTCTGAAGATCAACAAGAAGAAGACCAGGTGATCACAGTCAACAGCACACAGGACCTGCCAATCCAACTACAGGGAGAAAACATCAAGGAGACGGACCACTTCACCTATTTGGGTAGCAGAGTCAGTAAGGACGGCGGAGCAGATGAGGACATCAGAAACCGAATCAACAAAGCCAGACAGGCATTTAACACCCTGCGGTCTGTCTGGACCTCCAAAGCACTGCCCCTAGTCACTAAACTCTGAATCTTCAACACCAACGTAAAGGCCGTCCTCCTATATGGATCAGAAAACTGGAGAGTGACGAGCGCTAACACCAATAAACTCCAGGTCTTTGTTAACAGATGCCTACGTCACATCTTGAACATCAGATGGCCTGAAAGGATCTCCAATGCTAGTCTCTGGGAAAGAACAATTCAGTACCCCATTAGTCAGGACATAAAGAAACATAAGTGGGGATGGATAGGACATAAGCTACGAAAACCAGAAGACAACGTAGCCAGACAAGCATTGAGCTGGAACCCTTCAGGGAGGAGGAAAGTTGGAAGACCAAAACAGACCTGGTGAAGATCTGCCAAAAATGAAACAAAAACAGTCGGAATGACATGGGCCCAGCTGGGGGAAGTTGCCCAGAACAGAGTTGGCTGGCGTGAGATGGTTGCGGCCCTATGCTCCTAGGGAGTCAACAGGAATAATACATATATATATACATATATATATATATATATGTGATATATATATTAGTGTCTAAACACACTGAGTGAATCAGTGACTTGTCCATGATCATATAACCAGTATGTGTCAGAGCAAGGACTTGAATCCTAGGTCTGATGCAGGCTCTCTCTATTCACTACACTATAGCTACCTTTCTTAACACAATAAATGTAAGCCATTTTTATTTACATGCCACTTGTACAAATATGTACATTTTAGATGCCAACAAACATAGACTGTGGCAAAATGGAAAAGCTTTTAATAGTATTTTATATTCATTATAATTGTAGAGTTTGAGGAAAAGAATAGTATCAGTTTCAATTTAATTAAAAAATATTTATTTACACCTACTATGTGCTAGGCATTGTGCCAAGTTCTGGAGATACAAAAAGAGGCAAAAGACAATACTTACCTTTAAGGAGTTTATAATCTAAAGAGGTATTTATTATTATAAGTGATAATAATAATAAATGTTATTATAAATATATTTCTTGTTACAAGCCTAGGCAGGGAGAAGCATCAGTAGGCCCATAGAAGAGTGTATCTCTATGGGGTTATTGGGTTTCTGAATATGAACCATTTCCTTTAGGCACTTAAAATATACAGAAGACACATAATCATTTTCACTTCACAACTAGTCACCTGTTGACCTTGGAGGCAGATTATTATTGTTTTCAGAAGGGGGGGGGAAGAAAAAGAGCGAGGAAAGCCTTTCTAATTTGCTACTCTATCACTGGCCTCATGAATATAAGATAGGGTGGATCTTGTTTATTATAATTTTTCATCCTATACAAGAACTTGGGTAAAGGAAGGTAAAATATAGGAGCTAGATGTAACTTTACATTTACACTTGAAATGGAGGGTTATGCTAAAATGTTGTTACTCTTGTCAATAAGAAGGCAATATAGAAATTTCTGCTCTCTTGTCTATCTGTCTAAGCTCCATACAGAACTGCTTATGCAGGGGATGTCATTTGACCCTCAGGCTAACCACATCCATGATATGGTGAGGTTATTTAGAATGAAATTTTTCCATGTGTCATAGGAATTGGAAACCTTTCTGCACTGCTTGAAAGGCAACATTTTGGGGTTTAGAGAAAGACCACTGGATTGGAGGTCAAAAATCCTGCATCGGAGGCCCAACTCTGCCATTTACTAAACTAGGTGGGACTAGGTACTGAGTCTAGAGTTAGCAAGATGTGAATTCCAATTCAGCCTCAGACACTTACTAGCTGTGTGACCCTGGGCAAGCCACTTAACCTCTGTTTCCCTCCATTCCTTCAGCTGTAAAATGGGGATGATAACCCTGCCTACCTTGCAGGGTTGTTGTGAAGATCAAATGATGTAACATTTAAAAAATACTTAGGGCAGTGCCTGGCACATAGCTGGTGCTATATAAATGTCTATCCACTCCTCCATCCCTACCTTTCCAACCATGTATAAATCACTCAGTTTCCTTAAGCCTCTCTAAAATGATGAGAGTGATAAAAGCATTGATGTCAATATTATAAAGGAGTTTTTAAGGAGGACACTTTGGAGCCAGATAAAGGGTCCAAAATTGCACAGGACTATTGGGCAATAGGTCGTAGATGTCCACATGCTGGGTGAAAAGTGCTTCTGGAGACAACAACTGGAGTAATTTTGAATCAAAGTATGTTCCCTTTCAGCCAAAAATGGGAAAGGTCTTCTATAGAAGGTGAAGAGCTTAGAGGGAATCTTCCTAATGAAAATCAATAGGCTAAAATTTGGGATCAGTTGATTCAACCAACTAATCCCACTTGCCTATTAGCTGACTAACCTAATCTTTTGCCTGGGTTCCCTTTTGCTAAGTCATTTCAATTTCATTCAATTTCATTTCAATAAATTAATTGATTTCCCCCCCCCCCCCAAGGCCTTTTAGTATATACATATCAGATGGTTAGGATTTCTTGTGGGTGCTTCTACTTAGTGCTAACAGTACAATGGCACAATTTGTAGCTGAATTCCCATGTTATAGATTAGCACAGGGCATCTTAGAATGCATTATATTTGAGGAGAAATGATAATCCAGCATGTTAGTAATATGTTTTCAGATATGTTTTGTGCACATTTCCCCAGGAAAATGGGTCAGAGGGTATGCCTCAAAAGAGGCAAATACTTGCACATTTTTTCAGGGTATTTTCTTGTGAGCTATTTCAATCATGTCCAACTCTTTGTTGAGCCCAGTTGGGGTTTTCTTGGCAAAGATATTAGAGTGTTTTGCCATTTCCTTCTCCCACTTATTTTACATATGAGGAAACTTGGGCAAACAAGGTTAAATGACTTGTCCAAGGTCATACAACTAGTATGTGTCTCAGGGTACATATGAACTCAAGAAGATGAATCTTCCTGACACCAGGTCTAGCACTCTATCCACTGCACCACTTAATTACCTTTAAGGGGTATTTAGTCATAGAATTTTCAATCTGTAAATAATTTGGTAACATAGAATATAAAATGGAATAAACCTAGAGGAGGATGTCAGAGCTAGAATGGACCTCAGAACATAGAGCATACAATGATTAGTGGGATAAGTCCCACAAATACTTTATATTACCCTGGAGTATATTTACATTTGTACATGTTATCTCCTCTGATAGAATATCAATTCCTTGAGAGCAGGGACTATTTCCATTTAGTTTTAAATTCCCAGTGCCTGACACAGGGTCTAGTGTATAACTCGATAAATGCTTGCAGAATGATTGATTGAAGGGGCCTAAGAAGATAGAACATGGACTATTCGAACTGGAAGGGACCTTGAAACATTGGATCTTAGAACTGGGAGGGGTTTTGATGTTCTTTACAAAGTTAGTTGGAAGCAAAGTTCTTTCTTCAGGGAGAGTCAGAATGAGCACTTGCTAGATATGTTAGAGATTCTTCTAATTTATGAACCAAATGACTGCCAATATTTCTTCCATCTTTCAATTTCTGAGATTCTATGATTCTGTGATAGTAGGATTTAGTGTCAGAAGGGACCCAGTCTCTACATTTCCAAACTCCTCATTTTTTTCAAACAAGTCAAGTCAAAAAGCATTTTAAAATTACTTATTATTGCCAGTGTAAGGATGGGTTTTGGTGTGGAGGAGAGGGAACCAAAAAAGGAGCCAAAGAAGGCAGTTGGTGACAGTTACTGACAGTTTGGACCAGAGGGATTCTGGGGGATTCTCTGGAGAAGAAGAGAGAGAGGAGAAGTCTTCGGGCAGAGAAGAGGAGGAGAGAGGAGGAGAATAACCCAGCTCAGATCCAGTCCTGAGGGCTTCCTGAGGTTTTCTTTGGAAATTGAAGCCCTGATTCCCTGGTCAAAGCCATTCCATTGCATCTCATTTCAATCAAGACTTCAACTCTCACTCCATCAAGACTTCAACCATTGAGTAAGCTAAGTTTTTGGACTCTATTTTGGGAGCAATCTCTTAGTCTCCTTCTCCCATTACCCAGCCTTGCTGAGAGACCCCCTTTCAGTCAAAACTTACAATTATAGGAAAGGATAGAAACAGAAAACTAGAAATAGTAACAGAAAGAGAAGGGGCAAGGAAAGAAGCTTAGGAGTGGGAACCCCAAAGGTTCCCACTGAGTGACAGACCCAATAGAAATAGAGAAGAGGGCACCCCCAAATCCCTCTACCCCTCAGCCCTTTCCCCTTTCCCTGATTTGCAAATAATAAAAGCCATTCATCAGTCAGATAGCATTCTAGAGTGCCTGAGAGACAACAAGGGAGAGGGGAACCACAGCTTGATATAGCTGTCTCCATCTTGAAGCCGGACCACCTGCTGTGAATTTTAACTGATTGGGGGGGAGGTTTGTGTGAACCCCATCCTTATTCAGGATCAGATTGGGGTACCCCACACATCATCTTATACAGAACCCTTGCCCTCAACTCCTGTGGGGTAGCATGACCATCCAGGTCACCCAGTTTTGGGGTGATACCCCTTTAAGGTCTCCCAGTGTATATTTGGCCCTAGGGGAGAGCTGGAAGAGAGACTCACCAGACAGACTTTCTCTATCTCCCTCTCTATTAATCAAACACTAGTTACAGGCTCCTTTATTGTTATACCAGGCAATGATAAAAAAAAAAAAAGACAAAAACAGTACATGGTTTCAAATACATGACAATCAAATGGATGAGACAATTCATAAATAACAATGTGGCTCATACAGAATAAATCAGGAACAATCTCAGAGGTAAGGCATTAGCATAATAGAGGACTGGGAAAAGTTTCTTTTAGATGAGGAAATAGGTCTGGAGGAGGTGAAGTGAGTCACCTAAGGTACACAGCAACTTACCTATTATCCCACAATGCCAGGGATTTGTATCATGATCCTTTGCCTTAAAAGCCAGGATTTTTCTCAGTCCTGTACAACCTCCCCCATCCATAAATAAATTTAAAAAATGAATAACAATGTTAAAAAAATAACAAAATAGAGTTCTGAGTACAGCAAATGAAATCACACTAAACTAGGCATTCTCAATGTAAATGTAAATTTTAGAAAGTTAAGAGTTGGACTTATGCCCCTTCTTTGCAGAGGTGTGTGTGAGGGGGTGATGAATATGGAATGCTGCATATACTGTCAGACATGAGTGATAAATTGGTCACCTTTGCTGAATTTCTTTCTCCCCCCTTCTTTTTAATGAGATATTTCATGTTTTCTTTTATTTTTCTTCTTTTGATTTCGTTTTATTGTTTCTTGATGTCTCATGAAGTCATTAGCTTCTATTTGTCTAATTCTAATTTTTAAAGACTGAATTTCTTCTATGACCTTTTGATCCTCCTTTTCTACATTTAAGAGAGCTCTTTTCTTCATTGGATCTTTCCCCCTCTTTTTTCCTGTAGGTCAATTCTATTTTTTGAAAATCTTTTTTATTCACTGATTTTTGTACCTCTTTTTTCAGTTGACCAATTTTGCTTTTCAAGCTGTCATTTTCTTTCTGAATTACTTTTACTTCTTTTCTCCATTTTTATTGGACCTGTCATATGATTTTTTAATTCCTTTTTGAATTTTTGAATTCTAGTGCTTGGGATCAATTTTCATTTTTCTTTGAAGTTTTGTATATGATTGCTTGAACCTCACCTCCCTTGTTGATTCTGTGCTTTGCTTTTTGTCTCTACAGAAATTTTCTAGAGTTAGGAGTTTCTTTTGCTGTTTGCTCATTTTCCCAGCATTTTTTGTTTGTTTTGTTTTGGTTTTTTTGCCTGTGGACTGGGAATTCTGAAAGCTGATAATTCTGTCTCCTTTGCTGCTGGCTTGCAGGGCTTAGCACTGTGAGCTATTTTTCCAGGGGACTAAGTCTTTATTGCAGTAGTGTGGGCTTGAAAGGTACAGTGCTATGGACTTCTGGGCCTTGCTGTGGGCTGGTTCCAGGACCTAGGACTTCAAGGGATGGGTCTGAGGTGCTTTTTTGTTGGTATAGTCCAGGTCTCAGGATTCCAAAATTCTCTTATGCTTACTTGCAGAACCTGGCACAGTAAGTGATGGGGTGTTCAGCCAGTGTTACTTTGTGTGCAGTTTTGCTTTCAGTTCCACCTTATTCTGTGAAAATCAACTCTGTGAATACCTTTCAAAGTATGTTCAGTGAGAGAACTCCCTCACTCCATCTTGCTGTTGGTTTTTGATTTCTGTCATTTTGAGGTACTTTTTAAAGATTGGTTTGGAAGGATTGTCAGAATGATTTCAGCTTTCATTGCTACTAAGCTACCATCTTGGCTCCACACACCCCCCAACTTCTTTTTTTGAAACAAAACTGTATTATCAGGGATTGGCTCACTGGATATGGCATAGAAAAAATGATGTATTCAGAAATGAAGATGTTCTAAAAATTCAAAAGATATGAAGAAATAAAAATAAGATTTGTAAGAGAAAATTAGATCCAGAAAGGATCTTAGAGAAAGCTTGGCCCAAGCTCACATTTTATAGATGAGTAGACTGAGCTTCTGGCATTCAACTAACTGAAGGAACTTTCCCATTCTCCTATAACTAAATGGTAGGGCTATGACTTAAACTTAGGCCTTTTTTACTTCAAACCTTCATTCTGTTTCTACTCTCCTGGGCTATTTTTAATAAAATAATCCCTAATATTTACATGTTGTTTTTAATTTTAAACCTTTTAAAGAACTTTCATCATTCTTGTTTATTCTGATCCTTATTTGGCCTTTTCTTTTCTCTCCTCTCCTCTCCTCTCCTCTGCTCTTCTCTTCTCTTCTTTTCTTTTTTTGTTAACAGTTTTCTTCCCACTACCAAATCTGATCTTCATAAAGATTCCTCATTGTAGATTTATAATGCCAACATTCATACTTGATCAAATGAGTCTTACTTTAAGATAGCTGGAACTTGAACAGCCTCCTGATAGCCTTTTTATCCTCTTTTCTAGTGACACTGGGAAGTTTTTCCTATGTATATTCAATATGCCTTTCCTTTCATAATTAAGAAGGCATTCTTTGCCAGTGATTTCTCACGTACAGCCTGACAAGATGCGTATCTATTTTCACACATTTCCAAGTACTTCACTGCTAACCAAAAACCATATTCATACCCAGACCCTGTGTTTTTGACTTCTCTCTGGGTGTTTTCTTTTCCTATACAGAGAAAAAGTTGTGTCTGAGATTAAAGTTTAGAAAGGGGGTCTCTCATCAGAGCGTCCCAAAATTAATATTGCTCTGTGGGAGATTCAATAATAAGATACAGGACTGCATAATTTCTTTGGCTAGCTATATAAGCTAGGCTTTTGTCTTAATCTTGAACTCACTCCCCCTTGTACCTGCAGTGCAAAATTCGCTTGTTCCTTCTGAACATAGAGCTTAGCCCTGAGCTGCCTTTCTTTCTTTCCTCTTAATCCCTAATGTTTTAATGCACATGCATGCTTTCAATAAGTGCTCCCTATGTCTTTCCTAGAACTGGATCTTGAATGTGAACCTTGAACAGCTACATTATTGACTTTCTTTTAGAGACTAAGGAATAATTCACCTTTTTTGCTTACTTTCTATAATGTCTGCCTTCCCAATTGTTCTCCCAACCATAACTGGTTCAGAAACCCAACACACCTCGTTGACCATTACAGACTTTTCAAAGTTCAGTTTTTTAAGCATTTAGAGATAGTCCTAAAATATCTCCTTCCCTGCCTCCCCAAGCTCATCCAGAAGCTGATGAAATACAGTGTTCAGGTGTACTGATCGTTCTCATTCCTCTGATTTTCTAGATTTCTGAACAAATGAGGGGCCCTTTGCCATGGGCTTTGGGGTATTCAGCTTTCTTATATTTAGGGAATTCCAACTCTTTACTGCTCAGGTGATCTGACAAACCAGCCAGCCATGGGTAGTACCATCATCGTTAATCTTCTAACTCGTCCTTTTCATAATGTGTCAGTGAAGCAACCTATTTTCTTATACCACCCCTTCCACCCCTCCCACCCCCTTGATTTACTGGACATGTGTCAAAAAAGCAGAGACCATCCATATCTTATCTTACATTAAGAAGAGTCATGTAGAAATGTCCCTTCATTACCAGGACAGTCATGTCAAAAAGAATCGACTTTTTGTCAACGTTTCTAACCTAACAATGTTAATGGAGCCTTTAGACATCCTTTCTCCTCATTTGTTTCTTAGATGCCTATCAAGGAGACAGTTGCAAGAGAGTTACCAAGCTCTAGGGAGTAGTGTGTGTGTGTGTGTGTGTGTGTGTGTGTGTGTGTGTGTGTGTGTATTAAATGACAGCACTCTAGGTTGCTTATTATGAGGGGAGACAGGGGTGTGTTAAAGGATTGAGATAAGGAAGAGGTGGGGGTGGCAATCTTGCCTTTGGCACATTGCCATGGTGGTAAGAGACTTCAAGCAAGACTTTGGGCCCTAACATAGCTATTGTTTTCTCTCCCCACCCCCTGCCCTACCATCTTTCTGGCACTGCACAACGAATGCATTTATCGAGTATCAGCATCCTGTCATAAGACAGTTCCCAGCAGTGTTTAAAATAACTCTTCCCCAATTCATCCACATATCCTCAGTCCTCTAAAGCTAAGCAATGGAGGAAATGCGGGTAGAAATCATTGGCCAGAGGATTTGCTGGGACCATCAAAAACTGCCTGGCATGGAGTAGTCATATTTTCGGATCAAGGCCACCCTTAAAGGAACCAGGCTTCTGCCAACATGTTATCAAACATCTAAGGCTGATCAATAGTAACAAGATGACAGGTTGATATTAGTGAATAGAGCAATAAGGCTTTTCCCCTGCAGAAGCTTCACAAATGCCTTGTTTTAACAGCATGATACTATTGGAATTTTTCTAGGAAATGCCTACGGGCTCTTACAGTAAATCTCTTTCACATATGGATAATTCATCCTCCTTTCTTTTAAAGCACTTTAAAGCACATGCACACCGAGCTCCATTTTGGTCCTTAGTCCTAATCAACCCTATTCAATAGGCAAATGGGTTCTATTCATCAACATGAAACCAAGGGAATACTAGTTTAAGCTTATCCTAAGGATCTAGTGAAAATATCTTTTGGGAGTATACTGGCACATCATAGGAGTTCTTTTCACTACTAGGTCTTTGGTAATTGATTAGGGCACTGGGTCTTGAAAATCTGTATCTTTATTACCATTGCTTTCTTTCTCTTATTTTTTGAAGAGGGATAGGGGCAACAGGGTAGACCTAAAACAAGCTACACTTGGAATAAGAGGTCTTAGGTTTAAATCACAACCTCTTTATGTTTCAGTTTTGTCATCTATAAAATGAGGGAATTGATCTGGATGACCTCTAAGGACTCTTAGCTGTTAATCTATGATCCTTTTTATCCTAGTTTTGTTGCATATTATCTGGGTGACCTGAGTGAAAACTTATTTAATCTCTTTGGGTCTGTTTTTTCATCTATAAGGTGATGATGGGGGAGAGAGTTTGGGGTAAATATTCTCCTAAGGTTCTTCCCATATATGAATCTACGATTCTAATCCCATTTCTCAGTAGTTATATTTGCCTATTGAATAAAGGCTAAACTCTTTACATTGGCCTTTTAGTGTGACTTTTCTCCTTTCCAGCAGTTGGGAGCCTTGAAACTCTAGCAGTGGTTCCCAAACTTTTTTGGCTTACCGCCCCCTTTCCAAAAAAAATATTACTTAGCGCCCCCTGTCACATACTATCACCGTCTCCTTACAGTTATTCACCATCCCCAAATGCATCTGTGGCCATCACCGCTCCCCTGGATCACTGCAGCACCCACCATGGGGTGGTGGCACCCACTTTGGGAATCACTGCTCTAGAGTTTTATAAGAAACCTTTCTCAATTCTCCTTAATCCCATTGGCTTCCTTCTAAGATTATCTTCAAATTTTTGTATGTGTGTCTATATGTGTACATGCATACAGGATAAGTATGTGTGTATATGTATGTAAACTATGTATGTATACATGTGCATATATAAATATAAATATAAAAATGAATATTTATAAACTATTATTTATATCTATCTATCCATCTATCTATTTGTATCATAATTGTTTGTACATTGTCTTCCCCATGATTGTGAGTTCCTTGAGAGCTGGAATTGTTTTTTGCCTGGACCTCAATAAATGCCTATTGACTTGACTTGAGTTTAGGATGGAGGTGGGGAGAAGGCATAATTGATTTTTAAAGGACAGGGTTTCCCAAAATATGTTCGTAAAGGAAGAAAATAATACTTGAAAAATGGAATTAGATATGAGGATTGCATCCATCCTTAAAGTGATTTGCTGAAGTTTAGATTTGGGTTAGATTGATGTCATATACAAATCTTGAACTCGTTGCATTTTCTTTTATTATCAAACTGCTTCTGGTCAAAGCCTTGGGCAAATCTTTTTCTACCCTTTTTTGTGGGGAAAAGCTGAAACCTGGAGGATCTGGCCAAAAGCGTGTTAATGTGCCAACATCAGATGAATTCCATGAGTTTTCTAGTCATTAAGGCTGGTTTCCCTGCCCATAATTCACCTCTATGCAGTTATGCTACTCTAGGGTGTTCTAGTAAAAGGGGAAAGGCTGGGGGGGGTGCTATCCAGAAAGAGGTTTTCTTGGCTTCCAAAATCAGATTACATCTACCAGCAAAAGAAAACAGAAATACTTTGCCAAACAGTAAAGATTGGTGCCTACCCCTGCCCAGAAAAATGATCTAAGTATTCATGGGGTAGGGTTTCAGTGCTCCATTCTCTTGATGCTCTATGGCTGGGATGATGTACATATTTTTAGGGTAGTAGCTCAGCAATTAGAAAGTGACCACACACTCAGATGCTAGTTCGGAACAACTTTGGCTCAATGTGACTGGTGAAGGCATAGCCTGAGCCCTTCAGGTCACCAACAGCAAGAATATGACTCTTGTTAAAGATGTAAGGCATCTTTCATTTGGGCAGGAACATGATACCTGCAGTGGCAGGTGTGATTAAGCTACTTTCCTGCTCAAAATTTTCCAGTGGTTTCTTGTTCATCCAATTGATTCTTCAACCCGGCATTCACAGCCCCAGACAATCTAGCTTGCTAGATTTAGAATCAAAGGGCCTGGATTGAAATGCTGGTTTTGTCATTTATTATTTGTGTGACCTTGAATGAGTCACTAAACTTCCCTGGACTTCAGTTTCTTCATCTTTAAAACACCTTTAAAACTGTTTGGAATAGGTTATTTTAAAGGTCTCTTCCAGCTCTAAATTACTATTACTGAAGCAATAGGCCATAGAGAACAGAGTGCTGGACTTAGAGACAGGATAATTTGGCTTCAGATCTTGATTCAGACACCTATTAGCTCTCTGACCTTGGTTAAGTCCTTTAACCTTTTAATATAAAATTTCTTTATCTCAAAAATGGGGTAGTTAGAGCACCTAATGAATGGGGTTTTTATAGGGATCAAATAATATATGGTATGTAAAACACATTGCAAACCATAAAACACTGTATAAATGTCAGCAATTATTATGATCTTATCTTATCCAGCCTTAGCTCATATAATCTCCCCTTTACTCTCACCCAACTCTATGCTTAAGAATACTGGCGAACTTGCCATTCTCCATACATATCCTGTCCATTCTCATCTCTATACCCTGGCTCATGCAAGCCCCTCTTATGTTTTCTGGGCTCAAAAATTTTCTCATTTTTTTCTCATTTAAGCTGGATTCTAAAGGTTGGATAAAATTTCAACAGGCAGAAGTGTACTGTTTCCCCCTCAGAATCTTCTATGATTGGCTTAGTTGGAAATGGACTTTCCATTCTCAAACTTCACAACTCCACTTCCTTCCTCCCATACCTCTCTTCACTAAATTTTATATCGTAGATATTTTTGTGTGCCATCTCTTCTCTCTTAGCTATAAACTCCACAATGGCAGAAATAATTTTATTCATCTTTGTATCCCTTAGAATCTTAGGAACTTTTGTGGATTAAAATCTTTCAGGAAGGGGGCAGCTAGGTAGCTCAGTGGATTGAGAGCCAGGCCTAGAGACAGGAGGTCCTAGGTTCAAATCTGGACTCAGACACTTCCCAGCTGTGTGACCCTGGGCAAGTCACTTGAGCCCCATTGCCTACCCTTACCACTCTTCCACCAAGGAACTAATACACAGAAGTTAAGGGTTTAAAAAAAAAAGCTAAAAAAAAAATCTTTCAGGTGATAAAGCAGGCATTTGACACTGGAGGTTGAGGTATTAAAAGTTGCTTCTTTGTTATCATTTGAAGAGATGAATTGGACCACAAATATTGGAGTAGCCAAGGAAAAATGTATATGTATATGTAGATTATTATTCTTCATTTATTAATATTGTTGAAACTAGCTTTATGTGGCTAGAAAATTGTCATTATGACTTTTTCTACAAAATGTCCTAAATAAATTTCTTTCTAAAACTATTTCAGATTTTGGGGTTTGTTTCATGAACAACACATGAAAAGACTAGACTAGGAATGATAATGCTGTGTGAAAATACATTGCATCAAGAGGCAGACAACCTAGATTCTAGTCCATACTTTGCCACTGTGACCTTGAGTAAGTCAATTCCCCTCTCTGAGACTCAACTTCCTCAATATAAAATAAGAGTTTTGGACTAAATGATCGTTAAAGTATTTTCTAGCCCTGAAATTCTGTGGTTAATAGCTCATATTAAAATGATGTTTTAGGCTTCACAAAGTGCTTTGCTTAATTGGTTGCATCCCTTCAACAACTCTCTGAGGAAAGTGCTATTGTCCCCATTTTATAGATAAGGGAATTATAGCTGGGAGAAATTGAGTGACTTGTCCAAGTCTATCCTTGATACTCTTTGCTGTTTCCTTGTGATTTTATAGCTCTATGATAAAGCAGCTGCTCTCCATCATCTTTTAGTTACCAGAAAGAGCAAGATACTTCATAGAGACATTCACCAGAACCTAAGGTAATTGTCTCTTCTCTCTCCCTAACCTTACTGCCTCCCATTGACCCTTCTCTATTTCTACCTCTTGGTGAAGAAATAAATTGAATAAGGATATACTTTCTCTATGTAAGAACAGATATCAAGGCAGTCCACATAGAAAGTATGTGCGTGCACACGTGTGTGTGTGTGTGAATGCTGTCTTATAAGCTTTAAATAGTTAACAAGCCCTGGGTTATTTCACATCTGGGTCATTCAGACTTGTTTGGTTTACTGCTTTAAAACAAAGAATGACAGCCCAATGGAGATCATATTCCTAAGGATGTAGGGGAGTTTAAGTCCCCTCGGATATTAAATCATAAAAGAAAAGCCCATTTGAGTGGGAGCTTCTATTGTCCTTGTACCTAAGCAAGCAGAAAGAGGATGAAGTCAGATGCCTGCCTTCCCCCATTTGCTGTACCTATAGCATGGCATAGGATTTAAGGGATACTTATTGACAATAACTCCTTTATTGAGATAGATTCATTATTAGCAGTTATGAATGCCTTTTGGAGAAACCACAAAGTTAATTTTTTACCTTCTATAATGTAGTTACATGGAAGTCTGATTGCATTAATACTTTGCAATTGTGCTGTAACTGAAGCCACAGAAAACTGCTCACCAGGGATCTAAAGCCTTGCAAACAAGTCCCTCTAAGCCTGCATGAAAAATGCAGGCTTATCCCTCAGTTTTCTTGTTAAGCTTTCCTGGTACTTTAATATATGTCTCCTGCTGCCCCTCAGACTCAGCACCCAGCTCCAGGCCCCCTCACCAAAGCTGCCACTGGGGCCCTATGGTCTTCCTAAGAGCTCTGCTGTGGGGTTTGAGACCATTTTTATGGAGGTGGCTTTATTGGAAAGGATCTAATTACAAGGTACGGTGAGTTGGGCCCAGTTCTCCCATTAATGGTTCTTGGAAGAGTACCCAGAGATATCTTTTGACATGTCCAGTGAATGTCGTTCATTTCTTACTCCAACAGGAAAGGATCAAGGCATCGCAAGAAGCCTTTAGGTTAGCTCCTGCTGCAAGAGCCATTTTAAATGGTTGTCAGGGCTGCACCAGATAATTCTAGGCTTCTTCCCAAACTCAGATACTGTTTCTTGATAAGAGAATTCATGGTTTCTTAAGAGAGTTGGTTTTAAGCTTAACAGGAAGGATTTGGGCACAACTTTTTTAGGCAGACAAACATGCAGAACTGTAAATAGCAATTTTGGTACTGGGGCAATTAAATTAAGTTGAGGAATGGAGTAAAGGAACTTTGAGGACACTTCTAAGAACGCCATGGCTCAGGAGGTGGCAAAGGGAAACTTACCTGAAATGTGGCCAATGTGGCAATTTTTTTATTGGCTTAATTATTTTCACTTACCAGTGCTAAGCTCTATTATTCCTGCTGAAAGTATCTGTGATAATAGAAGTATTAAAACTTTGCTTCTCTGGGTCAGATACCTAGTTATCTTGCCTTAGTTATGGTTCTGCCTACACACGACACTATAGGACTCTTTTCGACATTGTGTTTGATGTCTGAGGAAGATGGGCTTAAATAATTCCAGCTCAGTTTCCCAGGTATTACTGGAATCTCAGAGAGGTGAAGTTGTCTGCCCAAGGTCAGACAGAGAGTAAGTAGCAGAACCAGAATTCTAGCTCAGGTCGTGTGGACTTCATGTCCAGCACTTTTTCAAAGGGTGATAGGTCTTTGACTCTTTGGTGGATGTAAGTGGGAAGGGAAAAAAAGGACACACACACACACACACACACACACACACACACACACACAAGAAATATGGAAATATGTCATGGAATGGTTTCTTTTTGGTGCACAATTGACATATGATTTTGGGGAATGAAATTTAATTAAATTCAAGAAACATTTATTGTGGGCACACTGCATGCAAGGGATTGTCCTAGAGATTAGTCTATTCATAATAGTAGCCTTCACTCAAGTCCAGGCTCCCTTAAATGATAACTGCCACAGGCTCTAACCCAGCCTATCCTGAAGCTCCATTTTTGATGTTTAACAACCACTCATTTATCTTGACTTCTTTGTCTCAGACCAGGTGAGTTTGTTGTATTGGTATTTAGCGTTTTTGGATAAATAACTTGCCTCTGAAGGAACTTAAAAGGACAAGCCCAAGATGACTTTGCATCTCCCTACCACCTAGCTTGTAGCCCAATATTCATTCTGAAATCATTGTATAAATGTAAGCTATTATCACAGCAAAGTGTCTTATACCGGGTATATATATGCTGTTGTTGTTTCATGAAAGTTCATCATTAATATTCTTTTACCAGTGGGGAATACTCTTGGCAAATATGGGGGAAACTGAGGATAAATAAGTCTTCTGTCCTATTCTCTTCTCAACTGGGTTCTTAATGTATACATTTTTTTGTGCCTGGTTAAATTCTCTCTGTGTCTCTGTCTTTCTGTCTCTGCCTCTGCCTCTGTCTCTTTCTCTTCCCTCCTTTCCTTTTCAAAATGATCTCTTTCCTGTGGGTTTTCATTCCCTTTATTCAGGGCCAGAGAACAACAGAATAACAAGAAACCAGCTGTTCCCAGCCTTCTTGAGGTTTGGATTCTTACCTGGGGATGAGGGAACAGTGCACTGTCTAGCTTAGCAGATCAGGTGATTATGAAAGATGTTCCACCCAGGAACACTAAGCACCCCCCAGTCAGAGCCTTCATTGATGCACAGAATAAAAGGAGCTGCTAGGAGAGGCGAGCTGGATCAAAAGCATCCTAGGTTCCTGTATTTGGGAGCTGTCAGATACCCTTCCCTTTAGGCAAGGGGAACATCTCTCTGCATGGGGGGAGAAATAGGGCCCCTTTCTTCCTTTGAGGGGTTTGGGAGCTGCCATGCTAGTTTAATTGTATGATAAGGAGCTTTGGGATAAGGAGAAGCTTTCTAATTATGTTAAAGACAGCACCTGTTTTGCCCAGGAAGGGCAGGGCAGCCCCAGGGCAGGGACTGAGTGGCTAATTCAGCCCAGTGGTCAAAAGGCTGAAAGGATGAAGGTGTCTATTGAGTGTGTGAAAGTACACACACTAACTTGTACACTGAAAAACAGAGGAAAGAAAAGAAAGAGGGTGAGGGTGAGATGATCCAGGGTGACAAAAGACGTCTTTGGAAATTAAATTTGCTTAATATGATTTAAAAGAATTAAAGACAATAAAATAACAATGCAGTTTCCACAGGCCAACTCTCCTGCTAAACAAACACCAGCCATCATTCAATTTTCCAGATGCAGGGAACAGTTTCCAAAAGATGGATTCCTGTTCCCCTGGAAAGCTCCCAAGCAAATTATGCCTCTTTATTGGAAGCAAATGAAGAAAAAAGAGAATCCATAGAGGAGTGGGGAGCAACCTAATTGAATTAAGAAACTAAACAGTGCAGTCAGGGATTCTGAAGAGCCTCACAGCCCTGAGTTTTTGATGGACACAGGCTGAAGTCTGGCACCACCAGAGGGGTGGATGGCCTGGCAAATTGGGTCGGGTGGGTGTAAGACCAATACTTGCCTTACGTACTTGTGCAATCTTTTATATTGCGGTGATTTGTGCTTGAGAGAGGTATCTTCCCATTAGACTGTGAGCTCCCTAGAGGTAGAAACTATATGTAGTCAAAACTTTTTATCTTCTCCTGTAACCAATACATTGCTTTAGACTCAGGTGCTTAATTAATGTTGAATGAGACTGGAGTGAGAGGCCTTCCCTAGGCCTGGGTTTTTTGGGGACACAGCAGTAGCTCTATCAAAGGATCCACAAGCAGGTTCTGACAGAATTTGTTGGAAGCCTTCTTGTATCTCTTTTGCACATAACTATTTATGGACTTATTATTTCCTCCATCTAGAGGCTAGACCATAAGCTCTTCGAGGGATCAAACTGTTTTGTTTTCATCTTTGTATTCCCTGTACTTAGCAGCGCTTGACTTGTAGTAGATGCTTTCTAGATGTTCATTGAATTGGTATCTAATTGTTATTGTGCCTGAAATTCATTAACATGGTTAATACCTGGTTCTGAAGAATATTAATTTTGGCTTGAGTATGCAAGGATTAGTAGCCCATGATCCAAATGGGCCCACGTAGGGTCCCTCTTATGCATTTCTTGAACTCTTAGAAAGTGAGTCTCTAGAATTTATTTCCTTCCCTTTCTCCTGCCTCCACATCAAAGAATTTGCATTGACAAAACACAGCAATAAGGTTTAGAATCTGAATTGATTAGAATCAAATAGTAATAAAAACCATGATAATGAAAATACCTTACTTCAAATAGTGAATTATCCCAAGTAGGGAAAGATTTCTCTGAACAGAATGGGCAGATAAGAACAATTAATTCTAATGGCCATGGAGGCAGCTGAAGAAGGCACTCTGGAATGCTTAGAGATAGATGGGTCAGACACTGAAGATGCCAAGGTCATTCACTGCATCCCAAGCCACCATCATTGCTATTTTCCCTACTTTTGCCCTGTCGCTGGACTTCCATGATGATGGAAGAGCAAGAGAGGCTAATGACTTCATTCAATTCTGCTTCACTTAAATCTAATTCAAGCTCAAGTCAAGACATCTTCTTGGATTGCCATTGGTTCTCTTAAAAAATGAACAATAGGGGCAGCTGGGTAGCTCAGTGGAGTGAGAGTCAGGCCTAGAGACAGGAGGTCCTAGGTTCAAACCCGGCCTCAGCCACTTCCCAGCTGTGTGACCCTGGGCAAGTCACTTGACCCCCATTGCCCACCCTTACCAATCTTCCACCTATGAGACAATACACCGAAGTACAAGGGTTTAAAAAAAATGAACAATAACAAAAACCATTTTTAAAACATTTTAATACTCATCTCCACTAGTCATTGCAATAATCCTACAAGGAACAGCAACATTATCATTCCCATTTGGCAGATGGGAGAGGAGGGAGATCAAGGCCACCCAGGGCAAATAACAGTGATATTAGTTCATATTTATATAGTATCTTATTGTTACAAAGTGATTTACACACATTATTATATTTGATCCCCATAACAATCCTGCTAATTCAGGCAGTACAAGTACTACTTGTCCTTTAGAATACAGATAAGGAATCCTCCATAACTTAAGACCTTAGATGGTTAACTATTCTTAGATAGTTGTACGCCCTGAGATCAGACTTGATCAGCTTCTTATAGTTAGAATGTGTGAGGGGTGATATTTGAATCTAAGTCTTCCTGACTCTTGAGATGGATTTATTATGTTATATTGCCAACGAGTTAAGTAAATCTTTTTTTTTCCCATTTTACAGTTAAGGAAATGGAGGCTTAAAGGAGTTAGGGAACTCCTTCAATACTAGCACAATGATTTACAAACAAATTTGGTTTGATTTTGGGAGTCTGAGGGGAATGAAGCAGAGAACTAAACCTATAACTTCCTTGATCTAGGGAGCTCATCATGAAGAAACTCTACCTGTGCATACCAGTATAGGCAGTTCTGCTATAATGTGACTTATGTGTTTATAAAAAGTACCTTGCTCTGCAAAAATTGTGTAATTAAAAACCACAAGGTTCATGGGAAAAATGAGATTAGGAGCATAATGCTCAAAAATTTCATCAGTATTACATAAAAAAGAGAGAAACTTAATAAAAATAGTAGCATAGTGTCATACAAGTTAAATGACTAACAAATACATAAATAATATAATAGTTGTAGTATCTGTGGCCTTGGGCTTCTTTTCAGCATATGCCCTGGTTCTCATAGGGCCTGACTGGTAAAGAATCCCACAAATTAGCCAAGCCACAACTCTGGGCCTTTGGGGGTATCATGGGCAAGGTGGAAAGGTAGAGGAAGGGGAGTGGATTAATCCTGCCCCCATCCACTGCTCCTACTGTGCAGTTTTCTGCATCCTTGCTGTTTCTTATAAAGGAAATTGTACGTAAGCAAATTTGAAATTCATGGTATGTGTAAATTGTTCTGTAATATATCAGTTGAGGTGAAATAAATTCTTGATTTCCAAATAAACATTATAGCAGAACTGATTGTATTTATGCTATAACTGAATCAAAAGTGGAATCTGAACCCAAGTCTTCCTGATGCTAAGGTTCTTTCTCTCTCCATGGCATCAGATTGCTTACCAGAAAGGTACTATCCAGGGTTCAAGAATGATTGTTTTTTGTTGAAGTAACTTGCTTATATTCACACTCAGAGAGAATACTCCTTGAACCCAGTTTTGAACTCTTCTAAGTCCAGGTCTTATCCTTCTTCATCACACTTGCTCTCTAAAAAAGCTAAAAAAGTATTTTATTCTTTGTTTCTGAAGTTTTCTTTCTATCTTTCCCCAGGTTCTATTCTTCTCTAATGTTAATTGGTATAGACATTATAGAAAGAAAGACTGAATGAATCATGGAATACCTGGCTTTCACTTCCCACTTTTAATGCTCTGGCTGGAGCTGCTCTCCTTGAAACCCATTGAGGAAACTGTGAGACTCACTCTTCAATTCTCTCAAACCTTTCTTTGCTGGCACTGGGATATTGCAACAATGAGTGGGGACTTGAAAAAGGTCCAAGAGCAGCAGCTGCATCGATCATAGATATCAAAGCGGCTCCAGAAACCCAGAGAGAGCAAACAATATTTAATCAGAGTGAGATTCATGGGTCTCAACAGGCCAGGGTTACCATACAAAAAACAAATCTCATGGTCCAGGAGCTTCTGGAACCTGTGTGACTAACTGGCTTCCTTCGACCCAGCTGATAGCATCTTTCTCTCTTTTTGAAGCTCTCTCCATTTTGTTTTCAATCCTTCTGAGAAGAGGTTCCCTATGGGCTCATCACCTTTACTTTCCTGGATTTCATAAACACAAATATAGCCCAGGCAGCTCAGAAGGAAAACTATACTTTGGTTAGCTCTGTTGTGTGAATGAGGGTACAGTGTAGAGAACTCCCTCCCTCCCTTCCTCCCTTCCTCCCTTCCTCCCTTCCTCCCTCTCTTTCTTCCTTCCTTCTTTCCTTCCTTCCTTCTTTCCTTCCTTCCTTCTTTCCTTCCTTCCTTTCTTCCTTCCTCCCTTCCTCCCTTCCTCCCTTCTTAAAATAAGCCTACATGTTTCCTTTTGATAGGAAAGTCTTAGGTTCTGAGCACTGGGGAGTTTGAGCTGAATGAATCATAAAGGTGAGAGCCCCCAAAGGAGGCTAAAGAAGGCTTGCTTTTTGAAGTCTGGTAAAAGACTGGGTTTTGGAAGGAATTCCATTCTTATCCTTCTCCTCTTCCTCCTATCCCTTATTTTTTAAATTCTGGAATTTTGCAGGAGAGTGTTGCCAGCACAAAAGGGGCCCTCATTAGAAGGTTTAAGCTCAGTGGGAAAGAAAGCATTGATGTGCATACCTAATAATTTGCCTAGTGCTTTTTGTTGTGACACCAAAAAGACACATTAATCTCTTAGTCCCAGAGACCCAGGCAGTGGAGAGAGAGAAAGAGCCTGTTATTGGGGACAGTTTCTTTTTTGCCTTACCATGTAGCTCTGGAGTTATCATAGAGAATTAGAGTAGGAGTTCTTAACCTGGGTTACATGAAATTGAGTTTTATTTTTTTTTGTTTAGTACTTTGATAATGTATTTTAGTATCTTTAGTTTTATTTGTAATCCTATGTGTTTTATTTTAAGCATTTCAAAAACATTATTCTGAGGAAGTGTAGAATATATATATATATATATGCTTTACCTGACTACAAAAGGGGTCCATGGGAAAAAAACCCAAACATCAAAATTAAAACAAATGAACAAAACAAAAGTTTAAAATTCCTTTCTTAGAGTTTGCATTCAGCTGTCCTAGGCCCTTATGGTGGCAGAAGGATTTTGTTAAGTAAAAGGTTTGGGATGGCTTGGTCTAGTCCTGTGCAACATTATGAATCACAAAAACTTTATTATTCCCCCTTTTTTCTTTACTCCATCTCTATCCTCTTTTGATGATGTAGTCCATGCCCATCTTTTCCCTTCAAAACTTATACAATTTTCTCTTCCCTTAGGCTCATGTTCTTATTCATTTATCAATACAACAAATACTACCTACTAAACACAGGGTATTGTAATAGTTTCTGGAGTGTACAAATGAATGGCATAGACTATAGTCCTTGTCCTCAAGAAGCTTATAATTTACTAGAGAAAGAGTTCGGGATCACAGATTTAGAATAGGAAAGGGCTTTAGAAACCATCAAATCCAACTCTTACCATTTTATAGATTAGGAAAGTGAGCCCAAGGCCACTTGGCAGCAAGTAGACAACTGAGATTTAATCACAGATCATCTGACTTTCTGTTGTTTCCACCATACCCTGCTTCTTCTCATAAAATATAGTTATATAATATATAGGTAATATAGAAAAATGCTCTCATATGCCATAAGAGAGAAGAACAGGGACTGGAAGTATATCTATGATTTCATTGATATAGGGAACTCCTAGAGGAGGGAAATCCCTCTACAAATGTATATCAGCACCATCTCTGAAATTTGTAGTCTTTTTCCTCTAATTTTTCTCTAATTTCCTCTAATAGGTTAAGTGATTTACCCTGGGTCACACAACCAGTATGTGTCAGAGGAAGGATTTGATTCCAGACTCCTTTAAGACCAGCTTTCTAGCTACTATGTCATTATAAATATATATACATATATATAACAAAAACATATATTATCAAATATATATAAACACAAATTATATATAATACTTATATGCATAATATATACATATATTTATATATTCTTATTAATATATAAATATTATAAATGTATTATATATAAATATTATACATAATATTTATATAGAGAGAGGGAGCAGTTACCCTTTGGATACTCTCCTTTCCCCTCCCTTTGACATACATAAATCAGCATTCCTGATTCACCACATGGAAGCTTAGGAGGTATTGGGGCAGGCTTATGGTCACATTTGATGTCTTGAGTTCCTTAATAGGCTATTAAACCTGAACTCCATGAATATGCTAGTGGGGTCATTCACTTCTCATCTGTCCATCTTCCTTCTGGTCTCAAAGTATAAAGATAACTTGACAAATTGTCTGGAAGATTATGTGTGTAGATGTCCTCAACCACTCTGTCTCCCCAAACTGTCCTGTCTCAGGAGGCTTCTTTTTGGAATGTGGTCTTTTCCTTTTTTGTGTCTTCTTTCCTTCATACAGAATCTTGTGCTAACTCAAAAGCTGCCACAGTGGGGGTATCTCCTACCAAGAAGACAACAGCATTGTGATTGCTGTGGTGGTAGCAGTGGGTGTAGACTGGCAGAAAGGAAAGCATCTGAATCAGAAGGTGACAGGCCACCAAAAAAGTAAACCCACTTAGTATTTGACTGTATAATACTTAATCAAGAAGATATGTAAAATGACTAATTCCAAGCCTTGCAAAAAGAATTTCTCCCCCAAAAGAAGCCTGAATATTTGCTTCCCTTCTGAATATTTGGCTTTGGGAAAGTTAGCTCACTGACGAGACTAAATCCATAAAAGGCTTAGGAGATGAGAAAGTCATGATTTTGAGTAGTGGCTCTCTACTCTCCTTACTTCCCCAATACTCAGAAATTCAATAAATGTCTAGGTGACTACCATGGCTAGGCACTCTGATAGGTACCAATGATTCAGAATCAGAAGTAAAGGCTACCTCTTTCTTTTGCTTTGTAGTTTCTTCTTTCTGGGCCTTCCTCCATTCCCCCAAATATAGTAACTGTCATTGTTTTACTCCCTTGTGCCTAATTCTGAGGTTACAATGATTAAGCCACATGCCCAGAAAGTGCCACATGGCCCTGGCTACCCCAAAGCACCCTTCCATAGTCAGCTGTTACAAGCCACACCATTAATTCTTTCTTACTTGGACAAATGATATAGCTCAGCCTGACAGCAATCTGTGACCTGAACTAGGGAGCTCTTCTGCTGTGTGCCATTATCCCTCACCTCCCCATGGTACATGTCAAGTCTACAGTGATATTGTCCCTCCACCTCTTTCTTCATGTGTTTACAGAGAATTTTTCCTGTTGGTTTAGTTTGATTAGTATTCTCCAAGGAGGGAGCAGAGAGAGCCTTTTGGATTCTGTCCAACCTACCATAAACATCTTGGTAGAGTCCACTGGGGCTTCTTGGAGACAAGGAGAGAGAGCACAGAAGGTACCCTTTGCCCTCACTAAAAATCTTTAGATACTGCTCTCAATTAAGCAGAGCAATAGATTAAAAGAAAGGAAATTCATCCTGGTGAAAAACACAGCACCTTCTCAGCAGAATGAACCAGAACCTACTTCTGGGCACGGTACCAGATTGCTACTAGGGCATTCTACTAAAGGCATTCGATAACGTATGCAGATCTTCTATATCATGGGTGCCATTGTCCTGACCCCTATTCTTCAAATGCTGGGAAACAGGTAAAGAGGAAGAGTGTGGAAGAACACCAGTCCTCAGGAGCTGTGCAAACAGGGGGCAATGACAGCAGTGACCAGCCTGTCTTAGCACACATGCCATACTGCTTCCCTTTGCCCGATTACCCAGTAAATCTCCTTCACTCTCAGCTAAAGCCTGCATTCTGGGATCATAAGATTGGAGCTGGAAGGAAGCTTGGACATCAGTAAGTCTAACCCCCATCAGCCTATAGATAAAGAAACTAAGATTTAGACAGATTAGGTGACTCGTTTGAGGACACATAAGTAGTAAGCTAGGATTTGAAATCAGATTGTCTGCTTTAGAAAATATTTGTTCAGTCTTTTTGGTTGTGTCTGACTCATTGTGACTCCATTTGGGGTTTTCTTGGCAAAGATCCTGAAGGGGTTTGTCATTCCCTTTTCCAACTCATTTTACAGGTGAGGAAACTGAGGCAAACAGGGTGAAGTGATTTGCTGAGGATCACACAACTAGTGTCTGAAGCTGGATTTAAACTCAAGAAGATAACTTCAGACTTAGTCCTCTATTCCCAGCACTCACTAGCTGCCCACTATGGGATATAAAGTCCTTGAAAATAAAGACTTTCATTTTCATCCTTAGGTCTCCAGCACTCAGCATAGTTCTTGAACCACAGCAAGTGCTTAACAAATACTGGGGATGGATTGATTAGCTCCTCCGTACCACATAGCTTCTGTGAAACTCTTGCATAAAGAACAGTTTTGCCCTGTCTTTATAAGAAATATCTGACTGTCCAAAAAAGGAGGGGCTGTCATTAGTTCATCTTGAAAAAAAAATGATGTGAAATGAATCAGTATTACAGCAGATTGTTAATTCTATAGGAAAAGTGTTCATGCATGTGAAGCAAGCAATATGGCAAGAAGTCAGTTGGTACTCAGGGGAATTAATGTCTCTGGTCCCCAAGAGCTGGCTCAGAAGATTGGCAATCTGAAAGCCAATTCAATACTGGCTCTGTTATTCACTACTTGTGTGACCTTGAGCAAGACACTTTGCTACCTGGCCTCAGTTTCCTCATCCATAAAATAAGGAGGTTGGTCTCCTTGATCTCCAAGATTCCTTCAAATTCTAAATTAGCAATCCTATATCTGATTTGTCTCAGGTGGCTAACAAAACAATATCATATGTGTTGCTGAGTTATATTGGCCAAAGAATGCTACAGCAGATTTTCATGATGATATGATGGGGTTTGGTTATTCATACATTAATGATGCTACTGCAAAATGAGGTAGGGCTGGGCAATCTAATGTGGGTGTATACCTAAATGGTATATAGATCTATGGGCACATTGGACTAAATGGAATGTCTTGCTATTGAGATGACTTTTTCAATGAAAAATTCTCACTCCCTACCCTTGTCTCTGTGAGTATCTTAACTCTTGAATTGCTTATCCCTTATTGGGCTTAAATATAACTTTACTGGAGAACTCTGCTGCCCAATCAGAAATAAAAAATTAGACCAGTTCTTCTAACTGGATGAAGGCCTGAATCAACATAAAAATAATGAAATGATAAGTTTTGAAGGAGAATAAGTATTTACAGATTCATAGGCTTTTTAAGGGAATGTCTCAGATTTTATATTTTTTAACATTTTAAATATGTATTGTCCATATTTTCTTTTGTGAATTGAACAAGTTTTGTCTACTGTCTGAATGGCTCTCTCTAAGGTCCTATTCTACCTCCTCCTCACCCATGTCCCCAAATAAAGAAAAGGGGAGGTTATTCAGTGAAAGAATGTCCTATTTTTTTGGTTTAAAATGGAGAATTCAGACACATTAAGGTAGCAGAGGATTTATGCAGAAGTGATATAAAAGAAGTAATCAAACAAGCATATAATTTGAAAATAAGGTGAATCAGGAAGGCATGGACATGTCATATATGCAATTGATAGCATCTAGACATCAAGAGTACATGAGAAAAGCCACCACTTTGGTCAGACCCTTTGTGGAAAGCTTATTGACAAGAGTCATACAGGATGAGCTGGCTTAGAAAGGTTGCAATCTGCATCATTAGATGGAATTCTCAGATTAGTGAGATCAGAGATTCATTGGAGTGACAGAGCTAAGGTGATTTGACTGGGTTTGTATGTGAACGTGTGCATGCATGTACATTACTTTGTTTAGAGTTCTGTCTGCTACTTTACTGGTGTGGTGGTTAAAAAATGGAATGACTAAGGAAATGAAGTCTTTTGATATTCTGAATGTACAGATTTATTAAGCAATGCATTGGGCAACTGAGCAACAAATTTGGACCAGGTCCCTTCCTCAGCTTAGGGCTGGACTTCAAATGCAGGGAGAGACAGACTTTTATGTATTAAAAACTATTAATGAAATGAGACCAATTAATTAAATGGAAGCAGCACAACATTAGGTAATCAGAACTTCTAATTGCTGGAAAGATTAAAGACTTTCCAAGTTAGAAGGGGAGAACTAACAGGTTCAGTTCCCTAAATTCAGAAAGAGTCATCTCTCCCATCCCAAGTGTCTGTAAACAACTGAAGGAATGTGGAAATAATAACTGATTAATTAGAATGAGCACAAAGTTTAGATAAGACATATGGGTAATTTGAGATGTGCAATTATGAAAAAAAAACAACTCCTTGCATTAATCTTAGGACCTGGCTATGTTTCTAATCAGCATAACCTACGTCCTTAGTTAAGAGTCTCCAAAAAGCAGGTACAGGTGACCCATTTTCCCAGTCACAGATGGAGAGGTTCAATTCAACAAGGTTTTCTCATAGTTCTCACAACTGAATAAACTTTTCTCTCAAGATAGACATTGGACTAGACCCATAATTGAATAGAAACAGAACTGAACTAGCTCCAGAATCTTGAGTCACAAGATGGAGTCAGTAGGGTTCACTCAATTTCCACAATTAACCACCTGCTGTCCTAATTTCCTCAATTCCCTCACTGGCTAGGGACTAGAACCAGCTGAAACCAGTAAAACCAAGTTGGGTGGCCGTAGGAAATGGATAGCTATGCAGAAATTAAACACTAAATGTCTAACCTAAAGTACTCATATAGGACATGCCAGCTCACACTTGTATTTCCTGGGATTGGGGAGGCCAAAGCTGGTGGATTGCTTGAGTTCAGGAGTTCTAAGATGCAGAACTGTAGCAAGGCTAAAGCTGCCTGGGTGTCCCCACTAAGCCTTTCACCTTCACTGCAGAAGGGAAGGACCTATAGAGGGTGCCCAAGGAGGAGAAAACTGACTCAGAACAGAAAAAAAATGGAACAAGTTAAAGTTTCTATATTGATCGGTTTGGGGTTCAGACCTGAAAGTGACCACCACCCTTCCAGGCTAATAGAGATAGAGAGACATAGTCTCTCCCAAAATGCAAACAGTTAAAACCAAATGCACCTTTGAGTTGAAAATTTATGAGGTCTTACAAGTTATTCAAAACCCACCAAAGACTCATGACACAATATTTTCCACCTAGATATGACCATGGAGATTGAGTTGTCTTTTATTTTTACATAAGTACATGTGAAGTCATCTTTACCTGAATATTTGTATCCTTGAATTACAAATATCTTTTTAAAAATAATTATAATAATTTTATGATTTCATGAAGAGAAACTGGTAATAGACTCTAAGAGTCTGATCATTCACTTTATTTATTTATTTTTTATTTTGAACATTTCCCCATAGTTACATGTTTCATGTTCTTTCCCTTTCCCCCCAAACTCCCCCAGTCCCCCTTTAGCCACTGCACAATTCTACTGGGTTTTACATGTATCATTGATTAAGACCTAATTCCATATTATTGATAATTGGACTAGAGTTATCGTTTAGTGTGTACATCCCCAATAATATCCCCATCAACCCATGTGTTCAAGCAGTTGTTTTTCTTCTGTGTTTCTCCTCCCACAGTTCTTCCTCTGAGTGTGGCTAGTTTTCTTTCTCATAAGTCCCTCAGCCTTGCTCTGGATTCTTGCATTGCTGCTAATAGAGAAGTCCATTATGTTTGATTGTACCATAGTGTATAAGTCTCTGTGTACAATGTTCTCCTGGATTTGCTCCTTTCATTCTGCATCAATTCCTGGAGGTCATTCCAGTTCTTTTGTAAGTATTCTAGATCTTTTAAGTTATCTGTTTTTTTTACAAGTTGGGAAAAATAATTTCTAACAATATCTTCTTTTGGTTTATTTGTTATGATTTCTCTGTGTATAAGGTTCTCCTGGATCTGCTCCTTTCACTCTGCATCAATTCCTGGCGGTCATTCCAGTTCACATGGAATCCCTCCATTTCATTATTCCTTTGAGCACAATAGTATTCCATCACCAACAGATACCATTCCCCAATTGAAGGACATTTCTCTCATTTTCCAGTTTTTTGCCACCACAAAGAGTGCAGCTATAAATATTTTTGTACAAGTCTTTTTCCTTATTATCTCTTTGGAGTATAAACCAAGCAATGCTATGGCTGAATTAAAAATATCTTGAAATGGTTAATAGTAGGGAAAGAAATGAGGAAGAGTGATGTGGGAAAGAGAAAAGACCAGATAGATAGCTTTGTCCCAAGAAGGAGAAAGAACAAAGGCAGGGAAACAAAGAGGAATTTGGTGGCCCAAGTATGAGCTGTCTGGGTTTCTTGTTAGAATCTTAGTATGCCTAGTGGTACCATAAGGCATAGGATGTATACTGTGAGGTGTTGTCTCTTTAATGCTTAGCAAACAGAGCAGGACAGTGGGGTATTCACTGTGGGGCTTTATCTTTAAGGACTGGAAAATGAGTGTGTGCCTGCCAGTATGGAGTGTGTGTGTATGTGTGTGTGTTTTCCCCATTTCGTACCTCATTTGCAACCTGCAGGAGCAATTTCCCTAAATTAGCACCTACTGTTAATTGGCAGGAAGTAAAGAAGAAATAGAAATACAGGTTCATTATTGTATGCTTTGGAAAAAAAGCTTTTCTTTCAAAAGGGGATCTATGAACAGGAACGCTTAATATCCGTGTGGAATTGAGATTGTGAGCATCTCTAAAGATTTTGTAAATAGAACTCTCTTGGCCTGGGCATCAGCCTTTCCATTATCCTCTGGAGCACTCACCCATCTAGGGAAAGGACAAGATATGGCCAAGTGAATGGTAAAGAATGGCAATTTAATTTATTTTGCTATTTCTGTTTCTCTTCCTGGGCAAAGCTGACAATAATAATTCCTTAAATTTTGTATGATGCCTCATAGTTTTCAAAATGTTTCCTATCCATGATCTCATTTCATCTTTACCATAGCCCTGTAAGTAATAATTGTAATAACTAATACTTATCTATGTAAGCTTTAAAATTTGCAAAGTGCTTTCCATATATTATCTTAATGAATTTTGCAATAGCCCCTTGAGGTTATTTACACAGTGCTCCCTCCTGTGGACCTCATAAGGATCATTGATTTAGAGATGGAAGGGATTTAAGAGTTTGACTAGTCCAACTCTCTCATTTTATAGATTATACTCAGGAAAGTCATGTAACTAGCTCAAGGTCATACAGTGACAGAATTGAGTTTTGAACTAGGAACCTCTGACTCCAAATAAAAAACCTTTTCCACTAAACTACTCTATCTCTCTATGTTTTGGTAGTGTGCAGTTCAGATTGGTATAAAAAATCCCCCCAAATAAAATTATAGAATTTTAGATCCAGAAGGGATCATATTAAAAACAAAATGCCAGAAATAAATGAGATCTCAGAGGCCACATAATCCTTCTCATTCCTGAACAGGAATACCCTTTTCAGGATTCTGAAAAAAGTGATCTTCTGCAGGGTTGATCTATGCCCACAAATTTAGATGGAGATTTTTGGATCTCGAAAGTAGGACTTTAAAAAACATGCACATAAGAATGACTAGAGGCAACCTTTTGGTACTAGTTGGTATTGGTATTGCCAGGAGACACTTCAGTTCCATTCCTGTTCTTCCCTTTTTCCTTTCCTCACCCAGATCCTTATTATTCATATTTTATTGGGTGGAAAAGCTAATGCATTGTAAGGATTATCTGACCAACGAGCCTCAGAGATCAGTGGGAGAAATGGAGGAAAGGGATTTTATGAAATAGTATGACAGATAATCTAATAAATCTAATAAATAAACTAATGGAGATGTGATTTCATTGATTCAAGAATGGCCTCCCCTCTGCCATTGATACTGACTGTAACCACCTATGCCTGCCCATTTTGTGTGATTCTTACCCATGTTCTCCCAAAAGTTCACTGCAAGGGGCCGACCCAAAGTGCTGGAGGCCTTCCTTGCTTTTGCTAATTGCTAATGGGCTAATGGTTATCCAAGACTGAAAGCCAATCCAGGTTCATTGTCTATTGGAGCATATACATCTGATAGGGAAAAGTCAGGCTGATCCCCCGTGTCTAAATTTTGCTGTCAGAGGACTACTGAACCTTAGAGGAAACCAGTGAGAATCATTGTTTTCTCTGAATGGAATTTGGCTCTCAAAAAGGGTATCCCTTTCTCCATTTCCATTAAATGGAAAACAGACAATGTGCCACAAAGATACTCAAATTCCTCCCCAAATATTCAACTGATAATCTGCTAAATTAAGTCCTTTATTTTTTTTTTCATTGAAAATTCACTGGAGTGTAGGAAAGCAACTGCAGATTGTCCAATTTTATGTGCATACCAAAGACCTTAATTATGAACAGTTCAGTGCTGTGTTGGCAAAGGGAGAATCCTGAATCCTTCTAATAGGCAAGAGTACAGGCATCCGGAGCTGATCATTGTCAACAATGCTGCAGGAAGAGTTCCCCGCCTACCCCCTATTGTCAAGGCTCATTATTAAATTACATGATTTTCATTTTTTCCATCCCTAACCTTACCACTTTAAATGCTCCATCCTTTGCAATCAAATGTGATTCTCGAGCTTCATTTAGGAGTAACAATAGCACAGTTTTGTGGAATGGAAATAAAAAAGGAAGAAAATATAGCGGAGAGATCTAATTTACTAGAACACATCTTAAAAAACTGGAAGAAGATAAATCTGTCCCCAGAAATACATGCTATGGCACAGAACCTAGTGTGGGCTCAGAGGGTTATTGTGTTTGCAGGCACATTTCTGGGAAAAGGGATATTTATTGGAAAGAGTGAGCACAAATTGGAGGCCATGTCTACAGGGAAACACTGACCAGTGTATTTCTGTCAACAAGATGTTTTGGTGGGAAGGACCCATCTATAAGATAGCAATAAAAATATTTTCCACTACAAGAATGCTGAAAAAGATTGCAGCTGGTGATGATTTCTCCCTGGCTTCTGAGTAAATTCTGAGTCTAGGGGTATTTAAGGATAAGCAATTAAAGGTACTCAGGTTTAAAGAAAGTAATCAATTTTCTTTGTAGAGTAAAACATTGCATGTCCCTCACTAGCCAACTATGGATGGGGTGGAATTCATATAGCTTAGTATGTAAAACAGAATCTGAACTGAGCACTTTATTCTCTGTATCACCTATCTGCCCATCAGGTAAGGAATGACTAAGTGAATTGTGGTACATATAATTATAAATTTAGAACTGAAAGGGACCTTAGAGGCCACCCTGTCCAATCTCCTCATTTACATATAAGGAAACTGAGGGGAAAAGACATGAAATGACTTGCCCAAAGTCATACACTCAGAATCTTAAGATTTCAACTTATGTTTTCCTGGCTAAACCCAGAACACCCTTTCTTTGCAAACTCACTCTTTCAAATGCCGAAATCTTCTCTTTTGAACACACACACACACACACACACACACACACACACACACGTGTTGGACATTTTTTATCACTAACTACATTAATTCTCTCCCCAATTGTTTCTGGATTATTATTTAAACATTGAGATTCTACCATACCTGTGGTTTCAGCAGTAAAGGGAATTCCCAGTGAAAAAACTCTCTCTACCAGCACAAATATGCAACTATTATGCAATTTATAGTCTTAAAGAGTTCTCCACTGAGAGGCTACATGACTCTTCCAGGGTCATATAGTTAATATGTGACAATGGTAAGTAGTGATATACCCTGGTCTCTGTGAGCAGAGGTCAGCTCTCAACACATTACCCTGGAGCTGCCTCTATTGAAAGATGCTGATGAAAAAGTATAGGAGCTGTTCCCTGGTACAAAACCCAAGCTTCTTTAATTTTTAATTTTTTATCTTTCGAGTCATTTGAGATGACTTCGGACACCATATATTAGAATCACAAAAATGGAAGGAAACTCACAAGGTAATGGTACTTCTAAGCAGACTTGCAGCACTTTATTAATGGTGACTCTCTACTGTTGTGGTGCAAGACATCATCGAGTACATAGACTGACTGGAAAAGGAATTGTGCCAGTCATGTGGTGAAAGCCAATAATAACAGAGGGACAGCTTGGATATTATTGCCTTGGTGTCCATGAAATATTAAAAGAACAAGAGAAAAGTCCCTGAGGAATTGGGTAGATCATCTCCAGAAGATTTATGGAAGAATATGGACACGAGTTGGGCAAAACAAGAAGTCTAAATGGAGCACATTGTACCCCAGTGAAAGGAGAGTCCACATCAATTGACCAAGAAAGTAAGTAAGCATTTATTAAGAACTTAATATGTGGTAGGCACTGTGGGAGGTACCAGGGATACAAAGACCAAAGCAAAGAGGGATCCGGAAGTTTACTTTCTAACACAGCAATGGACTAACAACTCCTTGAAGTATTAAGGAATCATTCAGTCCCTAAGCATTTATTACTACTGTGCTAGGCACTGCAGCCACAAAGAGAAAAATGAAACAATATTTAATTGGACATTATAATTCTCTCAGGTAGAGAGGATCCTTGTCCCATCTCCCACATATAATAACAAGTTGGGTCCCCAGAGTCTGAAGCTAGCACTATCTCCCCTTAAGGATTGTAGGAGTATCCCTGAGGAGTTATAGTGTCCTTCTTTCCTCCCTCCCTCCATCCTTCCTTCCTTGCTTCCTTCCTTCTTTCCTCCCTCCCTCCATCCTTCCTTCCTTGCTTCCTCCCTCCTTCCCTCCCTCCATCCTTCCTTCCTTCTTTCCTTCCTTCTTTCTTCCTTCCTTCCTTTCTTCCTTCCTTTTTC
>NC_058131.1:382454114-382614928 GCF_016433145.1 Gracilinanus agilis | reverse complement strand
CTTCCTTCCTTCCTTCCTTCCTTCCTTCCTTCCTTCCTTCCTTCCTTCCTTCCTTCCTTCCTTCCTTCCTTCCTTCCTTCCTTCCTTCCTTCCTAGATCAAGATCAGAAAAGTTGTGATTTGCTGATGGTTCCAGAGCTACTAAATGAAAGAAGCAAGAGACTTGAAACCAAGTCTTGGAAGTCCAAGTGTTCTTCCCATCAGACCACTTTGCCTTCTTCAAGGGCATTAATTTAAGAGCTCTATGCATGCACCTTTCAGTATTTTCTTATGGGTTCTACCATGTTTCCCCTATTTTTTTTGCCTTGCAGAACTGTCAAAGAAGTATAGCTATTTTCTTTTTAATTTGCCTAGTTGAACACAAATTTTTAAAAATACTTTTCCAAAGACCAGTACATCACATTTTTTGTTTCTTATAATAAATGTTCTTGTTGCTTATTAACCTTCAGAATAGGTAGCCCCTGCTGTTAGGGCTTATGGTTTGTAAAAGACAACATAAAAACAAAACATTCTCTCCCATGCACATTTGAAATGAAATGTAACAGAAGAAAAAAAAATAAAATAAATACTTTAAATGGTTTATGTTGGGAAATAGTATATGGGCAATAGCAGTGCGTCAATGGGCTTTGGGCAGAGACTTTGATAATGAAGGTTAAATGAGGGAATGGCACAAAAAAAATTCACTGTCCATAAAAATAAATCTCGAGTATGAGTCTGAATGAAATGAACGAGCTTGTAGGAGCCTGGAGCAGCCAGGGTGACCTCAGTCTCAGGTTGGTAATAGCCAGACTTGCTGGAACCACACATTTCCATCTCAGCAGGGTCCACTTAGTTTCCTATTGAAGGTACATTGAGTTCCTGGGCCCTTGGTGGGGGTGTCTCTTCAACTATGCCACTGAAAAATAAGGTTCAACATTATCCCTAGCATTTTTTTTCCAGTTCCCTTGTGGCATCCAGGTTCCTGAGATAGATATTCTTCCCAGGCTGGATGTGGGGACACCATTATCCACATAGACAGTCAGACCATAGTAAGGGCAAGTGGCAATGGCAACTTCTTGTGGTCCCTTGTGGTGGGTTTTACTGTGTCAATGATGGGCTACCATTCACCCAGGGCCAGACCTGCGTAACGAGTATACACAGGTACATCTTGAATGTGGGCAGGATGTTCCCCTCTGCCCAGAAATAGTTCTCCCTTTGGCCAAGGTGCCTGAAATCCCATTCTTAAAAAGAGAATCAAGTCATTGTCAATTCAATAATAACTTGACAAATATTTTTAACTGTTCCTACCATGTGTCACTGTGTTAGGCATCAAGGAAGAGGAGATCAAAACCAAACAAAACAATGTTTGTCTCAAGGAGCTTTCATTTCTGCTAGTGTTTTTTTCTTTTCACTAATTTTGAGCTAAAATTTAGCATTTCCTTCAATTATTTAAAAACATGATTTTGAGAAGGGAGTCTATCGATAAGTTTCACTAGAATGTGTAATAGATCTAGGATACATAAAAATAATTAAGAACTCCATGAGCATACAAGGAATCTCAAGGAGAGTTGAGGAGAAAAGAAAATTTGAAGATGATGGGAAGCAGGAAAGTCACTAAAAGGAAGGGGCATCTGAGTTGAGCCTTGAATGAAGGTTAAGATGCTGAGAAGCAAAGATGAGATGGGACAATATTCCAGGTGGGAAACTAGAGGCAGGAAGTGGAATATTGAATTTGGAGAAAGGCTAGTAGTCCAATTTGGCTAAAACATAGAATGCCTATAGAGAAGTAATATGAGATGAGACTAGGAAGGTAGGCTGGAAGTAAAATGGGGAAGGTCTTAAATGTCAAACTGGTAAATTTACATTTGATCCCAGAATCAACAGGGTGCTGTGGAAAGTTTTTAGCTAGGGAATGATATAAGTGAAACTGTGCTTTGTGTACTTGTTCAGTCATTTTTCAATTGGGTCTGACTCTTTGTGACCCCATTTGAGGTTTTCTTGGCAAAGATACTGGAGCTGTTTGCCATGATCCTCTCCATCTCAATTTACAAATAAGGAAACTGAGGCAAACAAGGTTAAGTAACTTGCCCAGGGACACACAGCAAGTATCAGAGGCCAGATTTGAACTCAGGTTTTCCTAATTCCAGGTCTTGTACTCCATCTACTGCATAACCTAGCTGCTCAAAACCTATACTTTTAAGAAAACTATTTTGGCAGCTATGTGGAGGAGAGGTTGGAGAAGGGAGAATCAAGAAGCAGTAAGACAAATTAAGAGACTAGTTCAATAGATGGGGTCAGGTAGTGTGGGGAGCAGGTGCTGAACCAGGAGAATGGCCCAGTGAGTTGAAAGAAGGGAAAAGTCCAGGAGATGTTGCAGGAGTAAACTGACACCATATTTAGGGCTAAGGTAGAGGAAAGAAGGTTGAATGAGGTCTGGAACCTGGGCGATTAGAAGGAAGACAGTACTACCCTCACCAAAATCACGGAAGTTTATCACCCATTGTTAAAATTGAAAACAAATGTAGTCGGACTAGGGCTTAAACTCTTATGACATTAATATTTTAGGGAGAATTCCTTGAACATATTAGGTCTGGCTTGGCGGTTAGCAGAAAGTAGAGTTTGATAGGAGAAAGTAGGTGCTTCCACATGGGGTCCAGATTTGTGTTTTGCCTAGGTTTTAAAAATTAGGCCCACTGGCAGCATAGGCTGTTGAAATAATGTCCTCTGATAGTATAAAGGTCTCAAGTACTTGGTAAAATCAGAAATGATTACCAAAGACCAATCTGATCTACTTCTTAATTTGGTTAGGGATTGGTTTTGATCTTGAATGTCCTGACAGAACTTTCTAAGGACTGTTCCTGGGTTTCTCTCTCTCTTTTCTTTCAAGACTAGGGCCTCCACCATCAGTTGGCAAGGGAGACTGATTTACTGGCAAAGGGTTAGGAATGCTTAGTGGGAGATCCCATATTTGTCTCTTTATGCCAGGGGTTCTTTTAAAAAAATTAAATTAAAAAAATTTAAATGCACAAAAATCCATGTTCTCTCCCTGCCCCCCTCCCTTGGGGAAGAGGGGGAGGAAAAGAAAAGCAAAACCTTTGAAACAAATATACACATTATAAGCAAAACAAATTCAAGCCAGGGATCCTTATATTTTTTGTGTTATGGACCACTTCAGCAGTCTGGTGAAGCCTATAGACCACTTCTAAAAAGAATGCTTTTAAATAATTGAAAGAAATGTTAAATTTCAGGTAGAAGTTGGTGAAAGTAGAGATGTAAATTTTTTTTAATCTAAATTTATTGACCCCATCAACTCTTTCCAAGGACTCCAGGTTAATAACCCTTACTCTAGACCTGTGTTGATGAACCTATGGCACTCATGACAGATGGGGCTGTTCCCTTCCCCCTCTCTATACACGTCTGAGGACATTTCTCTCATCACCCACTCCTCTGTCTAGCAGCCCAATGGAAATGCTTTGGTGGCTGAGGGTGCAGGGGCTCACATGTGGCAAAAAAGGTTGCTGTTTTGGCTCTCTAAAAGGTGTGCCATTGCCATTCTAAGCCTTCTGCACCCTTGTCTAATCAACCTGGCAGGATTGGGACAGAGAAAGTAACTTTGGAAATGGGAAAAGAAAAAATTTTTTTTAATTTTGTAGGTATATCCACTATAAAGAAAAAGGGTGGGTTTGAGAATAATGTTAACACAAATGTATTTTTTCAGAAGCCATATTTAATGAAGAGATCAAGAAAAATCAAGTTAATTATCAAATGAGATGCCTCTTGCTAATGGCTGATGGTATCTGAAGGTGATTAAAAAGAATAATCCTTTTTGCTTTAGAGAGAATGTAGGATTTGGATTTTTCTTGGTAGAAAACCATTGGGTCTCCTGACTGGATTTCTATTGGCCTTGATGATTAGTTGGCTATTTTAGTAGTTCATTGTCTCAGCTCTTAGTCAGACCTCCCCCTAAATGGGAGTCACTATGTCATAACTGCATAAAATATTCATTGAGATAGTGCCTTTAATGGACTTGCTTGGAATTAAGTCAAGCATATTGAGCAGAGCACAAATCTTAGGAGTACCAGGGCATTTTCTGAACAAGCCCTTTGAGGTAAAGAGGTATCACCTAGCAGTCCCTTAGCCAAGAGACACAGCCCTGTGCCCTGACTAACTGCAGGGAAAGGATGTTATTACCTAAAAGTCTGATTTAATTTAGGGATGAGCCCCTTTCCTTTAAAATATAGCCCAGGGTTTTTGAAACATTTCCCACTGACTCTAATTCCTGAAGTACAGTAGAACCCCTTTAAGGTCTGTTTGGGTCTCAATACTAATACTCTACTTCTGGATTCATTTGGTTTATGGGACTACTAATGTTTCTAGAAGCAATAATACCTTTCATTTATTTAATTTCATTTGTTTAAAAATGATAAGATGGAAAGACTATTAAGTCTTTTTTAAGTCAAAACATTTGGAAGAGTGACCTGAGTTCAATTTTGGTTCAATTCAATTAAAAAAACATTTATTAAGTGCCTACTATGCACCAAGCACTGTGCTAAGTGCTTGAGATATAAATAAGACAGTTCCTGCCCTCAAGGAACTTTTAATCTTATGGGGGGAAGACAACACAGAAGAGAAATCTGAAGTGGAGCAAGTAGGAGGGACCACCAAGGGCTATTTAGCTCTGGGGTATGATGTTCAATGTTAAACAAGCATGGCTGCTGATGAGAAATGGAATGTGTTACCATCAAAGTGAAGAGTCTTCTTTAAAGAAAGGTTTTGGGAGGACTTTAATGCTCTACCCTTCAGCCCTTCAATCAGAGAGGAAATGTGACTGAGGGAGTTTAGAAGGTTGTTGTTATTTAGTCATTTCAGTTATGTGAACCCTTCCTGACTCCATTGGGATTTTCTTGATAAATATACTGGGATCATTGGGCATTTCCTTCTCCAGCTCCTTAAACAGATGAGGATATGGAGGCAAACAGGATTAAGTGACTTGCTGAGGGTCACAGAGCTGGAAAATATATGAAGCCAGATTTGAACTTAGGTCTACATGACTCCAAGTACTGTCTACTCTACCTCTATTAAAAAGGTGAAAACAGAGGGATTCTGCTTCTTGTAACCTATGAGACTGTGGACAAGTCATTTTGAGGTTCCTCATCTATGGGTTGGATTAAATGACTTTTAAGATTCCTTTCAAGTCTAAATGTTTTCCTAGTCCAGATATTTCCCAAGGTGCTTTTATACATGTTTCACACATTTTCACACAAACACACACACACACACACACACACACACACACACACACAATCCTATGAGGTAGGGTAGGGTAGATATTAGAGTCCCAATTTTATAGATACAAAAATGGAAGGAAAAGGATTATGATTGTCTAAAGTCACTCAGCCAGCCACTTAGTTCACTTGACTGAATTAAGGAGTCTCTGATAGAAATTTACTATTGGCTTTTCAAATTTATCCCCAGTAGAAAGGTTCTTTTTGTACAAAAATATTCATAGTCACACTCTTTGCAGTGGCAAAAAATTGGAAAATGAGGAGGTGTCCCTTGATTGGGGAATGGCCGAACAAATTGTGGTGTATGATGGTGGTGGAATACTATTGTGCTACAAGTAATGATGAACTGCTTGATTTCTATAAGAACCTTTGAAAGACATCCATGAACTGATGTGGAATAAAATAAGCAGAACCAGGAGAACACTGTACACAGTAACTGAAACACGGTGGGACGATCAAATGTGATTGACTCTGCTACTAAAAGTAATGCAATGATCCAGGACAATGAGAGACTTATGAGAAAGAATGCTGTCCACATCTGGAGAAAGAACTATGGGAGTAGAAATCCAGAAGAAAACATATAACTTATCATTTGTTTATATGGGTATATGACTTGGGGTTTTGGTTTTAAAAGATTACTCTATTAAAAAATGAGTAATATAGAAATAGGATTTGAGTGATAACATATGTTATAATCCAGTGCTTGTCAACTTCGGGGGGGGGGGGAAGAAGAGGAGAGGGAGACGAGAAGAAACCTGTAACCATGGGAAATAATTTTTTTTAATTAAAAAAAGTTTAAAAAAAGAAATTAAAAAAAAAAAACATTTATCCCCAATAGCATCATATTATATTTAGATTCTGCCATGTCGTGGTCGCAAATAGACATCTTTTCTATTGGAAATGAAGTTTTCCATTCCTTTCATGTTCTGTCCAATATTACCTACAACATTTTGCAGCTTTGTGTCAGTTAAAGATGGTGGCAGAATTCTCTTAGCCCCAACCTTATTATGCGGATCAGGTCAGCTCATTCTACACATTTTCTTTCCCATTTCTTGGAACATGGTAGTGGGAGTGTGGAGTCAGAAGACATGGGTTCAGATCCTCACTCTGCTATTTACTGGCTGTGGAGCCTTAGGTAAATTATTTAGTTGCTCTGGATCTCTTTTCCTCATCTGTAACATAAGGGGATTGAACTAAATGGATCCTGGATCTCTGATCCTCTTCCATTCTTGCTGAGTGCTCTGTAAGTGCTACAAACCCACGGATCTGCTGTGTGTTATCGGGGACAGTACATTACTTTTCTTTCTAACCTAATGGGGAAAACCCTACAAATTTGGTAAAGGAAGGAGAATGCTTCTTCTTCCCTAGAATGGTATGGAAGAAATTTACCTATTAGCTTTCTTGGCCTTTTGTCCTCTGGGGCCGGGTGTGGCTGGGGTTTTATTTTCACAATTATTCCACTGAAGTAACAAGCAATTATTGAAAAATCTCTAGGATAATGCTGCAGCTGTTTTATGGGTCGGGGCTCAGTGAAACTGTGGAGATGTAATGACCACCTGGGAATGGACCCTGTGCTGCCTGGCAGAGGATGTTACTGTTTCCTTGGTGCCTAAGTCCTCAGAGGGACTGTATACTCATCAAGATACTGATTAATCAGGGTATTGCCAGGGGCGCTCTCTCTAGCCCTGCAAACAAGGATTTTTTTTCTCTTAAAATAAAATCTATCAAGATTTAATCACACTGCTTAATCTCTAGGTCCCAACCTTGAACATTTGCATGTGCATTTTCCTTTGTCTCCCAGCCCAGGGGGCAGAACCTCCATGGAAGCTGGGATCCCTTTAGGGTTTTATTTGAGTGGAAGAACCAAAGATTCCTTTTCTTTCTCCTGCTGGAATTGCCCTGAAATTTAGAATGTCAGCTGTTGGAAAAGAGGGAGTTACTTTTGTTGAGGAGAGAAGAATAGATGTGCATTGCATACAGGGTGACTTGGATTGAGAAGGAAGCAGCATCAGGCCAGAGTCCTGGTCCAGGCCATCAGTGAAAATGAGGCTATCCCCCTCGACCACGGGAACATCTTTTCTTCTAGGAGCCCTCTCTGGCCTTTCTCCAGGGAGAGCGTGTGCTGCTCCAAGACGATTATCCTGCCTAGAAAGCAGATGGGCCCCTTCCTTTTGTCCCTTTCCCCATCTGTAGTCCTAACCGGACTCTGCAACCAAATTTATGCCAGCAAGGACAGGGTGGATGGATGTAGCTGACTGTGTAATTGAGAAACAACACGGACACTTATGGCCTCGGTATTAATTAATGGAATTTGATGTTTATTGCTGTCATGTCAACTAATCATTCCTTGCACAAAATTAATTAAATCTTCAGTGGGGGCTGGGAGGCTTTCTAAACAAAGCCGAAGGCTGGCTAGAGGGCCTTTGGGATCGGAGGCTAGGAGCTGGACCTTTGCTTTGACAATGAGTCATTTCCAGAACCACAGACTTATACTCGAGTCCAGCGACTGGAGAGAAATGTGAGGAAGTACTTTTCATTATTGAATCTCGCTCCCCAAATCTTTTCCTTTTCCCAGTCTGTGCTCACTTTCTTTTTCTAATGATTTGCCACCCCTCCCCTGCAATTCTGGGATTGGTTCTACTAATATGAGATGTGGGGTGGGCTATACATTAAGCATTTATCATGAAAAAATCTCCCTGGGAGATCTATTTAGGATAAGGTGAACAGATGGCCTATATTAGGCAGGACAGGCCTTGATTTAAACTTCCTGTCTGTCCTGATATGTTCCCCCTCCCCCCTCCCATGTCCCTCACTGCCACATTTTATCCTTTATTTATTGGACCCAAGTCCTTTCTCTCTCCGTCTGTCTCTCTCTGCCTTTTTGCCTCTGTCTCTATCTTCCACCCCTTCCATTCCCTATTTCTTTCTCTTTCTTCAATCTTTCCCTGACAAACAAAAAAAAATTTCATCTTTATAAACCACAAGTCTCATATTTCAACTTTCATGGGGAATTTTATAGTTTGTCTTATTTTCTTGTCATGATTGGTTCTCGATGAAGACCCACTGATCCCTCATTTCTAATACCCTAACCCCATAGGTTTCCTTTGACATTTTCGAGATTTATCAAACTCACCATCTGTATGCTCTCTTCTCTTATCAAAAAATCTGGTTGCCTAGCAGGGATAACTTAGAAATTTTGTGGAAAAGAACCTTCTGATTAGTCAGATTGTCAGTCTTTACACATAACCAACAAACAGTGGTCAATAGTGAAACAGATCAGTCCAACTGGTTGTTTGGTGTCAATGAACCAACTGAAACAAACTACCTGAAAAAGGCTGTTGTTACTCTAAGAGAATCTCTTTATAATATAAGCTGGGAAATTCATTCTTAAAATGGCAGATAGGAGAACATAATGAATATTGTTATTATCATTATTATTCAAACTCAAATGCTTAGATGGATCTGTGATATTAGCAATGTGTGTGTTTTCTTCAAAGGCAAAAAACCTACCCCATCCATATCTGTCCATCTGGTACAAGTCCTTTCCATGTCCTCCACAGAGGGCTCATTATTTGTGCTGAGAGCCTTCCTCACTTTCTCCCAGCATCCCAAGGATATCAGTAAAGCACATAGATCCTTCCACTGTATTTTTGTCATGTGGCTGGGACATCTTTTATCAGTGATATATTTTACCCAATGACATGTTAGTCTGGCTCTTTATAGCTCCTTGCCTATTATAGGTTGCAGTCTGCTCACATCTACTATGAACTTGTCTTCTATGTGATGTTCTTTTAAAATTTTTTAGTGATTTTAGTATTCTAAAACTCAAAACACTACAATAATAACAGTAGAATATTGGTAATAAGGAGATGGACCTTTGTTTCTGGGAAAAGTTTGGGGTCATTAAAGGAGCTTTACAATTTCCTTGAGGCAAGTTAATCTCCACTTAATTCTGGTAGCTCCATGGTTTGAGAGCTAGGCCTGAAGATAAGAGTTCCTGGATTCAAATTTGGCTTCAGTCACTTCCTAAGTATGTGACCCTGGGTAAGTCACTTACCCTAGGCACCTAGTTCTTACCACTCTTCTGCCTTGGAACCAATACTATCAATTCTAAGATAGAAAGTAAGGATATAAAAAAAATTCTGGACTTAGTTTATTGCTCACATACATCAGTATGTGTCCAAGGTATATACCTATCTATTTATCTGGAGAGACAGACAGACGGACATAGACACAGGCACAGAGAGGCAGAGAAAGAGAAACTTTATATGATATATATTTTCTCATTTGATCTATTTTTATTCCTGTTTAGTCATTTTTCCTGTCCAACTCTTTGTGATCCCATTTGGGGCTTTCTTGGCAAAGATACTGGAGTAGTTTACAATTTCCTTCTCTAGCTCATTTTGCAGATAAAGAAACTGAGGCAAATAGGGTTAAGCAACTTGTGCAGGGTCACACACCTAGGAAATATCTGAGTCTAGATTTAAACTCAGAAAGAGAAGTCATCCTGAATCCATTACTGTATTCTATCCAGTGTGCCACCTAGCTGACTTAGTTGCTGTTATTACACCCCTTTAATAGGTGAGAAAACTGAGACTGAGAAAAATTAAATGACTTGCCTAGGTTCATACAATTAGTGTCAAAATCTACTTGGTACAGTGTCCTTATTGAACAGGTTCATCCACTGCAATTCTTCATAGTGCGACTCCTGAGAGCCTGGGTGGGCCAGATGTCTCTTGATTCCTTTAACCAACTTGCTCCATATATCTGGACACTATTAGATACATGGCAGGGTGGATAGGTGGAAGGAGAAATCTCCTTCTCCCTTTGAAACTCTGCTGGAAACACTGAAGTAAGAATTGACTATTTAGATGAACTCCTTAGAGAATATGTATCTGTGGAGAAATCTGGCTTTTGAAGACCATTCGGCATGTGGTTGATCCTTTAGTCAGACAATGGCTTGACTACCCTATAATTCCATCAAATCAATGAAGGAACTTCTTTAAACTTTCAAAAAGAGCAACAAAGTGTAAATGCTTCTCAACACTTCCTTCACAAGCTGTGAATTGTTCATTCCTATTTTTTCCCCATTTTTTCTCCATTTTTAATTAATGAATAGGTCACTCAGGGTGTAAGCCACTCAAGGTTTCACATTTCTTACAAGGTGTAAAATGATCTGCTCAAAATATGAAAGGGGCAGAACATTTATCAGGTACAAATTTGACTAACACTTCATTGTCTATGTTATCTGCCTCTTACATCTTTTGTTTTCATCAGTGTAGGCTGAGGGAAATCAAGTGATCAGAGGTCTCCTGGTCAATTCTCCCAGCATCATTCAAGGAGTCTGAAACATTTTAAATGTTTGCATGGGAGGGATAGCAAATTAGAAGAGACCATTTAAGACAGCATTTTGATCTACCTTATCAGTTTAGAAAAATCAATAAACGATAAACTCATTGGGATCTTGTATTCTCTGTCATTCAATTATGTGATGGCAAAGATGTGTATTAAGTGATAAGAGTTGCAAAAGCCTGCCTCTTCTTAACTAATATTAATTAATATTGAGGATGTCCTTGATATTCATGGAGTTGATTTTCATTAAAAGCAAATAAACAAATTATACATATGGGAAAGTAATTGTTCATTTTTTTCTCTATCTCCTTTGTGTGTGTGTGTGTGTGTGTGAGAGAGAGAGAGAGAGAGAGAGAGAGAGAGAGAGAGAGAGAGAGAGAAAAGGAGAGACAGAAAAAGACATAGGGACAGAGACAGAGAGACAGAGAGAGCATGGGAGAATGTGTAGGGGTGATGGTATTGATAAAAAAAAGTTGAAGGGATTTCCTACACTTTTGATATATCCTCCTCTTTCAGATATTCTGTTAATTGATTCTTCTACACTCTCAAATATTTGTCACCTTCATCACAGATTTCTTTTATGCGCACATGGTTCAATACAGCTGTTTTCCCTGACTTTGTTCTCTTTAGTTCATTTCTCCCTTCTCTATAAGTAGAACCATGACTGTGAGGCTAGAGACCAATTGTGGTTTCTCCACTGTCCTTAATGATGATTTAAGTTAGAGATAAAAACCTTTGCAGATCTTTCCCATTTTCTTTTGTTTGTTGTCTTTCTTCCATTTTTTTTTTTTTATCATTAAGTTCCCTTGGACTGACTTTATTTAACTGGATCTCTTTCCAAACAAAAACAAACAAAAATACCCAACTAGCCTTACTCTCCATTGTTTCTCTGATTTACAAGAAGATAATGGTAATGATATGCTATCGCTTTTCTTTATAATGTTTTATAAATAAGCTTATATTCTAAACTTGGTTCCTACATTTATTTTCTTGGCATTTAAGTCAAGTGATTGTTAACTAAGGCACTTTTTAGGGTCTTTGGTTATCTTTGTCATGACAATTGGTTTTTATTGGGTAAACCTCATGTGAAATTATTATAGTTTGTGTCTTATATCCTGATTCCCATCCCTATCTTACTTTTTTTCTTTTTTTCTTTTTTTTTTTAAACCCTTGTACTTCGGTGTATTGTCTCATAGGTGGAAGATTGGTAAGGGTGGGCAATGGGGGTCCAGTGACTTGCCCAGGGTCACACAGCTGGGAAGTGGCTGAGGCCGGGTTTGAACCTAGGACCTCCTGTCTCTAGGCCCGACTCTCACTCCACTGAGCTACCCAGCTGCCCCCCCATCTCACTTTTAACATTATTCATTATTCAATAACTTATTTGAATAGGTCAAAATTGAATTATTTCCATTACATGCAACATATTTTTCTTTCTTTTCTTCTTTCTTCTGTGTACTAATTTTGATACTCTCACAAGTCAGAGCTATAACTGTACACAGGCAGCTAATTTAGAAATGACATATATCATTAAAGAATTGTTTCCTATCTGTAAAAAATAATTCATATCATTTTGGGTGATGTTATATATCACAATGCCTAGCACCTAACTGATTCTTTTCTTGAAAGAAATATTTATGATATAAATGTAAGAAGCATCTGTTCAGCCCACAAAGTTTTAGCATCTCTCATTCCTTATTTCTATTTCATTGTCTAATTTATTTCTCTCCATCATCATTTTTGCACTGAAGTCACCATGTTATCAATGAGGCTTCATTTAGATCTAGAGTTAGAAGGGACCCCAGAGACCATCTAGTCAAACTTGATTTTATATATAAGGAGACTGAGACCCATGAGGCAAAGTTAGTTCTTCACAGATTTTTTCTAGCTCTAGGAGAAATGTTCGCAGTTATTTTACTGATCATCTTTGAGTATACTTATCACAAGCATTAAAATGCAAGATGGCCAAGTGTCCAACAAAGTGATATTTCTTCTTGCTTTTGGGCTTGTAATTAAGCTAGTTCTGCCAACTCTTTTGTTTGTTTTCCTGAGGAGAACCTATGAGCCAGCATTCCATTTAGCTGTAACTTTTCCCCCTGGTTTTCATTTATAGCAAGAATGTCAAGATGGATATGTTTCCATTCTTCTCATAGTATATGCTTTCAGTAGTTATTGGCAAAACCACTGCAGAAACAAAAGGAAGTTATCCAGGTTGGAGGGCCACTTTGGTTTTTCCTTTATATTGTCATGGCTCAATAATTCATCATGAAGTATATTGGCTTCTGATAATGACCCTCCATTCTTAGCTCATCTGGTTCTAGGAAAGCAACCCCTGTCGTCCAAGCTCTTCTCAAAGCGTTTCCAGCGTGGTAGAACCAGCCACAATTTATCCTCCATTCCCATAATCTTTAAGAACTCAGAATAAGGGGCAAAGAGGTGGCTTAGTGAATAGAGAGGCAGGTCTACAGAGAGGAGGTCTTGGGTTAAAATTTGACTACAGACACTTCCTAACTGTGTGACCCTGGGCAAGTCACTTAACCCTCATTTCCTAGACCTTACCACTCTCCTGCCTTGAATCCAACACTTAGTATTGATTCTAAGATGCGAAGTAAGAGTTTTAAAAAAAAAAAAAGAACCCAGGGGGGAGCTGGGTAACTCAGTGGATTGAGAGTCAGGCCTAGAGACAGGAGGTCCTAGGTTCAAATCCGGCCTCAGACACTTCCAAGCTGTGTGACCCTGGGCAAGTCACTTGACCCCCATTGCCCACTCTTACCACTCTTCCACCTAAGAACCAATACACAGAAGTTAAGGGTTTAAAAAAAAAAAAAAAAAGAACCCAGGATCACCTCTACCTAAAGCTCAGGTCTTTGTTATTTAATAAAATGAATAAATTGGTCATTAAATGTATACTTTAAAACAACTGAAATTCGGTGTGTAGAACTGGAAACAGGTGAGAAGCTAAGACTCCTTGTGACTATATACTCTCACCTGAAGGATTTTGTTTTTAAACAATTGGCTTTGTATAAGTAATAGAGAAATTTGGTCAGAGTATGGGGGGCAGAGAACACAGCAAGAAGCCATGTTGCTTGAAATAACTTTCCTGTGCTCAGAAAAATCTGAAAGAAAAGAAAAGAAAAAAGATGAAAGCCCAGCCAGAAGCAAGAAAGAGCTTAATTGTCTCAGGAAAAATTTGCCCATTTGCAATGGGACCAGCAGAGAAAAGCTGTGACTAGACAACACATTCTTCTTAAAAGTTAGATTACAGGGGCAGCTGGGTAGCTCAGTGTATTGAGAGCCAGGCCTAGAGACGGGAGGTCCTAGGTTCAAACCCGGCCTCAGCCACTTCCCGGCTGTGTGACCCTGGGCAAGTCACTTGACCCCCATTGCCCACCCTTACCAATCTTCCACCTATGAGACAATACACCGAAGTACAAGGGTTTAAAAAAAAAAAAAAAAAGTTAGATTACATTTGCAATTTTTTGTTTGTTTGTTTTGGAAGTTCTGCTCTTTCCCCTCTATCTAAGAAGAGGTAGTACTGATTTGATGGTGGTATAAGGGGGAGAGTGCTTACAATTTCAGAATTCTAGGATGATAAGGTTTAGTTCAGTGAGGAACCTGAGTCCTATAGACATAAAATAATTTGCTTGAGATCAAATAAGTAGTGAGAAATAGAGTCCTTTCCTTAGTCTCTTCACATTATAACCATTCTGCCATAAAAAGATTACTGCATTTAGAAATGGAAGACCTAGGTTCAAATCCTATCTTTGACTCTTGCTCTTCCCATAATCTCTAGCCTAGCCAAACCATATTATTTCCTCCATTTCCCATTTCCGTTGCCTTTGCACCAGCTGCTCCCATTCTTGGAATCTGAAAGGCATGCTCACCTTGACTCAACTTTCAAAGGTTATCACTTCCTTCAGAACTCTATTATGTAATACTTTTTACATGAAACCTTTCCTGATGTTCCAGCTACTGGAATCTCTCTAGCCCCAAAGATTTACTATTCATTTCATATGTACTTAAGTTACCCAAGTTTCAAGTCTAGAATTGACTTCCCATTGGCATGATGTCTTGACATTGCACAGGCTTATGTGAGGGGCAGAGTTGGTGTGAGAGTTTTCAAGGTAAGAGACATTATCTTTCTTCTTACTTTGAGAAAAAATACAGATGGTTCCAGACTCCCTGTAGGAATATCACCCTGGAGAGAGAGAGAATAGACTTTATGAGGCAGACATATGTGTAGGAAAGGACAGGCTCTTCCACATGTCCCCTGTCATTTACATCTTGATAACACCCCACATACTTGCCTCCCTAGAGGCTTTGGAGAATTTCCCCTGGGGTGAGATTAGGGCCTCTCAGATGAGCTGAGATCTCTCACTCCCAGTGGAAGAGCTGAATCACTCTGTATTTTCTGGTATACCCTAATCTGTATAACTTCTCTGATTTCCATTTATGTCTGTTTAGATAAACACTTGCTCTTCACTATTTGTGATGGTCTTTTATGTAAGTAGCATTTGATGAAAAGGAATCGAGCCTTAAGATATAAGCTTAGTGTATCCCCTTTCCTTTTAAAGGATAGCAGTCAGGAAAATGGCTTAAAACTTTAAAAAAATCATTTTTCTACACTACGCTAATAATATTTGATGGGCAGTGAAGAAGATGGATATAATTCTATTCTGGTACTCTGCTCTCTCAGAGGAGAACACAGAGGACAGTCTTTAGACCTCTTCTCATGCTCCCCTCCAGGCAGGAATAAAATTTTCTTTGAAACAGTGGGCAAGATTCCAGAGAAATTATTATTAGTGCTTCCCTGTGAGCTGCATTTAGACAACTCATATGAATCTCCAACCTTATACTTAGGTATGTACATATTTTTCTCTACAATAGAATGTAAGCTTTATGGGGGCAGAGACTGTTTGATTTTTGTCTTTGTATCTTGGAACCATGTCTGGAACAGAGTAGTTACTTAACAAATGATTACTGATTTTCATAACCTTGGCAAAATAATTTGATCTTTTTGAGTCTGTTTCCTCATTTATTAAAGGGGGGGGGTCAACATCGATGACCTCTAAAGTCCTTTTTAAAGCTCTAATGCCATAGTCTATACTGGGCCACACTCTTGTTTATACTCTCTTTCCAGACTGGCAAATGCTGACTAGAACCCCTGAGTGCATCTAGAGTTTGGTCCACAGTGCCAAAGACTAGGTCAAAGGGAGTTGTGTGTGTAAATGGAGTATTGGAGGTGATAAATGATTTCTAGTCTGTAGGCGAAAGGTCTTCCAAAGGAAAGAGAAGGGAACAAATGTTTAATAAGCATCCACTCTGCGCCAGGCCTCGTGCTAGTTGGCAAATATTATTTCATACAATCCTCACAACAACCTTGGGAGGCAGGTGCTATTATTATCCTCATTTTATTGTTGGGGTTAACTGAGGCAGAATGAGGTTAAGTGACTTGCCCAGGGTCACGGAGCTAGTAAGCTTCTGAGGTCAGATTTGAACTCTGGTCTTCTTAATTCTAGATCCAGGATGCTAGCCACTGTTCTATCTACGTGCCTCTATGGTGTAGAAAAGGAAGTTGTAGCACTCTGGAGTTTGAGTATGTGGATTAAGGAGCCAAATAGTGGAAATAATATTAGAGGGAGCAAGATGATATAGTGGGGGAAAAGCTCTGGGTTTGGGCACAGAGGACCCAAGTGGCTATGCCATTTATTCTCTGTAAGAGTTTGTGTAAAATTACTTAATTCTTCTCTCTCCTCCTCAGGTTCTTCATCTGCAAAATGGGGGGTTTGGGCTAGATGTGCTCTAAGTTCCCTTCCAGTTCTAAATTTATGAACTCATATGTAAAGGAGGGGCAGCTAAGTGATACAAGTGGATAGAGTACTGAGCCTGGAGTCAGGAAAACTCATCTTCGTGAGTTCAAATATGGCCCCATATTTGATAGTGAATATCTATGTGATCTTGAGCAAGTCACTTAACCTCATTCTAACTCAGTTAACCGCAACAATAAAATGAGGATAATAATAGCATCTTTTGCTATTATTATAAAAACCTCAGTTTCCTCATCTGTAAAATGAGCTAGAGAACAAAGGGCAAACCACCCCAGTATCTCTGCCAAAGAAAACCCCCAAATGGGATCATGAAGAGTCAGATGTAATTGAAAAACAAACAAAAAACAAATGCATAAAGGAACTGGGAGGGAAAAAGAAATGACTGGAGAGAATATAAGAGTCTTAGTTTAGTTTGGCAAGTAATCATTACCATCTAGACAAAGAAAGAGCAGCCAAAACGGTGTTCAGTAAGTAGTACTTAGAACAAAAAGTCAAGCATAGCTCTCCAGCAGAGGGCTCGTGATGGAAATGAAGTGTCTCAGAAATATTGACTCAGTACTGCCTCTGAGCTTATTCTCAGTCACAATGTACTTATTCATCTAGCCTTTGTAAAAAAATTGATATCTCTATCCACCAACCGTATTTGTATCTACTCCATCTGTGCCTGTACCCATAACTTTATCTCTCCCTGTATCTTTAGCCATATCTATAGATCATCTATGTCTATATTATGTACTTCTCTATCTGGAGATATGTCTTTATAGACACCTCTATCTGTATCTATAATGGTAATGAAACCTAGTTCAGCATCTATGGCTAGAGCTGTTTTCTAGTCAGTAGCCCACCAGTCGGGAGTTTTGGAAGGAAAAAAATAAAAAAGAACAAAAACCAACCCTCACCCCAAAGCACTGTTTTGCTGAATAGAGCATATGGAGGGAGCAAGTTTGAAGAGAGGCTTCCAGTTCTCAGATACACGGGATGATTTGCACCCAATACAAAATGCCTTCAAGAGCAAGGTCTGTGACTGTCTGGCTCCAGAACTGGTTAACCTGTGGGGATATTTAGTAGATGAATTCTGCTCCACGATCTTCCCTTTACTATTCCCTGTGACAACGCTGTGGCAGCTGCTGTTCATGGTCCCCTCCAGACAGAGAGCCAATCTCTCAGTACCAGGGGAGACAATAAAAAAAAATGCAAATTGCCCAACACTGATTAATTTCACCAGCTGCTCTTCTTCCTCCCTAGTCGAAGGGTTGACCACTTGAGCTACGAGGCAGCTGGACAGACTGGGGGCTTTTCAGAGGAATACCCCTTTAAAACTAAAGACCATTTTCCAGGTCAAGTCTTTTGAAGGAGCCAGCAGAGTAGATGGGGCTTAAATGAAAAGAAGGAAAAGGAAGAGGGGGCTCTGGTTTATTTGTGAGTTCATGAGTGAGTTTGGAGCAGAGTGCACGACCCCTTTAGATTTCGGTGTGTCTGCCTAACACCGCTTTCCAATAGACAGAGAGGAGTGAATAAAGCTCAATGGCTGGTATGAGAAATAATAACTCAAACTTAACATTTACAGAGCACTTTGTTCAACATAATCTTGCGAAGAAGATAGTGTTAAGGTTATTTTCCCCATTTTTAAGATGAGAAAACTGAGATTTAGAGAATGGGGGGGATAATCCTAATACGATATCCTCATACAGTAAGTGTTAGACCCAGGATGTCAGGTTCAGTTAAATTAAACATTTATTGAAGTGCTTGTTATGTCTGCAAGGCATCATAGCATGGCTAGCTGACCTTCAACTGGCTACAGGATCCTGGACAATTTCCCTTAATCCTTCAGAGTTCTAGGCAAATTCTCTAAAACTCTTTGTAGGAGAACAGTGGCTGATGAACATTAACAGTGAAAATTCCCTCTCCAGGACTTTCTTATGCCAACAAAAAGGAGAGAACAATGCCAAGCACAGTATTAGAGGCTAGAAATTCAAAGGAAAAGAATGAAAATGGTCTCTCTCTAAGTATCTTATATTCCATAAAAAAGAAGCAACATGCACAAAGATAAGTGAATGTCAATTAGATACCTCCCCTTCCCTCCAAAAACAATCCTACACAGGCTTCTGGAGAATAAAAGGAAGTACTAACAAGTACAGAATGGGGCACAGATCAGGACTAGCCTCATTTGGAATGGGGACATATGGATGGCACAGTGGACGGAATGCCAGATTTAAAGTCAGAGTGAGTCATTTTCATGGGTTCAAATCTGGCTTTACATACTTCCTAGCTAGGTGACCCTAGACAAGTCACTCAATTCTGTTTGTCTTAGTTTTCTTATCTGTAAAATGAACTAGAGAAGGAAATGGCAAATCTCCCCAGTATCTTGGCCAGCAAAACTCTGAAAGGGGGTCACAAAGCATCAGATATAACTGAAAAATGACTGAACAACAATGATAATTGGAATCGAGCACTAGATCTGAGTCTTGATATAGCTAGGGATTCCTAGAGACAGGGGTAAGGGGCATGTGAAATAGCTTGTGCAAAGGCATAGGGATGAGAGAGAATGTTCTATCCTGAGAACAGCAAGCATGCCAGTTAGAGTCTTCTGACCCCAAATACAGTCTTCTTTCCCCTCTATCAATGGTGTCAAACTCTAATAGAAACAGAGGGAGGAGAGAGCACTAATCTGTACATAAGGATCCCTGGGGGATGCATATTGCCTTAGTCTTAAAATGTAATGTTATCTCTGTTTATTGTATTTTTATTTGTTTTATTAAACATTTCCCAATTACATTTTAATCTGGTTCTGCATATGCTGCAGGGCCATGTGTTTGCCAACTTTGCACTGTATCATGTCCCTCCATTCCTTATGTACTATACAAAGATTGCTCTGTAGTTATTTTTTTTTCCCAAAAAACAATTGTTTCTAAATTCCTGCATCAGGGTATGGCTAGCCAAATAAGGACAGTCAGAAGGGTTGCTTGAGTTGAGAGAGAAACAGGCATCCGAAGGTCTATTACAAATTTGTGCCTGGAGATCAAGGCACGGTTTACTAGGGCCAAAAGCAAGCAGCAGGTCTGGGATGTAGGAGGTCAGGGAAATCAGGTGGAAATAGCCATATATGAGAATACATGGCAGTCGTTAAACATTTTTGAAGGTAGAATACTACAATGCTGAATATAGATTTTAGAAATATAGATTTTTAGAAAGAAGTTTGCTGCTCCTCTTTTAAGTGTTTAAAAAAATTAAATATCCTTGTTTTTACAACACTTTCAAATATATGAAGGCTCCTTCCCCTACATGGGGAGCTATCTCTTGTAATATAGAATGAAAAAGGAAAGAGAAAACTTTAGTGTAGACATTCAACACATCAGCTGAGTCTGATAGTATTTGCCTTAGCTCCCCAATTTTGAAAAGAGAGGTAGGGAGGGAGTTAGACAATGGTTAATGTGATTCTGGGAAAGTTATTTCCTATCTCAAGAGTCTCAGTTTCCTCATCCTTGAAACAGAATGATAGTAAACTAGGGCCATTAAGAATAACAGCCAGCATTTATATAGATTTACTCAGTTTCTCTCTAGCACCAAGCTTCTTGGTTATTATAATTACACAGTGCCCCACTTCTTTTTTGTTATTGTTATTTTTTGTAACTTACTATAATCTTTTGGCATATTGTTTTCCTGCCTCTGCTTTATTCTGCATCAATTCATATAGATCTTTGTTTTCCGTGCCAAAGTAGGGAGTATTCTCAGAATTCAGATCTCTGCTTGAGGGTGGAGAAATAGGCTGGGGTGGAGTCAGGGAAGGGAACAGGAAGCACTCATTAGAGAGGGGAGCCTAATACTTGAGGCCTGCTTAGAGATGGGGGTGTCATAGCAGTTGCTAGAATTAGAGGCTAAATGTGTATGATTTGAAAAATCATGTAGATGTGGGGAAAGATGAAAATGCCCATTAAATGGGGGAACCCTGGGGACGTGGACATTTTAAAGAATTTATGTGATGGCTGTACACACGCTGAGGCTGAGTGACTTCAACCACCTGAGAAACTCAATTATCTCTCTAAAAGCTTTGCCTGGGGAGGACCTCAGGAAGCTGTGATGAGGTAGGATGCAGTCATAAAAATGGGCAGAACAAGTGTTTACCCTGGCGCGGGGCTGACCCTCCTTTGGAGGGCCAATCCAGTGACTCCGTTTGCCCAGGGCTCTAACTGGCCTCCTCTCCTCCCTGTCCCTTTAATACCGCTTGCAGTCCAGACCACGCTCGGCAGCTTCATAAATGATTAATGCCCATTTTCCCTCCCCCCAACCCTCATTCCCCATCTTAAATGCGGCTGCACTACTGAGCACCTAACCCTGACAGAAAAAAATACAGCCCTGTCACAATCTTGTGGCAAGCCGGATCTCCCGGCATTAAATCACCATTAAGGGTCATGGCAGCTTCGGGTTTTTTATCCCGTTTACAAATCAATGAGAGCCCCATGCTAGCTGGAGCAGGAGGGCTGCGGGAGGCTGAAACTGCGAGTCATCTGCTGCTTCTTCCTCAGCCGCCTGCATACATCTAGGCGCCCATATGGGAGCATGACAGATGTACCAATAGGGCGGCTCTTTAGGGATCCAGCCCCGTGATGCTGGACTGCGGGCGGCGGCGGGGCGGGCACGGAGGCAGCCCGGCGGAGGAGAGGGAAGCAACACCACACTTGAAGTCAGGAGATGGCGGTTTATATGACTCTGGGAAAGTTATTTCACATCTCAAGAGTCTCAGTTTCCTCATCCTTAAAATAGAATGATAATAAATTAGGGAAAATAAGAATAACAGCCAGAATTTATATAGCTCTTTGAGGTATGCAAAGAGGTTTGCAGACATTATTTCATTTTTAGCTTCACAACAGCTTTGGGAGAGAGGTGTTACAATTAGCCCAATTTTACAGATGAAGAAACCGAGGCACAGAGCATTTCTTTGCCTCACTGAGGGTGACAAAGTCAGTAAGTAAGGTCAAATTTGAACTCGGGTCTTCCTGACTTCAAATCCAGCACTTTGTCCACTGTGCCAGGTAGTTGCATAGTATATAGTATAATGCAGCATAATGAAGCAAGTATAATGATATTTGTTCCATCTCACAGGGATATAGTGAAGAAAGTGCTTTATACTTTAAATTTTTTCATAACTATTTATAACATTCATAACCTCTTTCTTAAAATATTTTTTCTAATTTCATGTAAACTCAATTTTTAATATTTGTTTAAAAAATTTTTTTAGAGTTCTGACTTCTCTTTTTCCTGCCATTGCCTCTTCTCTCATTGAGAAAGCAAGTAATTTGATATAGGTTATAGATGTGCAGTCATGCAAAACATATTTGCATGTTAGTCCGTGTTTTGAAAGCCACCAAAAAAAGGAAAAAACTCCCCCAAAAATAAAGTAAAAAAAAAAAGTATGTTCTGATCTATATTCGGATACCATCTCTGGAGGTGGATAGCATTTTTTTATAATAAGTTCTCGTGCTTTATGATCTTAAAACATCATAGATGTGCAAGCTGCTAATAGAAGGGAACCCTCTCTGTATTTATCAGTGTAGCCCATACTTTCTGAGCAAGGCCAGTTTGCCTAACAGGGAGGCTGCAATGTCCCCTATCACAGGAGTAGGGATATCCTCTGTTGATTGGCTGCCCACATCTTTGAAACTAATAAAACTGAGTCTTCTGATCTTCTCCCCCCACCCCCCCACCCCACCCCCATCCTCACCTTTTCTTTTGACTATCTTTTGGTTGTACTCTTTTCACTCTGGAATGGATGCCATGAACTGAACCAAAGCCATTACATTTCTATAACATATTAAACCCCCTTCTCCAAATACTTTCATATTAAACATTACATTTGATCCATGTATGAACTAGATTAGGAAGGCAGGGTAATGGGCTTTAAAAAAATTAATTAATCTTTGGTCCACATGTGGGATTCCATCAGTAAGGGCAATTTCCTAAATGGAGACTTCCTTCAGGGATGTCTATCAACCACTCCTTTGTAATCTATGCATTTAGAGAGATTGGGAGTGAAGGTGGGGGTGGGGTGGGACTGAGAGATTAAGCTACTTGCCCAGTGGCAGACAACAGTGTGCATCAGAAGTAGAACTTGGACTTAAGGCTTCAGACCCTACTTACTGATACTAATCATTATACTATGTTGCCTTTTGGAGTCATTATTATACCCATTTTATACAGGAGTAAATGTAAACCTAGGCAGCAGGATGGTGCAGTGGGTACAGTTCTGGACCAGGAATCAGGAAGACTCAATTTCCCAAGTTCAAATCTGACCTCAGATACTTACTAGCTGTGTGACCCTGGGCAAGTCACTCAACTGTATTGGTCTTAGTTTCCTCATCTATAAAATGATCTGGAGAAGGAAATGGTAAACCACTCCATTATTTTTGTCAAGAAAATCCCAGATCAAGTCATGAAGAGCCAGACATGCCTGAAACAACTGAACAACAACAAAATGCAAACCCAGAGGATTAAAGCATTTGACCAATGTCATAGAATGCCTTAATGGAAGAAATGAACTTAGATGGTAGTTCTCTTGTTTCTAATCCTGAGATTCTTTTCACTTTGCACAAATTATAGGCCTTATCTCTATGAAAGAAATTATGGAATATGTCACTTTGGTGTTGGAGGACCTGTGTTCAAATCCTGCCTCTAGTGAGTCCTACTTTTGTCTTTTAGGCAAGTCATAATATTTCTGGAATTTTCTCATTTAGAAAATGAAAGAGTTGGACTATATGGCTTCTATTGCTCCTTCAGTCCTAAATCTAGGTTTCTAAGACTATTCTTTTAATAATAATAAGATATGAAAAAAAAGGTGGGGGGAAGCTAGGTAGCTTAGAGGATTGAGTAACTGGTCTGGAGTCAGGAGGACTTGGGTTCAAATGTAGCCTCAAACACTTCCAAGCTGTGTGACCCCAGGCAAGTCACTTAACCCCATTTGCCTAGCCCTTGCCCTTCTGTCTTAGAATTGTTACTAAGACAAAAAGTAAGGTTTAAAAAACATCTATAACGATATATGTCCAACAACTAGTGAAATTTGCCAATTAAATCATGCTTGTCTCAAAGACATTATGATGTGTCATCTTAAGGCACCTCAAATTATGTGATGTTTCTATTCCTCCCTAAAAATGAACAGCCTTGACCTAAAGATGCTGCTAGTACATTCAGCCACACTATAATGATTTTTTGCCCTAGCATATGAATATCCTAGACGTATATATGTAATATCCTAAGAGTATTTAGCCATTGAACGACCAGAAAGACGTCCTGACAAAAAAAAAATATTCCCTTCTAAGTTGTCCCAGATATAGACTTTGCAATCTATACTATATGAAATACTGGTTTATTCTACTTTTGATTCATGTTTTGGTTTGAATCTTTTATCCTATGACCCACAAGTATTACAGTGAATTGGCTTGGCAGCTAAGGGATCTTTGTTCTGATTCCAGCTGTGTTACTGGGTGACCGTGGACAGGTCTGTTCTCGTATCTAGACCTTGGTATCTCCACCTGAAGATAGGGATTGGTCTGGATGATGTCTAGGTCCCTTTTCACTCTGCAATTCTCTAGCCTCTGGTCTAAGGGCCCTTTCAGCACTAACATTCTATGATCTGTGCAGGTATGTTACCCTCATTGGTGTCATCTGTTTTTCCCTTGTCAGTGCTTAATGGGCAGGCATGATGTCTGAACACTTCTCTTTGACAATGCCTGGCACAGTAACCCCATGTGAAATCTGGCACCTAATAAGTGCTTTTTTGAAGACAAGTGATGGAAACGATAGTGCATGGTATATGCAGAGAAGACAGGGTATTTTTGTTCCTAGCTGGAGCGCGGAAGAAGGAAAAAAGTCAACATATCTGAGCTTTTATATTTTGGGTGTCCATTCAACAGACATTTATTGTGCACCCATGACATGCAAGGCTCTTAGCTAGCTGCTGTGGAAGCTCAAAGAGAGGCATGAATAGTGGTAAAGTAGATAGAGTACTGAATTTGGATTCAACTAATCTAGGTTTGAGTCCTGGATCTACCACTTGTTAGCTGCTTTACTTAGCAGGGAGTCATAATCTCTCTGACCCTCAATTCACTATCTGGAAAGTAAGGGAAATAATAGTTCCACTGTAAATAATTTCACTGATGATTGGAAAGGACTTTTCAAAATCTCAGACAAATGATGGGAAGTTAGGTGGCTCAGAGGGTAGGGTGCTAGGTCTAGAGTTGGAATGTGTGACCCTGGGCAAGTCACTTAACCCTGATTACCTTTCCCTTACTGCTCTTCTGCCTTGAAACTGATACTTATATCAATTCTAAGACAGAAAGTAAAGATTTTTTTAAAAGTATCAAACAAATGTAAGAATTTGGGATTTCCTCATTTAGCGGCACAATGGATAGAGTGAGTTGGGATGATTCATCTTCCTGAGTTCAAATCTGACTTCAGACTCATTAGCTGTGTGACCTTGGGCAAGTCACTTAACTCTATTTGCCTCAGTTTCCTCATCTGCAAAATGAGCTGGAGAAGGAAATAGCAAACTACTCCAGTATCTTTGCCAAGAAAATCCCCCTCAAAATTAAAAAAAAGAAAAGAAAAAAGGGGGTACCTGGGTAGCTCAGTGAATTGAGAGTCAGGCCTAGAGATGGGAGGTTCTAGGTTCAAATCTGGCCTCAGACACTTCCTGTCTGTGTGACCCTGGGCAAGTCACTTGACCCCCCATTGCCTACCCTTACCACTCTTCTGCCTTGGAGCCAATACACAGTATTGATTCCAAGATGGGAGGTAAGGATTATATATATAAATACCCCTGATACAACAACTACAAGGAGACAATAAGCCCAGAATTCATAACTCAGAGCCCACACTGGTGATAATATTCTCCATAATGAACTAGGCCAGTCTTCAGATAACAGATTCATTGTTCATCATACAGAACAATAAAACAATGTTAATAATAAAAATTAATAATGATAACAGTAACAGACACTCCCCTTTCTGGGATCATTGTCACCAAAAATGCCTTATAATGCAGGATAATAGGGATACTGTATTGTGCCCTCGTGGAAACTACAGTAGATAAGACATTGACAAACTGACCAGCATGTGGATTATTCGTGGTTTTATATACAACTTACATTTACATACCACTTTAAGGTTTACAAAAAATTTTCTGCAGAGAAGCCCTGTGAGTTGGATTGTGCAGGTCCCCAAAGTAGCATCATGAGCTAATTTACAACAAGTATAATCTTTGGGGCTTTTTAAAAAATTTCTTTGGCTTATGACTTTAGCCAGGAATTTTCCCTTAGGAATATAACAGTTGGTCTCGTGTACAGATCGCTCTCCTTCTGCCCCCTCACCTGGCAAATGAAAAAAAGTCTTCAACTCCCTTACAAGTATTCATGCTAGCAGGACATCAAATAGAAGGCAGATTTTATTTTACTTGACAGAATCAATACAAAGCACTCTTTCCTGAGCCCATGAACAGTCAAGTCAATTCTCCTTCCCTTTCTAGTAGGCCTCTACTTTTTCTAAGAACCTATGCAATCCCATAGAATTATAATGCTACTCGGTGTGGGTGTTCTCCACAGCTAGGGGAAAGCACTTAGGGTTAATTCAAGTAATTCATTACTCTGATGAACCCCACACTCCGTAAGAGCCTGTAAGTTACCCTATAATTATAATTCTACCTTCAGTTTGAGGTCCCCAATCAGACATAATTTGTATGATACCCAAACCCATCACTGTCCTCTGGACCCATTTGATCCATAAAACTCATAGGATCACTGGATGGCATGGCCCAGGCTACTTTTGTCTCACTAGGGTTTTGTTCCTTATTACTTCTCAGTTCTGACTCACGCAGTTTCCTGGCTTGAACCAGGTCCTTAGATTGACTTAGAAGCTCTTACATTATTCTCTCTCTTTAGTATCTAGTCTTTCTTACCTTCTTACCTGAGGATTGTGGGTCTGTGGCTCCCTGGAAAGATCATTGCTTAGATCTCCTCTAGGGAATCAAGTCTAAGCTCATCTCCCTTCAGTCCATCTTCTTTTTCTAGCTCTCTAGCTTTTCAAGTCTGTGTGTAGCTTCTCTTTAATAATAATTGCTATTATAAAACATGTATAGGTTTCAAGGCTTATAAAGTGCTTTATATACAATATCTCATTTGATTTCCCCAACAACCCCATAATGTAATTGCTATTATTGGCCCTATTTTACACAAGAACCCATTTGCCCAAGGTCACACAGTTAGTAAGAATCTGAGACAGAATTTGAACTCAGGTCTTCCTGATATAAAATCCATTGCTTTTCACACTTTGCCAGGCTATGTCACTCCTTATTCAGCCCATGATCCTTTCCTACCATGAAGCTGTAGGCAGTCTCAATTGCTGTGTGAAAAGGCAATTGGCAGGAGCTTAAAATCATCAACCATCTGTTAGCCTCACTAGTACATTGTGATGGTTGACTTACCACTTTCATAGTGTTGGTACTGAGGGGAGCTTACTTGTGAAGGGGTCACCAGGGAATCAAGTTTTATTAGGGTAAGACAGGATAATTCTGTCTAGATAAAAAAAAAAAATGAGTGGCAAAGCTTAGTCCAAGTATCCACCACTCCTTTACCCAGGGGAAGTCAAACACAATGTCAGACACATAGAAGAAGGAATTCCAGAGACAGGTTTTGAAAAGGTTCACTTGTAGGGGCAGTCAAGATCTCCAAACTATCCTCCAAGTAACTACCAAAGTGTCTTTCCTAAATCCCAGGTGACTCCCCAGCTTTAGAAACTCCAATGGCTCCCTATAGTCTTTTGGAACTAAAGCAAATTCCTCTGTCATTTAAAATCTTCACAATCTGTCTCCATCCTACCTTTTCATACTTATTGTATTTTACTCTCTGTAGTGTCCTCATGTTAAAGTGGCCTTCTGGTTATTCCTCACATATGATATTTCATCTCCAGTCTTCTTACTCTTCCACAGGCTTCCTTCCTGGGACACCCTTCTTCCTCACCTCTGTGTCTTCAAATCTGTTGTTTCCTTCAAAGCTCAAACCCAGTGCCACTTGGCACTTTACAAGTAGGTGGTATACTAAATAATAATGACACCCTCATTCAATCCATGTGTCAGATGGCCAAATATCACATATAGAATGTGAGATGTTCCAAGGAAAGAAAGAATTGACAGTGATACCTTTATTAATTTATCCACCTTTCCCAGATTGCGATATATTGGAGGAAGCCAGATGGCATAGAGGATAGCGTACTACAATTGAAATTGAGAAAATCTGTGTTGGAAATTTTCCTCAGTTACCAACTAACTGTGTGACCTTGGGTAAGTAATTTAATCTTTCTCCATGTTGGTTTCCTCCTCCATAAACTAGAATAATTGTAGTATCTACCTCACAGAGATGTTGGGAGAGTCATTTAAGAGAATGTATGTAAAGTGCTTTGCAAAACTACCTGTCGTTATTATTTTTCAAATAGCATTTTATATTATAATTACAGTTTACATGTTTCCAGTTAAGTGAGTATATATTACCTCATTTTCACTAAATGAACCCTCACAAACTGGACAAGTAACTTAAAAATTATCCCTGCAAAGAAATCACAGATTGAACATATTAATGTGAGCACAGCCAAACAGCGAGAAAACTACATATGTAGCTGACACTTTTCCCAATAGAAGTATAATCTCTTCATCAACCGCAGTATAAGATAAAGACAATGATGAAATGATAATAGCTGACAAGGCATCAGACAAAAATATGTGAAATTATCAAGATCATTTAAAGTGTGGAATAATACTCACTCTCATCAATGATGAATCTCACCTGAAGTGAATATTGTATCTTGAGATATTAGCAAATGATAATATGAAGCTATTGTGATTAGAAAGACATTTGAAAAATAAGCTTTTGTGACCGAAAAAGTAGTTACCTCTAAGCGTGTGTTGCCTCTAAAACCCATTGCTGCATACTTAAAGAATTTAGAAATAGAATTTTTTTTACCTGTTTAAAAATCCTCCAATTGATGGAATTTGGAGCCCATTTATAATATCTATATAAAAATATAGACATACATGTCTCTATATTATACATTTCTATATTATATATTATATATACCCACATAGACATATTAAATCAGTAGCTATTGCTTTTATATGCAATACCTGGTGATTAGTTTGCAGTAATTGATAGATATCAGGGAAAAGGGAAATTACCACTTGAATTTCAAGGGGAAAAAAAGCCCTTTACATATTTGGTAGAGGAGATTGAAAAATGAGTGCCATTATTAAGTAAGCACAGTCAATGAGGCAGTTTGTCCATTTGGATCTCCATATCTTTGTGAGGCATCTTTTTTCAATAGTAACAGATATTAAAAGCAAATATTTAAATAAACAATTTAGAACCAGACCTTTGAACCACTGTGTCAGTATTAAACCAAGATTTTCAAAAATAATGAAGCATTTTCAATTTCATTGCTCTCATTAAAAATACCCAGAATTTTTTTTAATTGGGTCCGGTTTTTTGAGTCTAGTTTCAGTGTTCTTTTTTATCACTCCACAATTGGAGACACTCTTGTCCAATCTATATTTCCTATCCCAAGCCTGTGTGACTTGCTTCTGTCTTATTTTAAAGCATATGCCTGCCGTTAGAACAGTGACTCATTGCAACACCTTGTTTCCACCCACATCAGCTCCAGATGTATTTTGCAAATTGCATTTGCTTGTCATTTAAGGACACACTAGGTCAGCACTGCCCTGCCAATAAGAACTGGATTCTCCCCTGCCTCATGTATCATTGACACATTTGCCAGGCCCAGTCTAGGTTCCTGGTCTTTGCTATAGGTGATAGTTGATGATGATGTAGGGCACATACAACCTGATTTTCAGAGAGCCGACTAAGCTTGTGGAGAAGTCAATAAGAAAAATCTTATTTTGACTCCACAGATTGGGCTCATTTGATTTGGAAGCCATTGTTGGTGAAAGAAATATGGGACACCAGGATGTCATCCTCAAGTTCCTTCTCTGACTATAATCACCCTTAAAAGGCAGCTCTCTCACTTTCAACCCCTCCTTTTCCCCTCCTCCCTCTACTGCATCTGTGTATGGGTTTAAAGGTAAAGAACCATGATTCTCAGATTCTCTGAGTGACCTCTTTACCTTATTCACAGAAGAGTTAAAGCAGCTAGGAATATGTACCATTTCCTCCACTTAACCCAGGCCACTGTCTTTAGAACCCTGAGGGCATGAACTGTGACTGGTTAATATTTTTCCCAGGGGTTTATGAAGCTAGTCACTTGCTTTTTCTGAGACTCAGTTTCTGCATCTGTAAAATGAGTGGTTTGGACTAGATTATTTCAAAGATCCTTTCCAGTGAATCCACATTATCCATGGTATAGGACAAATCTCTGTGTCCTGAAAAGCATTCTTTGATGGGCCTCTGATAAAACATTAATGGATGATAATAAACAATGTCTATTTATAATGAATTTTGGCTGGAGAAAGGATGAACTTGGAATTCAATAACATCATCAAAAGGGAAACGTAAAGGTTTGCTAGGTAGCACAACGAATAGAGTACCAGGAAGTGAGAGTCAGGAAGATTCCTCTTTCTCAGTTCAAATCTGGCTTCAGATACTTGTACGTATGTGACCCTGGACAAGGAAGTCACTTAACCCTCTTTGCAAAAAAACAAACCAAAAAAAAAAAAAAAGGAATCTTAAAATTTTCTAGTCCATCCACTTATGATTTTCCTTAACCTTCCATCTTATAGAACTGAGATGTAGAGAGTTTTATTCCCCTCATGATTTTATCCAGTCACAAAGTTTAGCAGCAGAAGAGCCAAGGCATAGGAATCTTAATAATAATTGGCTCTCATATAGCTTTTAAGGTTTTCAAAGTGACATAAATACATTATCTAATTTCTTATGTATTACTCATATAAAAAATCCCTTTGCCTACTTCTGCACCTTGCCCAAGCCATTCTCCAAACCAGAAACTTCCCCCTTCCTTACTTCTGTCTCTTTTGGATTTCTCATTTCCTTCAAAGCTCCACTCAAATGCCACCTTCTATGTGTCACCTTTTCCTAAATCATCTGGGTCAAAGAGAGTAAGGTATAGCCTTTCAGGCCTGCTCCTTGTTTTTATATATCTAGGAGCCAAAATTTAAATAATATTTTACATTTAACAATTTTCATATTTATTTTAATATTTTCATGTTTATTTTTCTATTTAGTAATATTTTCTTTTATATATTGTATTTTTAAATTAAAAAACATTCTTAGCCCATAGGATGGTACAAAATAGGGAGAGGGCTGGATTTGGCCCTGGGATAGTGATTTGCCAGCTCCTGCCTTAAATGCTAGTATGTTACCCCTTCCCTCTTAAATCAAATAACACAAAAATCACTTTTGTTTATTTTGCTTCTTTTAAAAAAATGAAATTATTCAATCAAGTTTGATTTATTGTGATAATAAGCCAGCATGCTATACATCAAGAGTTATGGAAAATAAACCACTTGGGAATGATACCCCGAAGCTGGCATAGCTGCAGGCAGTCTTAAACTTGTCAGCAAATTGGCTCCTTGGTTCCTCCTTAAAGCTGATATTTAGCAGAGGCTGAACGTGACTCTGTGTCTCTGCCAGTGACCCTCTTGCTTTTATAGTTTACAATGACCATAAGCAGTGAGCTTGGCTTCACCTAGAGTTCCTTCACAAAGAAAAAATGTTCATGGTCAGAGACAGTCATTCCTACAAATTTTACATTCCCCTGGACAGATGGTCATTGAAACAACTTTTGTTGCTGGCTTAAGGGAACAAGGAGAGAAGAAAAGCCTGACAAATTTTTGGAGTAACATATTTTGTACTCCATAGATAAGGATAGCTTTTGTAGCATTATAGAACAGAAGACTGCTATCAATATAATCTAGATATATTCCATTTATAGGTAGATTATTGATGTTCTGTCATTTTCATGTCTAAATTCCATGTCTAACTGAAGTGATTTGCCATTTCCTTCTCCAACCCATTTTACAGTTGAGGAAACTGAGGCAACGGATTAAATGACTTTACAATCACATAGCAGGGTCTGAGGCTGGATTTAAACTCAGATTTTCCTGACTCCAGATTTTACTCTTTATCCAGTCTACCACCTAGCTTCCCAATTATAGGGTCAGGAACTATCATTTGCTGGCAAATTAGTCCTGGTTGGGTGATGAGGTAGAAATCATTTTTCCCTCTCCTTCTTCTTTTTTTTTTTTTAACATTTATTAATATTCATTTTAACATGGTTACATGATTCATGCTCCTACTTTCCCCTTCACCCCCCGCACCCCCCTCCACCCATGGCCAACGCACATTTCCACTGATTTTATCATGTGTCATTGATCAAGACCTATTTCCAAACTGTTGATAGTTGCATTGGAGTGGTAGTTTTGAGTCTACATCCCCAATCATGTCCATCCCAACCCATGTGTTCAAGCAATTCTTTTTTTCTGTGTTTCCTCTCCTGCAGTCCTTCCTCTGAATGTGGGTAGCGTTCTTTTCGATAAATCCCTCAGAATTGTCCTGGGTCATTGCATTGCTGCTGGTACAGAAGTCCATTACATTCGATTTTACCACAGTATATCAGTCTCTGTGTACAATGTTCTTCTGGCTCTGCTCCTTTCACTCTGCATCAATTCTTGGAGGTCTCTCCAGTTCACCTGAAACTTCTCCAGTTTATTATTCCTTTGAGCACAATAGTATTCCATCACCAGCATATACCACAATTTGTTCAGCCATTCCCCAATTGAAGGACATACTCTCCTTTTCCAGTTTTTTGCCACCACAAAAAGGGTAGCTATAAATATTTTCGTGCAAGTCTGTTTATTTATGATCTCTTTGGGGTACAAACCCAACAATAGTATGGCTGGATCAAAGGGCAGGCATTCTTTTATAGCCCTTTGAGCATAGTTCCAAATTGCCAGCCAGAATGGTTGGATCAATTCACAACTCCACCAGCAATGCATTGATGTCCCAATTTTGCCACATCCCCTCCAGCATTCATTACTCTCCCCTTCTTTCATTTTAGCCAATCTGCTAGGTGTGAGGTGATACCTCAGAGTTGGTTTGATTTGCATTTCTCTAATTATTAGAGATTTAGAACACTTCCTCATGTGCTTATTGATACTTTTCATTTCTTTACCTGAAAATTGCCTATTCATGTCTCTTACCCATTTATCAATTGGGGAATGGCTTAATTTTTTATACAATTGATTTAACTCCTTGTATATTTGAATAATTAGACCCCTGTCAGAGTTTTTTGTTATAAAGATTTTTTCCCAATTTGTTGTTTCCCTTCTGATTTTGACTACATTGTTTTTGTTTGTACAAAAGCTTTTTAGTTTAATATAATCAAAACCATTTAATTTACATTTTGTAATTTTCTCTAACTCTTGCTTGGTTTTAAAATCTTTCCTTTCCCAGAGATCTGACAAGTATGTTCACTCAACTTATTTATAGTTTCCCTCTTTATATTCAAGTCGTTCACCCATTCTGAATTTATCTTGGTGTAGGTTGTGAGATTTTGATCTAAACCTAATCTCTCCCATATTGTTTTCCAAATTTCCCAGCAGTTTTTGTGAAATAGTGGATTCAGGTCCCAAAAGTTGGGCTCTTTGAGTTTATCATAAACTGTCTTGCTGATGTCATTTACCCCAAGGCTATTCCACTGATCCTCCCTTCTGTCTCTTAGCCAGTACCATATTCTTTTGCTGACTGCTGCTTTATAGTATAGTTTAATATCTGGTACTGCTAGGCCCCCTTCCTTCACATTTTTTTTTTCATTATTTCCGTTGATATTCTTGATCTTTTGTTATTCCAAATGAAATTTGTTATAGTTTTTTCTAATTCAATAAAGAAGTTTTTTGGTAGTTTGATAGGTATGGTGCTAAATAGGTAAATTAATTTGGGTAGAATGGTCATTTTTATTATGTTAGCTCATCCTACCCATGAACAATTAATGTCTTTCCAATTGTTGAGATACAGTTTTACGTGTTTGGAAAGTGTTTCGTAGTTGTTTTCATATAATTGCTGTGTTTGTTTTGGTAGATAGATTCCCAAGTGTTTTATATTGTCTAGGGTGATTTTAAATGGTGTTTCTCTTTCTACCTCTTGCTGCTCTAAAGTGTTGGAAATGTGTAGAAATGCTGATGATTTATGTGCATTTATTTTGTATCCTGCAACTTTGCTAAAGTTGTTGATTATTTCTACCAGCCTCTTAGTTGATTCTCTAGAATTTTTTAAGTAGACCATCATATCATCTGCAAAGAGTGATAGCTTAGTCTCCTCCTTGCCTATTTTGATACCTTCAATTTCTTTTTCTTCTCTAATTGCTACTGCTAGTGTTTCTAGTACTATGTTGAATAATAGAGGTGATAATGGGCATCCTTGTTTCACTCCTGATCTTATTGGAAAGGCTTCTAATTTATCCCCACTGCATATGATGTTTGTTGATGTTTTTAGGTATATACTGTTCATTATTTTTAGGAAAGGTCCTTCTATTCCTATATTTTTCAGTGTTTTCAATAGGAATGGATGCTGTATTTTGTCAAAGGCTTTTTCAGCATCTATTGAAATGATCATGTGATTTTTGTTTGTTAGACTGTTGATATGGTCAATTATGTGGATGGTTTTCCTAATGTTGAACCATCCTTGCATTCCAGGTATAAATCCCACCTGATCATGGTGGATGATCTTCTTAATTACTTGCTGGAGTCTCTTTGCTAATATTCTATTTAAGATTTTTGCATCTATGTTCATTAGGGAGATTGGTCTGTAGTTTTCTTTCTCTGTTTTTGATCTCCTGTCTTTGGAATCAGTATCATATTTGTGTCATAAAAGGAATTTGGTAGGACTCCTTCTTTGCTTATCATATCAAATAATTTTTATAGTATTGGGACTAGTTGCTCTTTGAATGTCTGATAGAATTCCCTTGTGAATCCATCAGGCCCTGAGCATTTTTTCTTAGGGAGTTCTTTGATGGCTTGTTCAATTTCTTTTTCTGATATGGGATTATTTAGGTATTCTATTTCTTCTGCTGTTAATCAAGGCAATTTATATTTTTGTAAATATTCATACATATCTCCTAAATTGTTATATTTATTGCCATATAATTGGGCGAAATAGTTTTTAATGATTGCTTTAATTTCCCCTTCATTAAAGGTGAGGTCTCCCTTTTCATCTTTGATACTGTCAATTTGGTTTTCTTCTTTCCTTTTTTTTTATTAGATTGACCAGTACTTTGTCTATTTTATCTGTTTTTTCAAAGTACCAGCTTCTAGTCTTATTTATTAATTCAATAGTTCTTTTACTTTTGATTTTATTAATTTCTCCGTTAATTTTTAGTATTTCTAATTTAGTTTTCATCTGGGGATTGTTAATTTGCTCGCTTTCTAATTTTTTGAGTTGCATGCCCAATTCATTAATCTCTGCCCTCCTTAATTTGTTAATATATGCATTCAAGGATATAAATTTCCCCCTGAGTAATGCCTTGGCTGCATCCCACAGAGTTTGGTAGGATGTCTCATCATTGTCATTCTCTTCAATGAAATTATTGATTGTTTCTATGATTCCTTCTTTGACAAATTTGTTTTGGAGAATCATATTATTTAATTTCCAATTAGTTTTTGATTTTCCTGTCCAGGTGTCCTTATTAATTATTATTTTTATTGCATTATGATCTGAGAAGGTTACATTTATTATATCTGCTCTTTTGCATTTGTTTGAAATGTTTCTATGCCCTATTACATGGTCAATCTTTGTAAATGTACCATGAGCAGCTGAAAAAAAGGTGTATTCCTTTTTGTCCCTATTTATTTTTCTCCACATATCCATTAAATCTAATTTTTCTAGGACTTCATTCACCTCTCTAACCTCTTTCTTATTTATTTTTTGGTTTGATTTATCTAGATCTGAAAGAGGAATATTTAGATCTCCCACTATTATGGTTTTACTATCTATTTCCTTCTTGAGCTCTGCCAGTTTCTCCTTTATGAATTTGGATGCTATGCAACTTGGTGCATATATATTGAGCAGTGTTATTTCCTCCTTGTTTATACTGCCTTTAATCAGGATATAATGACCTTCCCTGTCTTTTTTAATCATATCTATTTTTACTTTGGCTTTGTCAGAAATCACAATTGCCAGTCCTGCCTTCTTTTTCTCATTTGAGGCCCAAAAAATTTTGCTCAAGCCCTTAACCTTAAACTTGTGTACGTCCATCCACCTCATATGTGTTTCTTGTAGACAACATATGATAGGATTTTGGTTTCTAATCCACTCTGCTATTTGCTTCTGTTTTATGAGTGAGTTCATCCCATTCACATTCAGAGTTATAATTATCAGTTGTGCATTCACTGACATTTTCGTATCCTCCCCTATTCCTACCCCTTCTTCTTAAACTATTTCCTTTTAAACCAGTGGTTTGCTTTAAGCCAGTATCTCTTATCCCCTCCCTTGATTAACTTCCCTTTCTACACCCCTCCCTTATTATTCCCCTCTTTTTATTTTAAAGGTCTAATAAATTCCCTCCCCCTTCTTCTCCCTTCCCTTTTTTGACCTCCCCACTCCCCTGCTCCCCTTGGTTTATCCCTTCTGACTTTCTCAGTAGTGTTAGTTATTTATATCCCAATGGATAATATAGCTACTCTTCCCTCTCTGGGTTGATTACACTGAGAGTAAGGTTTAAATATTACCTCTTAATGCTCTCTTCCTCTCCTTCTTATAATAGTATTTGTCCCCTCCCCTTCCCATGCCCTCTTTATGCATAATAGAATATCCTGTTTTTCTTATTCACTCAAGTTTCTCTTGGTGTCCCCTACTATTCACCCACCTCTTTCCCCATGTCATCTTAGACCATTTAGTATTCCGTCCTCTCCCTATGAATTAGTCTTCTGATTGCTATAATAGTGAATACTATAATAGTGAACAGAGTTCACTACACAGAATTATACATAGCATTTCTCCGCATAGGAATACAGATCATTAGATCTTACAGAGGCCCTTAGAAAGGCAAATTTAAAAATTATGAGTTTTCTTTCTTTCCCCTCTGTTTCTTATTTACCTTTTCATGTTTCTCTTGATTTTTGTGGTTGGATATCAAACTTTCCATTTAGTCCTTTTGGTATTTTCTATTCAAATACTTGGAAATCTTCAATTTTGTTGAATGCCCATACTTTCCCCTGGAAGTATATAGTCAATTTTGATGGGTAGTTGATCTGTGATTGAAGGCCCAGCTCTCTTGCCATTCTGAATATCATATTCCAAGCCTTGCGATCTTTTAGTGTGGAGGCTGCCAGATCCTGTGTGATCCTGATTGGTGCTCCTTGATATTTGAATTGTCTCTTTTTGGCTTCTTGTAAGATTTTTTTATTTTACTTGGAAGCTCTTGAATTTGACTATTATATTCCTTGGTGTTGTCCTTTCTGGGTCTAGTGTAGAGGGTGATCTATGGATCCTTTCAATGTCTATATTGCCCTTTTGTTGTAGAACTTCAGGGCAATTTTGCTGAATAATTTCTTTTAGTATGGAGTCCAAATTTCTATTACTTTCTGCTTTTTCAGAAGACCAATGATTCTCAAATTGTCTCTTCTAGACCGGTTTTCGTGGTCTGTCACTTTCTCATTGAGATATTTTGTTTCCTTCTATTTTATCAGTCTTTTGACTTTCTTTTATTTGTTCTTGCTGTCTTGTGAGATCATTGGCTTCTAATTGCTCAATTCTAGCCTTTAGGGACTGGTTTTCAGCTATAATCTTTTGGTTTTCCTTTTCAATCTGGTCATTTCTGATGTTCAATTTGCTTATCAGTTCATTTGATTTCTGAGCCTCACTTTCCAATTGCAAAATTCTGCCTTTTAAACTGTTATTTTCTTGCCTGATTTCCTTTTGAGCTATTTTCCATTTCTCTAACCAAATCTTTTCCAACTTTTTCGTCATCTCAAATTTGAACTCTTCAAGCGCTTGTGACCAGTTTTCATTATTTTGGGAGGGTCCAGATGCTTGTTTGTTTTCCTCTTCTGTTTGCTCGGTCGTCTGGATTTTCTCTGTGTAAAAGTTGTCGAGTGTTAAAGATTTCTTCTTCTTGTTGTTAATCTTTCTCTTTTGTCCTTCCTGATTCTGTGTTGCCATCGTTAGCCCAGCCCGTTCTCAGCTTTATCCTTCGGCTCAGGGTCTGTCTGCGCTCTTTCGGCTCCTGAGGTCTCAGGTCTGGTTGTTCTCAAGGTTAGGCTGCCTGGTGGACCCCCTTGCTTGATCCTCTGCCGGAAGCTCCTTTACAAGTCTCAGGGAGCTGCTTCCACTGTCGTATACCCGTCTGCACTGGTTCCCCACTCAGGGTTTCAGAGCCTTTGCTCACCTACGCGAGCCTGTGTCTGCCTCCACCCGCGCCTGCGCTCCGTGCCTGTGCTCCGCGCCCACGCTCAAAGTCCGTGTGAGTTCTTTAGCCTTTTGGGGTCCTAAGTCTTGCTGCTCTCAGGAACAGGCCCTGGAGCAGCCAATGACTCAATGGGTGCCCCAAACTTGCTCTATTTCTCTTGACCTGGCTTTGGTGTTGTAGGTGGTGTGTGTGTGTGTGGGGGGGGGTTGCTCAGGTTGTGATTTAGTGAGGGCTGTTTCACCCCTTTATAGCATGGAAATGCCCGATTCCATGTACCTTCCATGCTGCGCCCTGTTGTGGGGTCCCTCCGTTTGTCTGGATTTGTTTTTATGACCCCTTGAGGAGTCCTGTATGTTTCAGTTAGGAGAGGTTAAGTGCTGCTTTTTACTGTGCCGCCATCTTAACCAGGAAACACAACTGCCATTTTTCCCTCTTCTAAAAGCAAAGCATGTGTAGATACCCAGATGAGTACTGGGCTGTCTTCTTCCTGAGGTCCTTGATAGAGATCCCCAGTGGGACTGAGTTTGCCCACTTACATGCACCTGCCAGGGGTATCTAACAGAGCTGAATCAGGTCTGCTCACCAAGAACAAAATAATATGGAGATTTCTCAGTACTATTAGACTGATTTGGACAGTCATCTCCATGACTTGTACTCTTTACATCATCAGATAGAATGACATGAGGACTAGTTAGAGTAGGATCCATAGTGATATTCATTCTGAATTTCTTTAGCATGTCCTTCATCCCACTGACAGACTATTCTATTAACTCTGCAGAGAAAGTTTTGGGTCCTTCATGAAGCAATTTGCAACAGTTCTTCGCCTTCCTGAAGGAGTTCCAGATCAGGTGTGCATCTTATTTCTTCTGTTTCTCAGATGAGATCTTCCATATTTTTAAAATGTTGGTGTGTTCTAATAGAGTAGTTGCCTATTGTCTATAGTCACCTCTAATTGGCTTTCTCCTCTTAACTCCTTTATCCTTCTTTGGAACATTAAGTTCCTTCATTTCCTTGATCTTCTTTCTCAAATAAGGCACAGCACAATGTTGTATAGCTTCTCTTTGCAGGTATCAGCAACTTCTTCACTGGGGGAAAGGGTATGGCCCACATTCTCCTAAGCTTTGTTGTTGTTCACTTGTTCAGTTATGTCCAACTCTTCATGACACCACGAACCATTGCTATCCATGGGATTTTCTTGGCAAGGATACTTTGTTAGGCAATCGGTGATCAAGTGGCTTGTCTAGGGTAACAGCTTGAAAGCTTCTGAGGCTAGATTTGAACTCAGACCTTCCTGACTTCAGGCCCAGTATTCTTAACCATTGAGCCATGGCTATTTCTGAGCTTTAGTACAGATTATATAGAAGGAGGTCGGATCATCCTTATGAAAGAGCTCAGACATTTTCTGGTACTTCTGGTGGCAGCTTTGTCCCATGGGGTTGAGCTCCTTTCAGATGGCAGCCAGTTTTGAGAGGTATATACTGAGATCAGGAAGTTCTAGGAGATTCTCTTGTATCCAGGACAAGAGAAAAGTATAACCGCAAGTTCCCTGCTCCTGGGCAGACAAAACTGGCAAAAGTTGTGTCCATAGTTGAGGGTGACAGACTTTGAGAAGAATGTCAGACAGATGTTGCAGATGATCTCCTCCTGGAGACTTTGGACTAGTAGGACAGAATCCATCCCCCCCCCCTCCCTTTTTTTTAAAGTGTTTTCTACAGCCTGGATTTAGAGCCATGGATTCTCCTCAAGCATTGCTTCTTCCTCTGGGGATCCCAAAGTTCTTCTAGGCCTCCTGGTTTGCTCCAATACCCCAAGTACAAAAGCTCAGAATATCTTCTATTTTGTTCAACTTACATGTGCACAAATTTTCTCCACAGAATGAATATAAACTTCTTGAGGGCAGAAACTATTTTTTTTTTGTCTTTGCATTTCCAGTCCATAGAACATGGGGGCTACTAATAAAAATTTTTTTGATTGATTAGCAGGTCCTATACTTATTTTACATGTGAGGGACCTGGGCCTCAGAGAAGTTAAGCAACTTCAAGTGGTAGTACTCAAACTCCATCTGTATCACTCTATCTCCTTTACAAGAATGTCTCAGGACTCCCAGGCACCTTGCTCTTTAGGAGGTATGGTAGTGTCTGATTATGGGTTGTTAGGTAATAAAAGGGATGTATGTAGAATTCCTTTCATGAAGATATTAAAGAATATGATAAATAATAGTCTATTTTGGAGTATTTCTTTCATTATTTTGCTATTACTCATAAAGAAATGCTAACCATCTACATCCCTCCTCTGCCTAAATAGAATGTAGCAAGGCTAAGTAGGGTCCTGAACTTGGAACACTTACCAATGGAATAATTTCTCTTCCCCACCCACATGTTGCTTGGCTCTTCTGTTTCTATGCCTGTCAGGTAAATCAAGAAGCAGAAGAAAAAGGAAGTGATGTAACCAGGGAGCTCTTGCTATATATAGGTAGAACAGAGATAATGGTAACAAACTCAGTGCTCTAATGAACAACCACAGTGATCCCTCACCTATTCCAGAGACCCCTGCAATAGGTGAAAATCCATGAAGTAGTGGCATTATTTTTATTTTATTATTTATATATATTTTAAGATTTATAAATCCTTCCCACTCTCCTATAAATCTATTCCATACTCTCATTAATCTACAGTCACTGAGCCAATCAGCACCCTAGATACAGAACACAGGGCTGTGATTGGTTGCCTTTCATTCCATTAGCTTTTATAGTGGGTGGCAATAAATGTAACTCTGTGATACAGAATTAGATTTAAAAACAAAACAAAAAAAAACTTGTGATACAATGAAGCCATGACAAGTGAACCGCGATAAAGCGAGGGATGATTGTACTCAGAATTTTGCAAAAAGCTATTTCTTGAGATCTTGGAGGATAATCCCTTAGATGACAGGTTTTCAAACAGCATAACTTAAAGAAGATGCTTGTTAAATGTGTTTATCTTGCCATTGTATCTTGCCAGGTTTGTATTAGAGAAAAATATCATTCAAATCCAGAGCTATGAAGCTTAGCGAGCTTCCAAAAAAATTCCTCCTGATGAGCATAGAGGTCTTCCTTTGGACAACTTATAAAAGGATAACTTGTTTCCTTTAAGATTTTACATTATCTTCTAATTTTAAATGTCCTCGTCTTTATGCCTTATCCATGTAAGTAATAAAATTTTAGAACTAGAAAGAAACTTATAGTCTCATAGAACTTTTTTTGTTACCATTTATTTTTATTTTTGATATATAATATAATATTATGTGTAGCATAACAATAATATAATACATAATTTATTATAAATATGCATTAAATTATAATAAATATGTTTATCAAAGAGAAACAAATTCTCATATTAATTATGGTAAAAAAAATCTATGTCTCCCTCCCTTCCATTCCTCTTTTCTCCCCAAGAAGTCATGCAATATGATATAGGTTATACATATAATATCATATAATGCATATTTCCCCATTTGTCTTGTTGTGAAATAACATATATATTGAAGAATGATATATTTCAATTGGCATTTGGATTCCATCCATTCCTTCTATGATGGTGGACATCCTTTTACATCATGAGTCCCTTGGAGTTGTCCTGGATCCTTGGCTTGCTGATAATGGGTAAGCCATTTACAGCTGATAGTTTGGCTGGATCAGAGAATATATGATAGAGTGTAATGTGTGACAAAACTGGACAGGAAAGCAGGTTCAAGTGAGGTAGAGAGGAGTTTTAAATGCTGGAAAAGTTTGTATTTAATCTGGTAGTAACAGGCAGTCAGGCAGGTAATAGTTGACAATTATTAACACTTACCATGTGTCAGGTACTGTGCTTAGCACTGGAGATGCAAAGTATTATCAAAATAACAGTAGTTCACAATCTAATAGGGGACCTACCATGGAAATAACTGTATAAGATTTAAGCAGTGTAGAGGCAACTAGATAGCTCAGTGGATAGAGCTCTAGGCCTGGAGACAGGAGGTCCTGGATTCATATGTGGCTACGGACATTGCCTAATTGTTTAACCCCAGGCAATTCATTTCACCCCAATTGCCTACCCTTATTGCTCTTCTGCCTTGGAATTGATAATTAATATGTATTCAAAGACAGAAGGTAAGGGTTTAAAAAAGTACAAGCTCTTTGATTACAGAGACTATTTCACTTCTGTTTTTGTTTCTCGAGTAGCTAGAGTACTACCTGGAATATGGAAGATATATAATAAATGCCTATTGATTGATGATAGGGTGAGTGAAAATAAGAAGATAAATATGACATTGAGATGAATAACTTTAATGACTGTGTAAGAGTTAAATTAATGTGCAATGTTTCAAGTATTATTTTTAAAAGTTTATTATCTGACAAAATAGAACCATGCGACTAAGTTTTATACTTGCTTAAAATCCCAGCTCCACCAAAGCCACTGACAGGAAGGAAGAGAGGGCTAGACACAGAACTCCACCCAATTTATATCCTGTCTACATCAGCACATAATGACAGGAAGTGAGTGGGGTTCTGGGAATCGTAGTTTTTGCTGGGGATAGTGGTTTTGCTGCCAGTCATAGTTTTTAGGGTAATAGATTTTAATTTCACAACTGGAAGGATGGCATGCCTCTTATTAAAAAAGGAGAATTATGAATTTGAGTGAAGAAGATGATAAATTCTGTTTAGAATATGTTTAGTCTGAGATGTCTATAGTATATCCAGTCCAAAATGCCCAATAGGCAATTAGTAAGGCAAGAAAGGATTTCAAGAAAGAGTTATCTCCAGATCTGGAAGTCATCTGCACAGAGATGGTAATTAAGCCCCTGAGAGTTGTTGAGATTATCTAGAGAGAAAGAAGAGGGCACAGGACAGAGCCTTGGAGATATATCCACAATAAGAGGACATCAGAGGAGCACTGAGGATTCTTTTGGAAGCCTGCCACTTCAGGAATGTGAGCTGATAGGGATAGAATGGTAATAGTGACATGATGGAAGAGTGAGCAAGAGAAGTCACTGGACCAAGAATCCTGGGAAAGGAGAGTTGTTAGACAATGTTGTGTTACCAAGGGCAGTTAAGAAAGAATGAAGAAGAAAAATGAGGCATGGGTCCTGTAAGATCTGGAACACTAAAGTTCAAAATGAATTGGTAAAGAGCAATAAAAGAAGGAAGTCTTAAAATTTTTTTAAAAATTATATTTTAATGAACAGAGAAGGATGCAGTAGAAAAGGATAAGATAGGATAACACAGGTTAGCATAGGATAGGGTAGGATAGGATAGGAAAGGATAGGATAGAACAGCGTAGCATTGGTCAGGATAGGATAGTATAGGATGAAAAAGGAGAAGATAGGATAGTATAGGACAGTTTTTGAGGGGTGAGTTCTTTCTGTTTTGGCAATTCTCTCATTAAATGAAACTTATAAGTAGATGATAAATACGTAGGTAGGTAGATAGATGGATGGGTAAGTAGATGAATAGGCAGAGAGATAAAGCATTTATTAAATACTTGCTGTATAATTAGTCCTCTGCTAAGCACTGGGGTTACAGGTACAAACAAGCAAGATATCCTTCCCTTTAGGAAATTTATGTTATAATACAGGAAGACAATGCATAAAGGCAAGCTAGAAAGAGGTGGTGGTGGGAAGGGAATGTGGACTTTGGCATGATATGGAGAAGATCTGGAAACATCCTGGGAACCTCTCTCCAGGCAAAAATAAGAAAGAAGCTCATTGGAACCCAGTGACTCAGGAGTGGAGTCCAAGAGTAGAAGATGGGGAGAATATGAGGAAGATGATGAAGATTACCTGAGTGTAACCTGCAAGGTACAGAGATGCCTGGGAAGTATTATATTGTATGAATTAGTGAGAGTATGGAAGGTGAAGTTCCTTTGATTTTTTAAGTAAAGAAAGATTATACAAGCTCTAATTAATTATAGTTTAATTAATAAAACAAAATAATAAAATCAATAATATAATAATAAAATTAATAATACCACAATAAAATTAATAAATAATTATAATCTATAAAATTTATACAAACTATAATCTGATGTTTCCAGGGGGAAAACTTGGGTGAAACAAAAGTAGATACTCTGATATTCTCAGGGGAAATCCTGCTTAGGAATATGAACCAAAGAGTGCAAATTGTGAGAAGCCCTCATGATAGAACCTGGCCAGTATAAACACAGAATTGCTATTTTGTGCCACTGGCTAGATTATGATCTATGACATCTATGATCTCATTTTGGCTATGAGAGAAGTGAAGTCTGAAAAAGCCAAATAACTCAATGCAGGAAGAGCCAGCTATTCGTTCCCTATACTTGCCTGCTGGTCCAACCATATTTGCAAGTCACCCTAATATATGAAATATGAACAAGAACCATAAATGAATATTAAGCTATCACCCATAATGCTTTAATATTTGGAGACTAACTTGGGAGAGTTAAGAATTAAATCATGTACTTAGACCACAGACAGACTTAATGGCACCCTTGTCTTTTTTTCCCTTCCTCCTATCAGCTTATTCCTTACATTCCTGAGCTGAAAAGCCTTCTTGCCTAGGCTTACCACTCTAAAAGAATTATGGGTTTATAGATAAGTTCCTCATCTCAAGGCCATAAGAGCAGTCCCTATCTGATGGCAGTATATGATAAATTTGCAAGGTCAGCCACTGATTGAGCTAACTCCTCCCCTACTCCTTCTTTTCTCTTTTCCTTCTTCACTATTTCAGCTAACTGAGATGCCCAAAAATCTCAAAGTGTAAAATGGGAAACAAAGGCAACAAATAATGCTTTCTTTCCTAGCCAGTTAGAATCCTGGAAAGTACCAGGTAAGATGGTCAAGCAGGAAAACAAACAATAATTCTCCAAGATGGACTGATTAAGTTATAAAAGCCTAGGAGCTGAACTCTCATGCCTGCCCTCCACTGACCTGATAGCTTATCATTGTTGTAGAGATCTTAAGATTGTCACATGCCTAGGAGGAATTGTTTTCCATCACCTTATGGCATCAAATCAACTGTGTTGTATTGCTCAATAAAACCACTTGAAAGTTTTGTGTATAGGTAATTTTTTGTCTTTTATATACAAATATCAGAAACAAAATCACTCATCTATGAAAACATTTTATTCTAAATAATAGGGAATTGGACAGAAGAACCTTATTTGTTTGTTTGTGGTCATGTGGCTGTAAATGTACAGTGTACCTGTGGTCCTATTATAATTAATGAATACCTGGCTCTTTGTATATATCTGGAAAAGTTATCTATCTGCTAATACTTCTACCCTGTATCTAGATCATGTCAAACAACTGCATACAACAATAAAAGATTCAGATCAGTTTTCTGGTGTCTTAGAGATTTGAGTTATCCATTGACTTTTTTCACTTTTTGCTTGGTTTATTAGGATCGTATAAACAGAGTTGGAAGAGACCTCAGAGGCCATAAAATACAATTCCCCTAATTTTTCAGATGTGGAAACCAAGAAACAGAAAGGTTAAGTGACTCACCTAAGACTACAGAAGTATGAAGAGACAAGAGTCTAGATTTGAATCCAGGTTATCTGATTCCAGAACCAGCATTTTTTCTACCACATCTTATTGCTTATCTTTGCTGTCATGGAACCTTGTATGATACCCTAATGGACGAATCCAGCTAATTATTGTAAGGCTCACCTTCTTGTCTGCTTTAGGGAATCTGTTTTATTGATTGCATTTAAGAGTTTTCCAAGATGGCTGCTCCACCTAGCCAACTCGACTAGCTTTACGGTAAGGTAACTGGTAGGTTATCATTTACAAAGAATTGAGGAACAGCCCTGGCTACACAAAGATAGATGCTACAATGCAACCCTCTGTGCCTCATATCCTATTACCTTCCTAATGAATCTCACAGGAATCCCCTGGTAAGTGATTCTTTCCCTACAAATTTTTTTCTTCAAAGAAGAAAAACCATGACCCAAGCAAACAGTACTCTTAAATTATTGACACATTAAAATTTAAAATGTTAATTAACAGAGCCTCTTATCTGAGAGCAGCTGATTTACCACTATTCACCAAACTAGCTGAATTGAGACTCCTGAGGTAGATTTTTTTTTTTTGACCTGAGTTGTTGGGAAGCTCTTTGTGATGGCCTTTGGATTTAGAATAAAAGAGGCCTCCCAAGGCATCAGGAAAGGAAAGTTTCAGAAAGCTCCCCACAATATAACAAATGATTATCCTTTGTTGGGGGTCATGTGGGGGTGGTGGAAACAAATTAAAAACACAGACTTTAGTACGTGAAAGTTGAAACATAAATATAGATCCTTATGTACTCACTTAAGTTATTTCTAGACAAGAAATTTGGAACACTTAATTAGATTTTAAGTTACTCAACGGTGGGATTTGTATAGTTTAATAAAGTGCTTTCTGGGATATGGGGATTAGGTTTGAGGACATCAAGAAACAGACAAGGGCACATATCTCTTTCAAACTTCAGAGTTTATTGATAGCATAGAAAATCACCATTTATGCTGGGATTCTTAGCCATTTTTGTGTCCTAAACTCCTTTGTCCATCTGGTGAAGCCCATATGGACCCCTTCTGAGAATACTATTTTTAAATGCATAACATAAAATACATAAGATTACAAAAATGGAATTGAATTATAGTTATCAAAATATTAAAAGAACCAGTTCACAGATTCCTTCAACCTTTAAGAACCCTTCCACTTGGAGAACACTTAGTCATACACTTCTCTCTTGATAAATCCTTCTCATTCCTCAGTCTCCTTTATCTTCCCTTCCCCAGCTGCCACCCCCTTACCATTTCCACCCAATGAAAAGCAGATTAGAAAAAGTTGGGAACAATTTGAAAAAGATATGATTCCAAAAAGTTCCCAAATAATTCAAGTCCAAATTTTAGCACCATTTAACTAAATGCACGGGCAAATAATTTCTTCTTGGTGTTATCATCTATAGAACTGAGTGAGTAGGAGCAAATGATTTGTAAGGTCTCTTTCAAGTCTCAATGTATAGTAATTCTATGATTCTCATATTTTATATAAGGAATGGGATAGTAGAGAAAGCAATAAGTCAACAGTAAATAGTCAATAAGCATTTATTAAGTTTTCACTACCTTCCAGGCATGGTGTTTGTGCTAGGGATACCAAAAAAGGCAAGAATAGCCCTTGTTCTTAAGGAATTTATATTCTAATGGAATCTGGGTTCAAGAAGTATGGGTTCTAGTTTTTGCTTTGTCATTAAATACCCACAAATGAATTCAATTTTATTTTATTTTCAATCCCAAATTCTCTCCACATCCCACTTCACCTTCTCCCATGCAGTGGAAGGGCAAGAAAAATGAAACCCATTACAAATATGTATAGGCATGCCAAATGAATTCTCTCAATAAATAGACATGAGTGAATAGCTATACTAGAGAAAGGATGGGTTTGGCCTCGATGGAGGGCACTTCTTTTAGTCAAAAGAGGTAGCCCTTCTGAGGGAATGTGGACCTTTAGAGTTTTCCTGCTGGGAGACTGCCAAGCGCCTGAATTCCTAATCAAGAGACTTTTACAGAAAAGCATTTTGGGATCATTTTGCTATAATTATCCACATATCCTCCACTCAGCAAAATCCCAGTATGCCCTGTTTTCCCTTACATAAATACTTTGGGAGACTCATTTAAAGTCAGCCCCACGTGTAAAGTGGACACTTGTCAGTTATGTACCTGAAGGGTGTGCATATGTTGAGCAGTGTCAGCTAAAAAAGAACCTGACTTCTTGCATTTAAAATGAATATTGACCAGAAAAAAAAGGGTGGGGGGGGGAGGTGCAAATCAAAAGCTAGAAAATGGCTGACTCAGACCAACCCCAATGCATATGGCGTGAAACAATGTCATTAAAAGAGCCAGCCAAGGTTGGAATTATGCAAGGCTTCTTTTAGCAAAACTTTAAAATGTTTGGGGAAATAGTCTTGGGGACTCCTGTGAGGTGAGGTCAGGAAGAGTGGGAAAATGACTGCCTAGAAGCTGTATGGGGATTGCTTTTGGAATCCTTAAAACTGGGAATCCCACTGACAGAATGAGATTGTTTTCTTTGTGGATAAGCGAGGAGAAACTGATTCTGATGAAGTTTATATTAACACTTAGGACTAAAAGCAAAAGAGTAACAGCTCAGTCTAATAAGTGATGGGCTCATAGCCCAGAGTATTGTATGAACATTAGATTTCTAGAAAGGAAATTGTGGGAATCTATTTTTAAGACTGATGAGTGATACACTCTGGAGGCATCTTAAAATCCCAAAGTGTGGGAAAAGGGTCGAGAATTTGAGGAGAGGATGCCTAAAGAATGATAACTTATATTTGTCCAGTACTTTATACTTTTCAAAGTGTTTTCACATCCATTTTTTTCATTTTTTCCCCTGGGAACTTGATTCTACTTTGGAATACATATGCACAAACATGTATATTCCACATATTTACGCACAGATATATGTGTATTCTTTATCCTCATCAATGCAATGTAATACTTTTCTTCTTCCATAGTTAGAAGCAAATACATTTTGTTGAACAGGAATCGTATTTCCCAGCAGTTACATAAGGTAAAGAAGTTATTGTTCCCATCCAAAAGATAAGCAAGCTATTGCCTATGGAGATTAAGTGATCTCCAAGTGATACAAGAAATGAGTGGCAGAATCTGAACTAGAAACCAAATTTCCTGCTGTCTAGTTGAAGAACTTTTCACTGGACTACAGACCACTTTAGTCATTGACTTGTGAAAGAGAAAAGTATGACATTGAGGTAAAGAAAGCATAGTATTGTAAGTAGGAATCAAGGGATCCCTATAGTTTACATTGTTGAAGGCTGAGATTTTGTCTCAAATACTGACAAAACGACTGGTAAATTCAGTTAAATTCAGACAACCACTGATCAAGTCAGTAAAAAAAAAATAAAAAGCTTTAATTTTATTTTGGACTTATGTAACTTTTTTTTAACTGCTTGACTACTCAAGTCATTCAAAAATAAAAAGCCAGTTTGTACAAGTAGATATAGCCTTAATTAGGGGGAAGTAAGGGGAAGTGGGGAGGGAAACAACAAATTCAAAAGTCAAACTGGCTGGTTCTATATCTTTGATACATTGACTTATCCAAACAATTCCATTAAAATGGTCATTTTCATAAAGACTGAACCTTGGAGGGAAGAGTTCAGGGCAAGAAGAGATAGGGAGAATAAATAGCTTTAAATAAATGACAAATGAAAAACAAGTGACTTTGTAAATCTATCAGAGGCAAACAAAAGAAGATGAGAAAAAATAAAGGCCTACTAATGGATGAGGATGGACCTGAAACTAATGATGACTCTGGAAAAAGAGGCAAGAGGTTAAGGTTACTTCTAAATCTGTCTTTAACAAGAGAGGTATGAGGAAAATAAATTTGGTCAATTAGGAAGTAATGAAGACCTTGCAAAAATAGCTATTGACAAAAAGTAGGTAGGGGAATTCTTGGGCAATTTGAACATAACACATACTGTACGAATCAGCAGGTCAGGATGATATGCTTCCTAGGAGATTAAAGGAGTTGATAACATACCTATTAAACCACTGGCAATTGTTTATTTTTTCTAAACAGAACAGGGGCCTGGGGTAGTCCCACAAAACTCACTGATGGAGTATCTGTTTTCAGAATGGGAGAGAGATAGTCTACTGGCTACCATGTAGTTCAGGTCTGGGTGATCTCAGTTAATGAAACTAACCCTCAAGTGGAAAATCTCAAAAAGCAAACACTGTAAAGGAAAGGCAAGGGATAGATAACATGAACTGGCCAGAGAGCAAATCCTATTAAGGAAATTAAATGGAAACTCTTATGTAAAGAGCATGAGATTTGGAATCAGGATATCTGGGTTTGAATACCAGCTTTTCTTTTTATTATCTAACTTCTATCAGATTGTTTTTCCAACTCTGGGCCTCAGTTTACTTATCTATAGAAAGAGAGAGTTGGAAAGGGTCACCCTCAAAGGTCCTTTCTGAGCAAAAACTTAGAAGAGGCATCACAAAAGACACAAGGGCATCTTCATTTAAGGGAGAAGAGGAAGAGTAGAGTCGGGTGTGGTAGAAGGCTCACTTTGGCAGTCTAGCAGCTTCCTCTTCTAACTAGCTAATTCTGGAAACTATAAATGTATTGAGAGCAGAACTATTTTCTTTTTGCTTTTTTTTCTGGCTCCTGGTGTAGGTCACAGAGTAGGTGCTGGATAAATGTTTAACAGAATTATTAATTAGGTACTAAATTCTGTTGCTTGTATCCTACTGAAGGAATAAGATAGCTGCCATCTTCCTTAGACATCTATGAGTCAAAAGCCCCGAGTGTCCCATCCTAATAATGGCTGTGGGGCAGCATCTTCCTGAGTCCAAATCTGGCTTTAAACACTTCCTGGGCTTGGGACCCGATGTTACCTGTTAACCTTGTTTGCCTCTGTTTCCTCATCTGTAAAACGATCTTGAGAAAGAGCAATGGCAAACTATTCCAATATCTTTGTCAAGAAAACCCCAAATGGAATCACAAAGAGTCAGACCCAGCAGAAATGACCAAAAAACAAAGAAATGGCTATGAATACTTTTCAGCTTTAAACCTAAGATCCTATGAGAAGATGAAAAATCCCACTCAGATAAATTTCTTATTATTATTTGGACGTCTGGAATAACACTAATATGAGAGCAGTTTTAAAGTACTCTAAGGTTTGCACAGCCCATCACAAATATTATCTCATTTTAGCTTCACAAGAACCCTGGAAAATGGGTACCATTATTATCCCCTTTGTACAGATGAGGAAACTAAGACAAGATAGAGCTAAAATGACTTGCTCATGGTCATAAAACTATTAAAGTATCTGTGGCTATATTTGAACTTGACTCCTCCCAATTTCCTGATTCCAGGTCTGTTACCCTTTGCAGTGGGCCACCTATCTTTCCAGCATTTTAGTGCTCTCTTCTATAAAACCCTTTCCTTCTCTGGCCAAAAAAGTATACTTATGTCTGATAGAGCCAGAAGGAAATGTTGTTGGTCTGAGACCCTATAAAATTAAACACAACTGAATTTCAATACCAAAACATCCCTTCGCCAACCTTCTAGAAGGAATTTGAAATCTACAATTTTATAATTTTAAATATGTATTGGTCTGAATTAGAAGCTGGATGCCATAGATAATCACTTCACCAATGTTCCTAGCACCTGGGCTATGGTGAAGGGAAACAATCTATTTTTGCAGAGTTAGGGAGGTATTACAGATATTTATTTTAAACTCTTGGTTTCTGAACTGATGCTTTATCCAGGCCACTAATGAAATGTCCCCAGGATGCCAAATTGAGGGCATGTGTTGCCAACCCTAATGAGGCCGAAGAAATAATTCCAGAGGTAGAACGTAACAAAATGAAACTCAAGTCAGGAAAAAAATGCAAAGTCAAGTCCCTCGGGTGGGGGGAGTCTGAACTGCAAACATTCAGTGGGGGGAGAAATCCTGGGAAGTAGTTCTACTGACTAGGGAACAATACAAACTGTAAATTAGTTATGTTAGGTATGTCTTATGGCCATTTTTGTTGGGGCTAAACATCAAGAACTATTGTGTCAGAACTGGGATATTTTTTTGCTCATATCTAGAGTCTCATACTCTGGTTTGGGGCTACCTTGTAATCAAAATGATGCACCAACACTGGAGTGAATCCAGAGGAAAAATAACCTTTAATTAAAGGGATGAGGAGCTGATTTATTAAGAAAGATTGAAGCAATTCATTTTATAGCTTTGTCACAAGAAAGGGGGAGATGTCTCCTTGGCGTTCAATGGAGTCTTTAATTTGGAACAATGAGCTAATACAGGAAGAAACTATTTTGACCTGATATAAACAATCAAACAAACAAAAACAGCCACAGAAAAGACTAACAAATTGGTCACAGAAGTAGTGAGATGCTTTTTAGATTAGCAACAAATAACCAGAATGGAGGATATCCTCTCTGAAACCTTCTAAGACAGTAATGTTAGATGTGGACTGGGACTGGGTGTGGGGGCAGAAAAGCAGAATTATCAACTGCTAAGTGATTAGTAGTCATTCATAAATCAAGTGCTTTTTAAACTAAGGTCTGCCCATAAGTGGAGATGACATACAGAATTTTAAGGACTGTTATAGACAAAGCATAATTTATTACACATTGACAAACTCTTGTTGGTTACTCTCTGGAATTGTAGACTCCTTGTGGGTAGAGATTCTTTTGTTTTTGTGTCCCCCATAGCATCTACCACAGTACCTATCAGGTAAGAGGTACCCAATAAATGTTTGTTGAATGAATTAGTTGTTTGGTGGCAAATCTGTAACATAGGAGATGGGGTCACCCTCCCACCCCAAAGAAAGATCAAATAAAAACTATTCCATTTATTCCTTTACTAAACTTTTACCAGATTCATATATAATTCTTGCTCATGTAAAGGCTTGATCAAAGAAGTCCCTTGACCAATCTAATAAACTTTTGTTCAAGAATGATTGTATCATCCTAAGCAAAGTATGACATGTCCTTAAGGAGATTGGAAATATTTTTTCAGGTATGCTTAATAGCACTTCTCTAGTGGGCAGGACTTGTCTTATTTTAGTCTGATCATTGAATGAGGATGAGTTGTTTAGAAAGGAGTGTGTGGAGGGGCAGCTGGGTAGCTCAGTGAATTGAGAGCCAGGCCTAGAGACAGGAGGTCCTAGGTTCAGATCCGGCCTCAGACACTTCCCAGCTGTGTGACCCTGGGCAAGTCACTTGACCCCCATTGCCTACCCTTACCAATCTTCCACCTATAAGTCAATACATAGAAGTTAAGAGTTTAAAATTAAAAAAAAAAAAAGAAAGAAAGGAGTGTGTGGAGAAGCCACCCCTTTCTGAGATAGTATATAAAAGGGAGTTTTTAGTTATAAGTGTGCCTTTCCATTTGCCTTTTTTCCCCCTTTTTAAAGTGTAAACCAGAGCAGAGTCTCCAGAGCTAAAGTTCTCTGGGCAAGAACTACTCCTATAACTTGGGACATAGGTCCACAGGACCCCTCTTGTTCACAGGGACCCCAGACTCACATTTCCAGTCCTAGCTTTGGAAAAGAGGTAGTGATATACTTTGAGAGATGGCTGCTCAATGGAAAGGGCAAATCAAGTGGCCTGAGTGTGGGAGTGATTGAATCCTAGCTTTTTAGAGTAGTATTGAACGTTCCTGAACCCAAGGAACCCAATTCCTCTAAAAGAGGAGATTTTCTTGTTGACATTAGCTTCAGGATTGATGAATACTGCAGCAACTCGAGGTTTGAAAGTTCTGGACTGTAGTTTTCTAGTGAGAAAAGGGAGTTTTTTGATTGACAAAAATTTTTGGGAGGCAGAAGATTGAATACTAACTACTTAAGCTGGAGAAGAAGAGGAGTCTAAGTCACAGTATAGAGGGAGGGAAAAAGTCTTGGGCTTTCCCCTGTGCTTTGATTTCTTTATTGTTTTAAAACCCTTACCTTACATCTTAGAATCAATATAATAAATATTGCATATTGGTTCCAAGGCAGAAGAATGGTACCAGCTAGGCAATGGGGGTTAAGTGACTTGTCCAGGATCATATAGCCAGAAAATGTTTAAGGCTAGTTTTAAACCCAGAAACTCCAATCTCTAGGTGTGACTCTCAATCCACTGAGCTACCTAACATCCCCCTACTATAAATTCTTTAGACAGGTCCAATGGGAGAGAAAATGACCTTTCCAATAACCCTACTTATATTTCCTTCAAGGGAGAGTCCAAGCTCCTTAGAGCACTATAGAAAATTTTAATATCTGTATAGTTACTTGGGGTAAGAGTGGGATTAATTCAAATGCAAAGGGGTCTCCTATTTGTTATTCTCAAAGCTGCTTCCCTCAGAAGGGTTCCAAACCATATGGCTGGATGCTTATCTGGGTCCGTGGGATGAAAAAAGGATTCACTGTTAAGGATTTGCCTTCTTAGCAACCCTGTTTACTTGGCTTCTTAAAGAAGTTCAAACCACAGGGTGGTGCTATGAGTCTATAAGATTTTAGGACCCTGGGGAAAGCTGGAATTCACCACAAAGGAAAAAAGAATTGCATTGATTGATTATGGGTTACTAAGATTCTTTTGAAAAATTTTCTCCACTTATTTGTAAGGCTGTCCTATATTGAGAGATACATGTGTTACCTTGAGTGCCTGTACAGGATCTGAAGACTCTTACCTACATTCTGTGATTCTATCCCTAGGATTTTTAATGCCTTTCTAGTTCAGATTCATTTCTACATTGGGACCAATGATGAAGTATTGACTATAGATAAACCTTGGTTATGCTCAAGGTAAATTCTGAGATTTCCATGATGCATCTCTGGAAGGGGACAATAGGCCACAGAATTGTGATTTGGCTATGGGTGTTTGACCATAGGTCACACTTATAATTGGTCACCCATTTTCCATTTCCCAGTCATCCTCATCTCCCGTTAATGTGGGAGACTATAAGTTGGCTGATACTCTATCAGTAACTCTTATCAACTCTTTTTGGTCATAAAACAATTCTTATTACATATGGCTTTGTATATCCCTTACAATGTTCATACAAGATCATAGTCTCACAGTTCCTGGAACATTGTAGTTGCTAAATAAATGCTTGTTGATTGATTGATCAACCTCAAGATCTCAGTAAGTGGCATTTTACATGTGACTGGTTCAGCCACCTTCCTGGATCTACTGCCTTTAATTTAATTTAATTATTATTATTTTCAAACCCTTGCCTTCTGTCTTAGAAACAATACTGTGTTTATTGGTTCCAAGGCAGAAGAGCTGTAAGGGTTAGGCAATGGGGGTCAAGTGACTTGCCCAGAGTCACACACCTAGGAAGTGTCTGAGGCCAGATTTGAACCCAGGACCTCCTGTCTCTGGACCTGGCTCTCAATCTACTGAGCCACCCAGCTGTTCCCTCTACTGCCTTTTAGACCAGGGACCTTTGTAGATACAAGACAAAGCTCAGCATAAGATTATTAGTTTTTCTCCCTGTGTATAAATCCTGTTCTTTCTCCCCTACTTACGCCTTCCCCTCCACCCCATAAACTCCTTTTCCTAACCAGCCCACGTGAAAGTCATTTTGATAACCTGCCACAGGGATCTCTGAAAACCTTATTTTCTGTTGTGAATTGCTATGGCTTCTTCCATTGTTGCTTCATAAGCAAACTCCTAGGCTGTTTGGTGTGCTTTCAGCCTTCATGCATTTTTAATGATTTACAGGGAAAAGATAGTTTTTTCTCCTTTTAAAAAAATAATAAATTTAATGACTTAATACACATCAAGTGGAATTGTTGGTTTGTGGTGACGGTTTTATAATTCCAGGTTCAAGTTTTTTCTATTTAATTATGCGCAATAACTCTCATGGAATATAATGCAATAACAAAAACATGCACTGATGCTGGCATAAGAGCCTGTTGTTTATTAGTATTGGTTCTGTGCTTTATGTTTGAAATAAAATATTTGGAACTAATGTTGGCCATGTTTCCTCCAAACTAGACAAAAAAAACTTCCTCTGTGAAAATATGGAGCTACAATCTTTGGTGCGAAAAGCCAGCAGCTCCAGAGATAGCAAATTAAATTGTACTTGTAGTAAGCCTTGTGGTATGTTTTGTTGCTTGCTCAGAGTTCTTTTAATACTAATAATTTAATAAAGTGGAGGACTGATACATTGACCTGAAGATCTCCAAAGCGTCATGGAATTTCCTGAGGTTAAAAGGCATAGCTTGCTGAAAGGTTGTTTGTTTTAAACTCTCACATTTGTTGTTTTGTTCCTTCCCTCCCTTTTTTCCTCCCTCTATTCCTCTAGTGCCAGGTTTCGGCTTGTTTTTTGGAATTGTCTTGTTGGACATCAGAATCAGAAAGGGAATCTTCATGAACTCTCTTAGCTATGGCCTGCCATTCTTCAGATCTTGGGGAATAAATTTTTCTAACGCTGCATAGCATAAATACTTATCTCCCATGGCTTAATTTTCTTGGGATGACTTGGAGTTTCTTAGTGAAAAGGAAATAGATACTTAGTTCTATAAAACTGATTCCATGAAGTGGCTTGTTCTTTCCTTGTTGTTTCCTTTCCTTGTAGAAAGAACAAGTGGAAATAGAATTTAGTTAGAAATAATAAAATTTACTTGCCAAACTATGGTGTCCATCCACAAGCAGGACTTCGTGTTTGAAATCCCAACCTTCTCAATTCCATTTCATAGAATCCCCAGGTGAGATGCTAACTCCTAGCTAGGCCTGCTCTCCCAATTATTAGTACTGAAAGTATTTTATAACTATTTAATATTTACCTACTTGTCTACATTTTTTGGTCTCCTAATATAATATGTTTCCATATAGCAAGGTCTATTCCATTTTTGTATTGCCTATCACTAGATTACACTACCGTGATTAGCAGAGTGGACATCCTGTAAGTTTTTTCTTCTTAGGCCTATGATTTTACTGGTTTCAGGAATTCCCATTGAAGAAACTCCTTCTAATTGAGACCAGGAATCACACAGCAACTTCAGACTTTTGAAGAGTTACCTAGATCAAGATCAGGTTGCAGACCCTGATTCCAAGATGGGCTTTCTATCCATTATTCCATTGGGCTACCTGCCTTACATGTAATAGGCATTTAATATTTGATTTGAGTTTAATTCAATTATCATCCATTTATTAAGCAACTACTATATATCATAAATCGAAATAGGTTCTTATAGATATAAATACAAAACCAGCTCTGGCCTCAAAGAGCCCATTAGAATTTACTTTAGGGAAGCAAAATATAATTAATTATATAATTAATAATTAATAACAGATATTAATTATTTTCTGTTAGAAATAGTCAAAAAGTATTAAGTACTTACAATGTGCCCGTCACTCTGTTATGGACTGGAGATACAAAGAAATACAAAAACATGGCCCCTGTTCTCCAGGAGCCCCGACTTTCATGGGGGTAGGGAGACAACATACAAATGACTATGTACATTCAAGTTGTGTATGGTGTAAATGGAAGGTAATCTCATAGGGAAAGAGCTAGAAGTAGAGTTGTAGAGGGATGTGGGTTAGGGGGAATGAAAAAAGAACTTCTGCGGAAGGTGGAAATTGAGCTCAGGCTTGAAGGAAGAAAGGAGGCAGAGATGAGGGAGAGTATTCCAGGAATGGGGCATATAGGAAGGAGATGGAGGACCTGGTGGGAGCAACAAGGAAGCCAGTGCGCAAATCATAGAGAGATGAAAGGTTTCATGTGAGGAAGATCAAGGAAGCCAGGGCAATGGTATCATAGAGTATGGGAGGGCATAGAAAAGATGGGAAAGGGGCCAGGGCCTTCAGTAAAGGACTATAAATGCCAAACAGAGGATTTTACAATTAATTTTGGAATAGGGAGCTACCAGAGCTGATTGATTGGGAGTGGGAGAGCAAGAGACATAATAAGGCTTGAACTTTGCAAAAGTCATTTTGGGAGATGATTAGAGGATAAATTGGGGTGAGGAGAGACTTAAGGCAGGGAGACAAATCAGCAGGCTATTGCATTTGTCCTTGCCTGAGGTGCTGAGTGCCTGTGCCAGGAGAGCCATGTGAGAGGAGAGAAAGGGACATATTCAAGGGAAAATATGATGATAGAACTGATCATACTAAATAACAGATTAGAATGAGAGTGAGGAGTTTAATATGACACCAAAGTTTAAATCTGGGTACTTGGAATTTTTGTGGAACCTTCAACAATAATTTGGGGACCATGGGTAGGTTGTTCTGTGAATAGAGTACCAGGATAGGAGGTCCTGGGTTCAAATTTGGCCTCAGACACTTCCTGGCTGTGTGACCCTGGGCAAGTCACTCAACCCTCATTTCCTAGCCTTTACTGCTTTTCTGCCTTGGAACCAATACTTGTATGATACTAAGACAGAAGGTAAGGGTTTAAACAAACAAACAAACAAACATTAATTGGAAAGTTGGGAAGGTGAAAAACTTTATGGGAGAAAGATAAGAAGTTCCATTTTTGACACGTTGAATTTAAGATGTTCAAAAGGCATGTATTGATATGTACCTATAGAGGAGAGAGATTAGGGAGATTAGAGAGATTGATCTGGGAGTCATTTGACTAGAGATAATAATTGAACCCACAGGGAGGGGGAAAACATTAACATCTGGGAAGTCAGGAGAAGCCACATGCAGGAAGTGGCATTGCAACTGAATCTTTTTGAACAGAGCTAGGGATTCTAAGAGGCAGAAGTTTGGAGGGAATAAATTCCATTTTGGGGCATTCACCATCCAGAGTGCATTCTGGGCAATATATGTGGTATACAGGGGACAGTGAGTAGGCAGATTGTCTGGGGTTGGTGAGAGAAAGAGCAATGTGAAACCAGTCTTGTTCTTTTTTTTTTTTTTTAAATTTTAAACACTTACCTTCTTTCTTAGAATCAATGCTAAGTATTGGTTCTAAGGCAGAAGAGCAGTGATAGGCAATTGGAATTAAGTGACTTGCCCGGGATCACACAGCTAGGAAGTGTCTGAGACCATATTCAAATCCAGGACCTCCTGTCTCCACGTGCCCTATCCACAGAGCCACCTAGCTGATCCTGACATCGGTCTTCTAAGGTCAGAATCAGTTTGGGAAGGGCTTTAAATGCCAAACAGGTAATTTAATTTCATCCTTAGGGCAAGAGGAAACTGCTGAAATTTCTTAAACAGGACAGTGGCATGGCTTTAGGAATATTGATTGGGTAGGGAAAGATAGAAGTATGTACCAGGAAAATACTAATACTGCTTTGACTACCATCTTCTTTCAAACCTTGATGGAGATAGCCCAGAATCACCGCCTCCAGGCTACTGCCTTTAGTCTTCATCCTGGAAGCAACCTTAAGAGAGATGTCCTTGGAGGGGTGGGGAGTGGGGTGAAAAGGTGGGGGCTGCTATTGCTAATACTATAGCTATAACTATTGAGGACCCAGAAAATAAAATTCTTGCCACCAAAGTCCTTGATGTTGCCAAATAGTTCACATCAGAGACTATGATTTCATCAGCGGAAGTGACATTAAATAAAGGGCATTGCCATCTGATTTGCTGCTATGCTCTTAGGTCCATGGAGGTCTTTCTATCTGATTTGCAACTGAAACATCCCATATGTTGTCTCCCCAATTAGAATATGTCCTTGAGAGCAGAGACTATTTTTGTTTTTTTAATTTGTAGTGCATTGTTTACAGCAAATGATTAATACATGCTTTTTTCTTTCTATTCATTCATTCCTTTATCCATTGAACAGAGGATTGGAATCAGTGACTATCTGATTCATTGCAGGGACTCCTTGAAGTCTTTGGGATAGGCCATCTCTCATGATGCTTTTAAACTTTAGGATTCTATGAAATTGGAGCACTCAGGTGAAAAAGAAGGTAAAAGGAGTCACAACCCACCCGAAGGAGCAGCATGATAAAGGCATGATCTCTGATTCACTTTAAAAGCTCTGTTATCATGGCATTAAGGGCATCTTTTGTTTGTTTGTGCCACCCATACGCAGTCACAAAACTGATTACTGCCCTTTGGAGGCTTTAATAGGATGAAAGTGTCTTGCAGTCTGTCTTTTTCATCCCTCTAATATATGCTAGCACTGCTCTCAACAAATAGCAGACTTCCCAAAGAGAAAATGTTAAGGATTATTAAACCTTCATTTCTTAATTTCCATCTTGATTCAAAAAATCACAGGAGGCTGTGATCTTATTTTATGATTTCTTTTTTTTTCATGCGGTTCGAATGGGTAATCTGACATTTATTAGCTGGTGAAGGTAGGCTTTTTCTTTATAGCATTAAATATTCTTTTTCATGATGGTGTTTTACTTTACAAATGGCAAATAGATCATGATGTGACCTGCCTAGAAATGCTTTTCTCAAGTGCTTGAGAATTCCAAAAACCTCTTCTTGTAGCACTGGCATTTGAAGCCCGGCTATCATGTCTGACACACTTTATACTAGCCATCATTCATGGAGTGGTAAGAAAAAGTTAACTGCAAATGAGATAAGATTTGATTTTTCATCCTTATATGCAGCAAAGTCCTTTCTGGAATGAATACCCCAAACTTAGAGGGCTTACCGATGTTATTGAGATTTTGCTGTGTTTGGCTGTGTGTAGTCAGCTTCATGCCAATACAAGGTATTTTTCATGCCCAGAGGAGAATGAATAGTCAAATCAAGTCAGCATGCATTTTATAAGTACTTACTTTATAAGTGTTTGGGCTACAAAAAAAAAAGAAAAAGAAAAAGAAAAAACAGCCCCTTTTTTCAAGGAACTTTCAATTTCATGGAAGAAGCAACATGCAAACAATTCTGTGCCTACAGGATGTATACAGGATAATTTGGGGATTATTTCAGATAACCTTAGAACATGGGGCATAGAATGTCAGCACTGGAATAGAACTTAAAGGCCATCCAACATAATCTGCCCATTTTACAGATATTCATCTTTTTCTCACAGGGAAAGCATTAGCATTAAGGGTAACCAGGAAAATCTTGAGATTTTAGCTGAGACTTGAAGGAAAACTATAGGGAAGCTAGAAAGTGGAGACCAACAGGGAGAACACAGATCTGAAAGAGACCTTAGATTTCATCCAGTCAAATCTCTTTCTCCAGACAAGGACATTGGGCACCAGAGAGGTAGATCAGACAATTAGTCGCAATACTAGGTTCTGAACCCAGATCTCCAGATTCTCAGTCCAATACTCTTAACATTATACTGTTCTGGTGGGATGTCAGACATTTGGATACTTATAAGGGATAGCACTTTCTATTCCGTTTAGTGGAATGTGACTAAGGATTTTTTGTGGGGTGGGGATGGGACTGAGGTAGAGCCTCACCCCCCCACACACACACACCTTTTGATGGTGGTCAGCTATTGGTCCTCATCTTTCCCTTCTTTTGTAATTATATCTTTGTTCTCATGCTCTTTTTTTCTCATTATAGGTAGTTTCATATTATTGAATGGACAAAGTATAGACATCAGGAAATATTTCTTGCCTGCTAGTTTTCATTGATATTGTATATTGTCACCAATATTGCTATCTAGTTGCCCCAACTCCAAATGATGTTACAAAAAGTCAGTTATGTTCAAAATGACTGAACAATGACAATTATTATTACATAGCTTGCTTATGCATAGTTCTGACTTTGATATGCCTATGACTATGAACCTCTTGAGAGTAGGGCTTTTTTTCCCTTTCTCCTCTCTTCCTATACCAAATGCTTAGAACCACACATGGTACATAGTAGATGCTTTAATAAATATTTGTTGGCTTAATTTGTTTGCATGTTTTCCTTCTCAATAGAGACATAGTTTCATGGAAGCAGTAATTGTTTTTGTCTTTTTTTTTTATCCTCAGGATTTAGGATGGTGCCTGGCATACAGAAGGTGTTTAATAAATGCTTGAGTTGATTTTCTAACCCATCTTTCCTTTAATTTACAACATCTCTTTCCCCTGAAGGAATATTTAGTTCCATCCAGAAATTTTGGAATTTTTTCATTGTTATACTTTTCTTTGACATAATTATTACTTTTTTATATCATATATTCTTTTATTTTCTCACTATTTAGGATTTTATTGCTATTTGATCTCCATTTGAACCTTTTTTCTTTATTTGTGCTCCTTGACCTCATTACTATTTTTATTTCATTATGGTCTATTTAAGGATATATTTACTATTTCTGCCTCTTTATATTTATTTGCATTATCCTTGTGCACATGATCAATTTTTATAAAAGTTCTCTGTGGTATGAAAAAACATGTCTATTTCTTAGCAATTCTATTTAGAAGATGCCACAATCTTTTAAGTTCTGGTTTCTTTAGGAATTTGATTCATCTTTTATTTCCCCTTTTGTTCATATTTTATTACATTTATTCAAAACCAAGAAAGAGAAATTAAAGTGTCTTATTAGTATATTATTATCTATATATTATAATTTAGCTAACTTTTTCTTTTTGGATTTAGATATTAAGGATTGGAGTATTTAAGTTTAGGGTTAATGTTGATTTGTTATTTACAGTTTCTTTTGGGATGATGTTTATTTATCTTTCTGTGTTTTTTTTTCTTTGACTCATACTGTGATTGCAATCCTGCTCTTTTGGTTTCATCAGAAGAATAGTAAACATTTTTTCATTCCTTCATTTTTATTTCATGTATGGCTATGTTTTTTCACTATGTTTTTGTAAGCAACAAATTTTCTTTTTTCTTTTTTCTCTCATATAATCTTTCACTCTTTTGTTTGTTTAACTCATTCACATTTAAAGTTATTAGAATTATATGCATATATTCCTCCATTTGTCTCTCATGCTGTTTTTAAAGAAAATTGTAACTTGTTTATAGAGACTTCCTCTTTTGCTTTAAAGACAGTTCAATCCCCACCCCCTTTTCCCCTTCCTCCTCCTCCTTCTTTTTCTCCTCCTTCTCCTTTCTTCTTTCTTCTTCTCTGTCGTATTGGTTCCAAGGCAGAAGACTAATAAGGGCTAGGCAATGGGGGGGGGGTTAGATGACTTGCCCAGGGTCACACACGTAGGAAGTATTTGAAGACAATTTTGAACCTAGGATCCCCTATCTCTAGACTTGGTTCTCAATTCACTGAGCCACTTGGCTGCCCCATCCCTAATTATTGTAAGAAAACCTTCTCTCTTTTCTTTCAGTTAAATAGTTTAGAAAAATCTCCCTTTTCTCCTCTTAAAATCTTTTTTTGTTAGTTTTTTCCCTAAAAATGATTTCTTTTCCCTCTTCTCTTCATTAGTTTATTTTGCTTCTCATCTGTTCTAAGCCTTTTTCTTGGTCCTTATATTTATTTATTCATTTTTTAGTCTTTGTGTCTCTCATGGCATTAAAGCTTATAAAGTATCTATTCTTAGTTTCTTTTTCTGAACACTTTCTGTTATTAGATTTTGCCACTCTTTGCTTTTTTTTTTTTTCAGTTTTCCCTCATTCTTCTTCCAGATAGTTCTTCACTTCCCTTTTTTTTTGTATTACCAGTTGCTTCTTCTGTTTTTCTTTTCTTTGGAGAGACACACCATTATAGATTCAAGTTGTTTTATTTTGCAATTACCATTTTTGTTCAGGTCCTAAATTACTCTTTTGTATTTCTCATCTCTCCTTGAATCATTTAGGAACATCCCATTGTGCTTCCAGGATTTCTTGGGAATCTACATGGTGTCCTTCTTCATCAGATATGTTGATTTGGTTTCCTTGGTCTTTCAATATTTATTTAGAGATGTTTGGACTTGTTTTGATATACTGATGACTATCCTTCCTTTCTATTTTAATATCTTACATGTTAATTAATCTATTTGTACTCAAGATTTTTAATCATTTTTTTCTCTTGAAATCTTTGGTAATTTTAGTTTTTCCCTCCTTTTGCCCCTATCAATCACTTTCTTGCACTGTCCCTCTCAGGAGGATCTTCTAGAGCTGGACCTCAAAGCTCTCTTATCCTTTTTCTCCACTGGGAGATTCACCTTTCAAAAAACCTTAGTCCCTGACCCAAGTCACTTTCTCAGAGACAGAAATGGCTCCACTTGAATGAAAATCCCCCTTCTTTCAGGCTTGGTAGAGTTCCCTTTACAGTTGGTGCTTTGCTCTAGTTTCCACTGTTCTTGTGTTTTTTGGCTAAATGTTGTAATAGCATCGTATTGCAGACCCAGGCAACCTCCATCTTTTCTGCACAGGGAGGAATGTGACAGTTAAGTTCTGCTATTTGTCACAAAATGGTGGGTGAAGGCAGGCCATGGTGTTTTAGCAGAGAATGTGGTAGCAATAATAGCATTAAAGAAATTGCTAAGTGAATCTCAAGAGCATAAACCCATGTACTGAGTTAAACCAGTTAAAGCATGGAGGCTAGTGAGTGAGGGGATATTGAATAGGTATATTGGCAATTAGAGATTAAACTTTTTTGATGTTAATCCATCAAGTTGCTATCTCATTGCCCTTCTTGGTATCTTAGCTTGCAGAGGCAATTACAATTATACTAATTCTCCATATTTCTTAATTTGGAGAGTTTTGAAAGATTGTGGGGATTAGAGAAATTATCTAGTCCTCCATGTTGTTGGTCACTTAACCTTGAAGTTTTGAATAAGGATATAAAAAATCTTGGATTTGAAGCTGGAAGATCAGAATTTCATCTCTAGTTCTGCTACTTAATAAGGCCCGAGGCAAGTCATTTAATTTCTGTGGACATCAACTTGTTCATTTGTTAAATGATAATGTTTCACAAGAGAACCTCTAAGGCTTCCTCCAGTTCTAAACCTCTGATGATATGATTCTAAGACAGAAAAGATACAAATAAGTCATGATTATCTATTTCATGAATTATATGCAATGAATTTTTTTTATACCCTTACCTTCTGTCTTAGAATCAATACTATATGTTGGTTCCAAGGCAAAAGAATGATAACGGCTAGGCAATGGAGGTTAAGTGACTTTCCCTGGGTCTAGGAACAACTAGGAAATGTCTGAGGCCAGATTTAAACCCAGGACCTCCCATCTCTAGACCTGGCTCTTAATCCATTAAGCCACCTACATACTCTCTAACTTGTTGTTTCAAAGAGGGGCTAGCAAGTAGCATCTCAGCTTGCACTATACAACAAATGGCATTCTCCTGGGAGGGCAAGATTTGTTGGAAATGAAAGTTATGTAAAAACAAAAAGACATCGATGAAAAAACATCAAGAAATAAAAATAAAAGATAATCCATGCTTTTGTTCTTTGTTCTTTGCCCCAGGTCGACTTTTTCTGATGACTTCACTATGAATGACAACCATCTTTAGATTCTTCAGTCTCAGAAATTTATGTATTGAGAAGTTTCCCTTGTTGATATGGCATCACTAGACTCATCTTACTTGTTCAGCAGTGGAAGTCTAATTCTAGAGGTATCCACAGGCACAAAACAGTTGGACATTTTTGATAAATGGACTAATCATGTCAGCCCTCTACCCAGCTTCCTAAAATAAAACTTGGGATGGGAACTGGACTTGAGACTTGACCATTATTTCACTGGTATGGACTCCTCTTAAGTGTTCTAATGACTTACCCAGAGTTATCTAGCTAGTATGTGTCAGAGGTCGAACATGGAGCCAAGAAACCTTGGCCAGCTCTCTATCCATTATACCACAATGGTTTTCAAAAACAAAAATACAACATACAAAATTGTTTTTATATTACCTCGAGGGTAAGTGCCTGGGAAGCAGAGACAGTAAAACTTGTTCTTCTTTATTTTGTTCAGTCCTTTACCCTTAATGGGTGCTCAGTAAATACTGATGAAATGATTTGAAATTTGATATTTATTTCTGTTTTTACTTTTTAATGGCAAAATAAGTGTTTTCAGTCAAATTGGATCATACAAGAAAACACAGCCATCCTTTCACCAGCAAAGGAAGGTTGAAATACCCACTTGTGAAGGTACTCTGAGCCAAAGTACCTTGGGAACAGTCAGAACTCAGTACTAGAAAATATCCCTGTCTAGGTTTTTGGTTCTCTGACTCTCTTTTATTCCCTTCCCATTTTGCTGTTCAACCATATTTGTTGGAGGAGAAGAATTCAAACCACTTTTAGTTTTCATTTAAGATACTAAGCCAGGAGAAACAAGTTAATGTAAGAAGTTTCTGAAATCACTGATCTTTCCATGTCACCATGGAAAAAAAATGAGAGAACAAATCATACAAAATTACTCTCCTTTTAAATATGTGCCATTCATACTAGGGCAAGTCTGAATTTTAATAACCATTCAGTTGCGGAATCTGTCACTTTAGTTGGATAATATTATAAAGGGAAACCAATGACTTTTTTTTTTTTGCCATTTTCCAATCCATTACATTTGTATAATTGTGTAAAATGAGCTAATGTTTTTTTAAAACTGTATTTAAATAGAATTTTAAAAATTTGAGGGAGGACTAATATTTTTGATGGTTTAGTAAAGAGATCTAATGAATGGTCACAGAGTATCTGGTCCTGGTGGCATGAAGGAAGGAAGTATGGAGGCTTACTTCATATTATTGAAGCCTTATTAATCTGAGTATTTTGTGCAATGAACCAATCGCTTAATATTTAGGCCTGGGAATTAAATCCTGTAACAGTCTTATGGGATAGTCCTAAATCTTATTCTAGGCTTTAGACAGTACAGACAAACCTGTTAAGATTAACCCATACCATGATCACACATCAGTGAGCAGAGAGTCACATCAATATGAGAGGGCATCAAAGGCCTGCCCAACTCAATCTCCCTCACTCCTCCACCAGGTCTCCTTTGTCAGCTAAAATTCTCCTTTAACCTGCTATGTGATTCAGAGAAGTTTTGAGCTGGAAGGGACTTTGAAGACTACCTAAATAATCATTCAAAGTTCTTTAGTGAACTAATGTAGGAGGAGAGTTGGAGGCTTAGTGCCCAGGCAAAAGCTGCACAGTGAAAAATGGAACAATTTCTATGAACATTTAATTTATCGGAGGGGAAATCTCAGGGACCCTTCACCATGATATCCAATACTATTTCACACCTTGTGGATGTCTTGAATTTGTAGGCTTCATCCTGTTACTGAGTCCAGTAAAGAATGGAGAATTAATAGGCCAACTGTTGGGAATGGTCTACTGGTCTTTAGAAGGACTGTCAATGAGGGATACCCAAGATAGCCCAGGTAAAATTGTGAAGTAAGTGTGGCTTTTTTTTCAGAGCCTTTATCCATTTATCCACTTTATCCATTTTACCACACATGCAAGGTGTGGTAAAGAGACTTTGAATCAGAGATTAGGCCTTAAGTATCCCAGCTCTAAACCTCATTAGCTGGATGAGTAATGGTGGTCAAATCACTTAATCTCTCTGAGCCTACATCTCTTCATCTAGAAAATGGAGATACTAATATTCCTACGTTGCCAGGTAGTTGTGATAAAAGTCCTTTGTAAGCCTTAAAATGAAAATGTGAATTATTATTTAATACTTATTGTTATTTTATGCTGAAGCAATAGGGCCTAGTGGATAGAGTGTTGGGCTTTCAGTTAGAAAAATCTTGGCTTCAAACCCAGCTTCTGACACTTACTAAATTTATCACTTTAGAGAAGTCTCTTACTTCCTATGAGGCTCTAAAAACTCCTTAATACTACACCTACTAAGTCAAAGAGGGATTGAAATCATTATTAGTGGCCATTTTCTGCCATGTTTTAGTTTTGATTGAACCTCTCTCTAATTTCACTGGTGCTGAGAGCCCCTCAAGAAGGGCTTCTTCCACAGTGTATCAGTCTCTGTATACAATGTTCTTCTGGCTCTGCTCCTTTCACTCGGCATCAATTCCTGGAGGTCTTTCCAGTTCACATGGAATTCCTCCAGTTTATTATTTCTTTGAGCACAAGAGTATTCTATCACCAACATATACCACAATTTGTTCAGCCATTCGCCAGTTGAAGGACATACCCTCGCTTTCCAGTTTTTTGCCACCACAAAGAATGCAGCTATAAATATTTTTGTACAAGTCTGTTTATCTATGATCTCTTTGGGGTACAAAGCCAGCAATGGTATGGCTGGATCAAAGGGCAGGCATTCTTTTATCGCTCTTTGGGCATAATTCCAAATTGCCATCCAGAATGGTTGTTCAGTTCACAACTCCACCAGCAGTGCATTAATGTCCCAATTTTGCCACATCCCCTCCAGCATTCATTATTCTCCCCTTCTTTCATTTTAGCCAATCTGCTAGGTGTGAGGTGGTACCTCAGAGTTGTTTTGATTTGCATTTCTTTAATTATTAGAGATTTAGAACACTTTCTTATGTGCTTATTGATACTTTTGATTTCTTTATCTGAAAATTGCCTATTCATGTCCCTTGCCCATTTATCAATTGGGGAATGGCTTGATTTTTTATACAATTGATTTAATTCATTATATATTTGAGTAATTAGACCTCTGTCAGAATTTTTTGTTATAAAGATTTTTTCCCAGTTTGTTGTTTCCCTTCTGATTTTGGTTGCATTGTTTTTGTTTGTACACAAACTTTTTAATTTAATATAATGACTGTGTCAAAATCGAATGTAATGGACTTCTGTACTAGCAGCAATGCAATGACCCAGGTCGATTCTGAGGGATTTATGGAAAAGAACACTACCCACATTCAGAGGAAGAACTACAGGAGAGGAAACAGAAGAAAAACAACTGCTTGAACACTTGGGTTGATGAGGACATGATTGGGGATGTAGACTCAAAAGGACCACACCAATGCAACTATCAATAATATGTAAATAAGTCTTGATCGATGACACATGTTAAAACCAGTGGAAATGTGCATTAGCTATGGGGGGAGGAGTTTGATGGGGTTAAGGGGAAAGTAAAAACATGAATCATATAACCATGGAAAATTTTTCTAAAAAAAAAAAAATTAAAAAAAAAAGGGGGCTGCTTTCTCCTATGCAGATCAGCAGCAGATCAGCAACTTTTACTTTTAGAGAATTGCTCTAAGACCCTGATTTAAGTCCCTATGATGGCAATCACAGATTCTTTGAACAGCTTATATTCAAATCCATCTTCCACACAGCCATATCTTGTTATATATTATATGACAGTGTGCTGTTAGTATAGAAAAGGCTCTTGCCTATGGAATCAGAAGGCTTAGATTTAATTCCAGATTTCATTTGTTAGCTAGTTTCCTCATCTCTAAAATGGGGGAAGCAGGGTAGCTAGGTAGCATGGAGGATATCAGAAGGACCTAGTTTCAAATCTTGCCTCAGATACTTCCTAGCTGTATGAGCCTGGGCAAGTCACTTAACCCCAACTGTCTAGCTCTTTTAACTGTTCTGCCTTTATTGATTCTAAGAAAGAAGGTAAGGGTTCAAAAAAATAAAATAAAATATTGGGGAGGGAACAAGAATTTATTTAGCACCTACTGTGTACTAGTCACTGTGCCAAGCACTTTATGGATATTTTTTACAAATCTAATAATAATAATAATATTTGTACTACTTACTTTATAGGGTTATTAAGAAGAATGTGAATTATTATTTAATAAGTATACTTAATAATATTAATAATGCTATTTAATACTTAACAATATTGATAATTATAAATGTTTTATTAATAAAAGAGTGTTTTTATTTTATTATTTTATATTTCATATTTATAGTTATTATTTTACTTAGTTTTAAGGTTGGAAAATATTTTACAAAGATTATCTCATTTCATCCTCTTAATAATCCTGGGAAATAAATGTGCTTATTATTCTCATTTTACAGAGAAGAAACTGAGAGAGCCAGAATTTAAATAACTTACTTAGGGTCATCCTGCTAGTAAATAATCTAAGGCTGGACGTGAATTCAGGTTTTCTTGACTCTAGGTCCAGTGCTCTATCCATTATGCTATTTAGTTACCCCTTAGGAAAGCAGTTATTTAAACAATTAAGTTCTCAGAAATGTGAATTTTTATCATTATTGTTCTTTATCTGTTGCTAGTATTATGGGCTGTCCAACCAAACAAAATAATCATTGTAAAGTGCTTTGCCACCTTAAAGCAGTATAGTATAGGAAGTTACCATTTTCGTTTTTATTATTCTCATCTTTTTGGATGAGATTTAGATAGAAACAACCCTAAGAAAAGTCATATCCTGCTTTTACTTTTTTATGTTCACCGTTCTATGGATTATTTCACAGGTAGGTAAATAAATAACTATTTTTTTGTAGTTGAATAAAAAAAGCATTAGAATGGCAGCTTATCTTCTGAAGAGTATCTATAATCATCCAGTAGGAGACAGGACAGTAGGACTCACATGGACCTTATTCTTTTCCCACATATTTGATCTCTCCTCTTGGGGTCTCCATATTTTGAAAGATTTTCATTCCATATAGCTTATTCATTATTAGTATTTGGAATGGTGACCTCTACTAAAATATTGCTTCTAAATCTTTATGAATCATTGTCATATTTGAGATTGTAAATCATAGTTTGGTCCATTTTGTTGTGGTTATTATTAATAAAATATAAAAGAGTTTATGGAACAGGCCTGGATAGTTCAACACAACAACAGCTAAGCTACCATCACCTATTACTAAAACAGAGATGATGTATGTAGCCCCAGCTTAGTCATTTAATTAATAGTAGGATGAAGGGATGGCTTGGGGCATCTATTATGTAGTCATTGGTGTTTTGGTTGCTTCTATGTCCAGAAGAATCAGAGCCAGATGTTTGCTGGGAGGAAAAAACAATGAAAGAGGAGGAGTCATTTCTATGAACTACAACTGTGTCTTTCTTTCAGTGGGTCAAAACAATCCAAGAGACTAGATCTTGCATCATAATGCTAGGCCAATGCATTGTGCCTTTCTTTGATTTTTCCAGTGAAATGACTGAAGTATTCTCACACCAGAAAGTCTCTGTGTCTCCCAATTCTTATTTTTCCTCATGCCTATCATCAAAGCAGGGCAAGACAGAAGGTCTAGAAAGTGGGGGAAGAAGAGTGACTCTGTTCTGGATATGCCACTTACTCATAGACATTATGAAATTCATAAAAATGTCGAGTTCTATATTTCAGATCAGTAAATACTCATACAGAATGCTCTCTCCTCACTGCCTTTACAACTCCAGGGTGAAGTCTGCAGCTTCATGCTTGAATAACAAATAGACAGGTTCCTGTTCCTTCACCAAGAAGACTGCATAGCATACATACATACATAAATACATACCTACATACAAACGTACATCTCTAGCCTTCTTGCTTGCAACAACTCATCCAGTTAAGATGAAATTTCTTCCCTGTCTCCCTCTTCTAAGTAGTACCAGTGACTTCCTTCTGAATCAAACATCTCTTGCCATCCCTCTACCAATATAGATAAGGCTCTTTGATGAGCAGTTATGCGGTCCACTTAAGAATCCACTTAAAAATGGTGTCAAGTGTAGAATAAGTGATACATAGAATTGCAGGATCTTAGAGTTGAAAATGTCTATGTCTGTCCAAACAAGATGAAGAATCCTCTCTACAATATCCTGGCCACTGATCATCCAATCTCTGCTTAAAGGCTTTCTCTGAAGAGGCCAAGGCAGTCCATACTATATGCTTGGATAACTATAATTGTTAGAAGTCTTTCCTTACATTGAGTCTGAATTCGATGCTTCTAATATGTGCTTAGAGAGTAGAAAGGTGTGGGTGGGGGGAAAGGAGTCTGATCTCTATTCCATATAGTATTGTTGTTATTCAGTTGTTTCAGTCATGTCAGACTCTTTATGGCCCTATTTGGGATTTTCTTGGCAAAGATACTGGAGTAGTTTGCCCTTTCCTTCTCTAGATCATTTTACAAATGAGGGACCAAGAGTTAAGTGACTTGCCCAGGTTCATATAGCTAATAAATGTCTGAGACCAGATTTGAACTCAAGAAGATAAGTCTTCCTGACTCCAGGCCCAGTACTCTATCCACTATGCCACCTAGCTTTCCTCTAATTCATATGACAGTCCTTCAGATACTTGAAAAATGCTGTAATATCTCCAGACTGTTCGTTCACTGGAAGATCAAATATTGAAGCTATAGCTTCAATACTTTGGTCACATAATGAAAAGACAGGACTCATTGGAAAAGACCTGGATGGTGGGAAAGATTGAAAGAGAAAGAAGGACATGGGAATAGATAATGTCATGGAAATAATGAACATGAACTTGGGCAGACTTTGAGAGATAATAGAAGAGAGGAGGGCCTGTGCTATAGATCATTTGGTTACGAAGGGTCATGTGTGACTGAATGACTGAACAACAACAACAACTGTATGAGTGGAGAGGAAACATAAACAAGAAATGTGAAAGTAGAAATGACAAGATTTGGCAACAGGATATATGATGAATGAGAGCAAAGAATCAAGCATTACACTGAAGTTGGGAGTCTGGGTTACTGTGAGGTTGGTAGTGCCCTTGATAGTCATAGAGAAGTTTGGAAGAGGAGAAGGTGTAGACGAACTAAAATGTGTTGTTTTGGGCATGTTGAGTTAGAGATACCTATGGGACATGCTGTTTGAAATATATCATAGATAATGTAGGACTGGAACTTGGGAGAGAGACTAGGGATATATAATATATAGAGGAAAAAGGGAAAAGATCCAATGTCAGAGTCTTGGGAGGATCAACAATTGGTGAATATGGCATCAATGGATATTCAGGGAAGGAGACTTAGAAAGAGAGGCTAGGTGTAGGAAAAGAACCAAAGTGACAGTGTCTTAAAATCTCAAAAGAGAGGAAAATACCTTGGAGAAGGTGATCAATGGTGCCAAATGATGGAAAGAGGACAATATGGATGAAATCTGAGAAAAAGATCATTAAATATGACAACTAAGAAATCATTAGTAATGTTAGAGAGAACATTTTCAGTTGAATGATGAGGCTAAAAGTCACAAAGTAGAGAAGATTTAGAAAAGAGTGAGAGGAGAAAGTGGAAGCACTGGATATGAATGACTTTCTCAAGGAATTTAGTTGAAAAAACTGGGAAGAGATAGAATGATAGTGGAGATGGTTGGGACACAAATGGTTTTGTTGAGGATGTGGAGAGATGGGCATGTTAAAGACACTGGGAGAGAAGTCAGTTAGAGAGAGAAAAAGAGAGAGAGAGGGAGAGGGAGAGGTGGAGGGAGAAGAAGGAGAGGAAGGAGAGGATGGTGGAGGCAATAAGCTAGAGCAGTTGGGAGAATGTTTTGTTATTGAGAGAATGTAGAAGGGTTATTCTTGGAGTGCAAAAGGGCTATCTCTTCACATCAAGTAGGAAAGGAAAAGATAGTAGTTGGGGACATCTGAATAATGTGAGGTAAGAAACAGGAGATGTTGGTGAAAGGTCTACATTTTTTCTGTGAAGTACAAAATAAGGTCCTGAGCTAAGATAGTGGGAAAGTGACTGATGTGGGGAGCTTAATGAAAGATCAAATAGTATGAAACAGCTGCTGTTGAGAATGGAATAGAGATCTCATTAGGAGGAGTGGAGTGCCTTTTTCATTTTCAATGGAAAATGTATAATATAAATGTATAGTAGACCCAGTTAACACAGTCATGTGATTCTCCAGCTTTATTCAGCAATATATGAATAGTAGTGAAAGAATAGAGAACAATCTAAGACTCTGCTTTGTCAAGGAGTCATTGGCAATGTGACAAAGGGGCTAAGTAGAATGGTATAGAGTTGAATTGGGTCACTATGTTAGAAATTAGAAAGTCTAGAGAGTGGAACTAGTGATTAGATGATGGCCTGGGAGGGAAAAAAAATGAGGGTAGGGAAGGGATTAGAAGTCACTGTAAAAATTAAGGATAAGGTTATGGGACCATAAGGCATAGATGGAAAAGGTATGGTAAAAGGTTATAATCAGATAAAGGAATTTTAGTGCTTATAAATGTAGAAGTGGACCATATGCCAAGATTAAAGATATGAGCAACTCTGTCTTATAGCTAAGGTGGAGTAAAAAGAGTAGAACACTCTATTAAGCAGACCGAGAAAGAAGGAAATTAGGGAATTTATGAGAACATCACTATATATACATTTGCAATAATTATTCATTAAAATTTTTTTATATTTTATTACTATGAATTTGAAAACCATTAACAAACATGAATACTTCCACACTCAAATAAAACTGACTCTCCATTGTATATAGCTTCTAAAACATATATATATTTCAAATTTAACAAGGTAGTTTCAACACTGCTTTGTTTGTTTGGGTCCCATTCTACATTTTCTTTTGCTTTATTTGTATTTTTAATTGATTCATCAATGTTCTTTTCTTTATATGTATATATAAATATACATATATATGTGGCTATCATTAACCCTACTTCTTTTCAAAAAAACCCTATTCAACAAAAAACTAATAAAAATTTTCACTCTCTTCTATCCTTTACTGCTCCCCAAGAAGCCAGACAATTTAATATAGGTTATACATATATTATCATATAATGCATATTTTCCTGTTTTCATGTTGTGAAACAAGACATACTGCTTATACTAGAGAAAAATTCATGAAGGAAATAAAATGAAGAATGGTATGATTCAATCTTCATTTGAACCCATCTGCTCATTCTGTGGTGGTAGATTTTTTTTTCAATATGAGTCTCTTGGAGTTGTCCTGGACCCTTGCCTTGCTAATAATAGTTAAGTCATTCACAATTGATCATCATAAATTATTGTTAGTGTGAATAGTATTCTTTTGGTTCTACTCATTTCACTTTTCATCATTTTATATAAGTCTTTTCAGTTTTTTTGGTGATCATCTTGATTATCATCTTTTGTGGCAAAAAATTCCATTACAATTGTATACCATAATTTGTTTAGTCACTCCCCAATTCATGTATATCCCTTATGTTTCCAGTTCTTTGCCACCACAAAAAGAGCTGCTCTCAATATTTTAAAACATAGTTTCTTTTCCTTTTTCCTTGATCATGTTTAGGAAATAAACCCAATAGTGGTATCAAAAGGTATACAGCTTTATAAGTCTTTGAGTATAATTCCAAATTACTCTCCAAAATGGTTGGATCAGGTCACAGTTCCACCAATAATGTATTAATGTTCCTATTTTTCTATATCTCCCCTCTCATTTGACATTTTCCCCTTTTGTAATTTTAGTCAATCTTGTAGGTATGAGATGATTTTGATTTGCATTTCTCTAATCAATAATTACTTATAGCACTTTTTCATATAGTTATGTATAGCTTTGATTTCCTCATCCAAAACCTTGTCATCTTTTGACTATTTATCAATTGGGGAATGGCTCATATTCTTAGAAAATTGACAAAGTTCACTATATTTTTTATATTTAAGACTTCCATCTGAGAACTTGTCTATAAAAATTTTCCCTAACTTACTGTATTCCTTCTATTCTTGGCTACATTAGTTTTATTTATATAAAACCTTTTCAATTTAATGTATTCAAAATGATCAATTTTACATTTCACAATGTTTTCCATCTCTTATTTATTCATAAATTCTTTTCCTCATCATAAATCTGATAGTTGATATGTTCCCTGTTCTTCTAATTTGTTTATAATATCTCTATTTATACCTAGGTCATGTATATTTTTTATCTTATCTTAGAAAATGGCATGAGCTTTTTGTTGATATCTAGTTTCTGCCAAATTGCTTTCTGGTTTTCCCAATAATTTTTTTTCAAATAGCCAATTTTTACTCCTAAAACTTGGATCTTTACCTTTGTCAAACACAAGGTCTCTATAATCTTTTAGAACTGTTTGTATGTCTATTCTATTCCACTGATCTACATTTCTATTCTTAGTGAGCTCCAGATAGTTTTTATAATTATTACTTTATCATCGTAGAGTTTGAAATTAGTACTACTAGACCTCCTTCCTGAACATTTTTTTCATTATTTTCTTTGATATTCTTGACTATTTTGTTTTTCCAAATGAATTTTGTTATTATTTTCCTCTAATTCAATAGATTTTTTTTTTGGTAATTTAGTTGGGATGGCATTGAATAAGATTAGGTTAGGTAAGATTGTCATTTTAATTATGTTGGCTCTGCCCACCTCATGAACAATTAAAATTTCTCTAATTATTTAAATCTGACTTTGTGTAAAAAGTATTCTATAATTATGTTTATATAGTTTATGGATTTTTTGGGAAGATATACTCCTATGTATTTTATTCTAGCTATGATTGATTTAAATAGGCTATCCTTACTATCTCTTCTTACAGGACTGTTGGTGATGTATAGAAATGCTGATGATTTATGTGCATTTATTTTAAAACCTGCTACTTTGCTAAAATTATTGATAATTTCAATTTGTTAGTTGGATCTCTAGAATTTTATATGTATATGTATATGTATATGTATCTATCTCAATATATTGTCTGCAAAAAGAGATAGTTTTATTACCTCTCCGTCCATTTTGATACCTTCAATTTCTTTTTTCTGCTCTTACTGCTATTGCTAGTATTTCTAGTACAATATTAAGTAATTTTCGTGATAACAGGTGTCCTTATTTCATTCTTGATCTTATAACAAAGGCGTCTAACTTACCCCCATTACAGATGTTTGCTAATGGTTTTAAGTAAATATTTCTTATTAGTCTAAGGAAAAATCCACTTACACAAATGCTTTCAAGTGTTTTTTCTTTTTTTAATAAAAACCCTTACCTTCCATCTTAGAATCAATACTGTGTAAGGGCTAGGCCAGAGGTCAGCAACATATGGCTCTTTCTGCAGGAGCCATAAAGTCAATTTTTTTTCAGGTGTTGTTACAGGAGCACACACTGTGAGCACTGTACGGCTCTCACAAAATTACATTCTAAAAAATGTGGCGTTTATGGTTCTCACGGCCAAAAAGGTTGCCTGGGCTAGGCAATGGGGGTTAAGTGACTTGCCCAGGATCACACAAATAGGTAGTGTCTAAAGTCAGATTCGAACCTAAGAACTCCTGTCTGTAGGCCTGGCTTTCAATCCACTGAGCCACTTAGTTCCCCACTTCAAGTGTTTTTAGTGGGAATTAGTGTTATATTTCATAAAAAAAAACTTATTCTGCATCTTTTGATAATCATATGATATTTGTGATTTTTGTTGATATAATCAATCATATTAATAGTTTTTCTTATATAAAATCATTCCTGCATACCTGGTATGAATCCTATTTGATTATAATGTATATAATCTTTGTGATATATTATTGTAGTCTCCAGGCTGTTTGTTTAGAATTTTTGCGTCTATGTTCATTAATGAAATTATCCCATAATTTTCTATCTTTGTTTTTGCTCTTCTTAGTTTATTTATCAGCACCATATTTGTTTCATTAAAAGAGTTTGGCAGGGCTCCTTTACCAAATGCTCTAAATAATTTCTTCAATATTAGAATTAGATGATCTTTAAATTTTTGATAAAATTCACTTGTAAAACCATCTGGTCCTGATGCTTTTTTCTAAGGAAGTTCTCTCATAGTATGTTTAATTAGAATGAGGGCTCAGTCTCTGATGGCTCCTGGGAGAGACTTTATTTATTATATAGAGCAGGATGTGTGCTTTTTTCTGGAAATAGAACTACACAATCTGGAAGGCCTCTTTTAATTAGTAGTATACACATTTTGGGTAGCCAGGTAGCATGGAGGATAGACGTTTGGGCCTGAGTCAGGAAGATTCTTATTCCTGAGTTCAAATTTGACCTCAGACACTAGTCATGCAATCCTGGGCAAGTCGCATAACCTTATTTGCCTCAGTTTCCTCATCTATAAAATGAGCTGGAGAAGGAAATGGTGAACCCCTCTAATATCTCTGCCAAGAAAATCCCACTTGAGGTTACAAAGAGTGAGACATGACTGAAATGACTGAACAGCAATCACAACAATCAGCATTTTTCTTGTACTGAACTAATTAACAGAAGCCAACTCACATGGTGAAGTCTATCTAATTAGATCTACTCTCCAGTCCTGCTTCTCTTTGCCACTGATTTCTAGATATCTCCCTGTACTTTCTTAATTGCTGAGCTCTTAGTCACCACTAGTGGAGAGAAAAGAGCAAAGCTTAATTTATTTAGTATATGGCAAACCCAAGAAACAAACATACAGATTCGAAACAGAATTCAGCCTACAACTAGAGATCCAAATATCTAATTACTGGCTCCATCCCTCCATTGTGCTTAAGAGATTAAAGAAAGTGTTGGATTTTGAATCTTCTGAAAGCATCATTCTTTTTTGCAAAACACAAAGGTTCCCTCTGGCAGTCCAATGATAGAAAATATGCACTGTTAGACACATGGTGAAGGCTATTGTCAGGCAGATGTTGTCTCAATCTAAATATTTTCTGGCTATAGTTTTCCAACAATGAAGGATGGTCTTGTGTTGTGATGAGCTCTTTGTTGGAAATATTTAGTCAAAGGCTGGATGATGACCTTCCTGCCTGGCAAAGGGAGTTAGGTTAGATGACCTTTAAGTTTCTTTTCAAATCTAACTCTTCCAAACCATCAATAAACTTTTTTTTTCCCATGTTAGGGAGTCAAATAAGTGTAAGTAAGATTTATGTTCCTTCCCTTTGGGATTACCTTCCATTTAGATAGTATATCATTTATATAAATAGTTATTTGTATGTTTTATCCTCCATGAGCCTATGCTTTTTACTTTCTTTGTAATGCCATCATTTAACACATTACCTATACATAATAAGTACTTAATAAATGTCTGTTGATCAATTAATTTTTTAAATCTACTTGAAGCTTTATGGCTCAGTGAGAAAAGTAGAATTTAGCTAACAGAACAAGCTATGGAAGCCTGAATTTTAGATGTAATGAAACCATTGTATCTTGGAACTTTGCCCAGGGCCATATTTTCTCCATTTCTTAGTGGTGTTTGGTGGTCTGTGTTGGATAAGCTTCTTGAAACCCTTGGTGGATAAATGGTAAATCGGTGAAATAATGGCTCAGATTCCTAATAAGTGAGCCACAACCTTGTTTTCCCCAAAGAAATAACTTATGGAAGCCTCTATGTAGCAAAGTTGAACACCCATGACTGAGGGGGAAAAATGTGTCCTCCAAGGGAAAGAAATTATTTCCTTGCTCTTATGAAAGATGTGACTTACTTTCTAGCACACATAGGCATTTAATAATTATTGTCAAGAATCCCTGAGAATTTTGACATGGAAACAAGTTATACATTACACGTAAAATGGGTCAAATTTCAAGAAAGCCCAAGAAACATCTTGAAAATAGCATGAATGTAATTTACAAAGAAAACAATCCAAGGATTACTGCCAAAGGGTTTTTCTTCCAGCAGGAAAGAAAAAGGAATTTCATTTTGCCCCATGCACAGATTGATTGTACATTAAATTTGTGGTCTGCAATGGAAATCTCCTTGGAATCTCCTGGGTTTAGGAGATAAGAAAAATGAGGGTGAATATTGATTTGAGTGTAGGATATTGGTATAAGCCTTACCCTCATTTTAAGTGGGTCCTGCATAGTGAGCGAATCCTACATTTTGCTACAGGTTTCTTTCTACTTAAGTAGAGTATCAGCATTTTAATTCAATATTTATTTATTGAGCACTTCCCATATGTCCAATAGTGTGCCAGATGCTGTAAAGAATACCCTCTTCCCAATATATATATATATATATATATATGTAATATGGTCCCTTCCCTCAGTGACCTGAGAAATTTGTTGAGAAGGTGACATCATTCATATAATACAATTGGAGAATAATAGAAGATAACATATAATCAAGTGCTAAATATGGTTGCAATCAAGGGACAAAATGTTTGGGACAATTTATAACTGTAATGGGTGGTCTTGAATAATGGTAGATCAAATTTATAGCTCTTTAAAATGCTTTACTTACCATAACCCTATGATATTGGGAGGCAGCTTGGTATAGTAAAAATGATAATGGATTTGTAGCTAGAAAGCCCGAGTTCAAATCTTGTCTCTGCTAGTTGTTTACTACATGTGTGACCTTGGGACAGTCAAACATTGTCTCTAGACTTCAGTTTTCTAAAAATTAGAGAGTTAGATTAAACGTTTCCTAAGTTCTCTTCTGTTTCTAAATTTAGAATTTGATGAGGCAGGCATTTGATGGTAATAGAACACAAATGTGTCATAGATACATGTGTCCAAATATAAATGAAGAAACTGAGTCTCATAAGAATTGAATGACTTGCTAAGAAGTGGCAGAACTGAGGAGGAAATTCTAGAAGATATAGTTTAAGAAATAAATCAACAAGAATTAAATTTTAAATAGACATTTATTGATATCTTTTGTTTTATTATAGCCTAGATATCCCCCTGGAACCTTCCCCTTGTCTCTTAGAGCACTATCCTTTATTTTAAAAAAAAAAGAATTTTTTAAGGAAAAAAGAAAGAGAAAAACATTCAGCAAAAACAATCAAAATATTTAAAAAATCTCATATTATATGCAATATTCAGTACCTAAGGATCCTCTGCAGAGCAAATATCTTCTAGTATCTTTTCTTTGGGGACAACTTTGTTCTTTATAATTTTGCAGCATTTATTTTCATTTTCTTTTTGTGGTGGCTATTCTTTTCATTTATATTGTTGCAGTCATTGTGTGCATTTTGTCCCTAGCTCTGCTCACTTCACTTTGCATTAGTTCATTTGAATCTTTTAATGCATCTTTATAGTCATGTTCATTATTTCTTAGAGGTTAGTGATATTCTATCATGTTCACATACCACAACTTCAACAAGCATTTATTAAATTCCAGTTATCATTAGAGACTGAGTCTGGAATGGCAAGAAAATGAAATATTTCTGTCCTTTAGGATCTTATATTCTACTAGAGGAGACAATAAGTACTTTTTTGTTTTTCAGTCAGACATTCAACTCTTTGTGACCCCATTCAGGGTTTTCTTGGCAAAGATAATGGTGTACTTTGCCATTTCCTTCTCTAGGTCATTTTACATATGAGGAAAATGGAGGCAACCAGGGTTAAATGACTTGCTCAGGGTTACACAACCTAGTGTCTGAGGCCAAATTTGAATTCAAGTTTTCCTGATTTTAGGCTCAGTATTCTGTCTGCTGTATTACTTAGCTACTCAATGTATATCTATGCCAGTATATATCAAACATTATTAAATAAATGCCAGGAACTAGAAAGCATACTATGTTTAGAATAAGGGAAACTGGATTTCCTAACCTGAAATTGGCACAGAGTGACATTGATATTACATTATATCAGGATATCAGGAACCTGGTCTCCATTCCTTAACTTCATCCCTGAACTTTTCACTGGCAATATCTCTGTTTCTTAAAGATGCAGCTGATAATACCTCTGCATACTTAATAATAGAGAACATTTATGGCTCCTAGAATAACATGATTTCCTTTGGAAAAGCTGTACTGGTGAATGTAGAGTAGCTGTTTTCATTAAAAATTTCATTAGGGACATTGAGCCCTTTAGCACCAAGCTTTCTATTTTTTCCAAAACTAATAGATATGAATGGGAGTAATGTGTAATTGAGTCAGAAAATTAGGTTGCACCCAAAATGTGAAAGACTGTTAGATGCTAAACAGATTATATATTTGATCCTGGAGGTAACAGGGAACAATTAGAGGTTATAGAGTATTGACATGGTCAGACTTACACTTTTTAACAAATGGTGGGAAAGCAGAGACATGATTCCTGTGACTCCACATCCAGGCCTTTTTCTCCTATCCCACTCTGCCTCTCTATTTTATCTTCTTGGGTTAGGAATGATTTACTGTGTCTAGAAATGCTCTCATTGAGGCCAAAAGAAATTATTATGAATCATGCTACTCAAAATATCTTTATCTTTTTCTATCTTTTTCAGGAGTCTTTGTAATATTTTGTGGTTTGAGTCACAATAGTGTCTGAGGGATTAAAAATGAGTGTCACATGGAGGGCAATGGGAAGAATCATGGTGGGTATGAGCAGTCTATAATACTTAACAAATAAGGAACTTTGAAGAAGAATTGAAATCAGGAATGTTATTAGAGAAATATGAAATCAGAAAAAAAGGAAGATAAATTTAACATGTGATGAGAGGAGGAGATAATAGATTTTTGTCTATTTGATCGTTACATCAGCATCCTTGGGATGTTAGGGGAGAAGGTCCTTGGCATGGTGGTCAAACAAATTGTGTTAAACTTATGGACATGGAATCAGAAAAGAGTTTCACTGGATGGACAGGCATGGATGAGTTGTTGTCTTCATTACTAGAATGAACCTTTTAATTGATGAGATCACAGCAAAACTAGTCAAGCTTTGACTGTGCCTAGCAATGTATGCAGTAGTTCATTTCCATAGTAATCCAGCTCTGCAACAAAGTGAGGGAGGAACATTTTCTCAGTTCTTCTTCAGGGCCAAGTTTGGCCATTTTAATAAGTAAGGTCAAAAGTTATGCTTATAAGATTTGCAAGTGTTAAAAAAATACACTGAATATTCCCTATAATATAGGAAGGTGTAGATGTTGAAATACCAAACTCAAAGGAGAGTATAATTTAGGACCAAATTAATTTTAAATATGTCCAGCATTTAAAAAAAACAACAAAACTATACCAACAGATGTGTAGAAACAGCACAAACTTCAAACTGAATCCAGACAGTTAAAAGCAAAGGCTTGACAAACATTAGTTATATCAAGATAGAACTCAGCCCACACAAATACCTCACTCAGGGTTTCTCAAGATTGGTGTAATGATATGCTGGGACGACTCTGATTATCTCAACTGGCTGAGGATGGGATGGTTATGGGATCCCCAAGTACTTCTCAAAAAACACTGTAATTCTTATTAACTTTAATTTTAAAAATGCATAGGTAATTTATAGCAATTTTATGAGTAAGAAGAATGGAATACCATGAAATCAAATGAACAATAGGATATTAACACTTCACAAAGGTAGAGATTTTTAATTATATTGATTTCTATTTGATTTTATTGATCTTACCAAGCCAACATTCAGACTCTGAGATCCTGCCTGGGCAAATAGTGGCATAAGCCAGACCACACCCCTTGAAATTTCAAAACTGTGGAGAAGTCCAGGGCAGTTTGGGCTGAAGTGGGCTGATCCATGTGGGCCCAGAACCAAGCCAGGAATCCCAGTCTGGGCTTGGGACACAGTTCAGACTTTGGGATGGCCAAGAGTACTAAGTACTGAACTTTTTGCCTAAAGCACAGGGTGGAGCTCCAAGACAGGGTAATCAAGGGTGTGCCTTCAAGTATATAGTGAGACCAAAAATTTGAGCCTAAGTCTGGGGCTAGAATTTCATCAGTTCCTGACCTGAGCTAGTTCAGAGTGAGACCAAAAGCTTATACCCAAGCCTGAGGAAAGTCTTTAAGCTATTAGCATCTCAAGGGTCAATCAAGGGTCAATTGAATCAGCAGGGGGAGGAGCTCTCAGAGATCTTAGAGCTCTCAGACCTTAGACTATCACATCATCCCGCAAGAACTGAAATTGATTAAAACCCAGAAAATAAGCTGAAAACAGCATCAAGGAAGGACTGAAGTTTAATTTTATTTTTCTTTGCAAGTAAGTTGCAAAGAAAGTATAGTCATTCATATTGTTCTTCTGATTAAATTCACTTTACTATCATTTGATATAAATCCTCTATGCTTCTCTAAATTCTTCATAGTCATCATTTCAAAATAAAGAGACAATTACATGCTCTTTAACCACATTGGGCATTTGCCTTGTTTCCAAATCTTAGCTATCATAAAAAGAAACAAATAGTTTTCTAGGAATTTTAGCTAGCCTGTGAAATTTTCATTGTACTGAATACCTCCATCTGAAGACCTAGAATCTATTACTCTTTTGATATATTGATGGCCTTGTGACCAGAGGCAAGCCACTAGATTTTTCTTAGCCTCAGTTTCTTCACCTGTAAAATGGAGATAACTTCTTTTTTGCCTGTCTTTTGTGATCTTCGAGTAATTGGGATCCTCTGAGAATATCTAGCCCACATTCATTTTACAGAGGAAGCTATAGCCAAAAGCTGTGATCTAAAGATACTAAATGCTTTGCCCAGGGTCACATAGATAGAAAGCATGAGAGATACAATTTGAATTCAGGTACTCTACCTCATAACTAGTGCCCTTTCTGCCTACCACAATTCTTTTCTCAATTCAGTATTGCATGATGTGAACATGTTTTTGTCAAGTACAAAGGCCCGTACAACATAAGAATGTATGATAGGATACTAAAGAAAACACAGTGTCTGGAACATAGTAGGTACTTAATAAATCTTTGATTTAATAAATAACCATTTGAAGAACTGACAGAGGTCAGGTCTATTAATCTTCAAGGGTTAAGATAAGAATGGCTATTTGGGGGAAGGATTTCAGAAAAGTCAGAAGTTCTGTAGAAGGGATTCCAAACTAAGTGGAAAACTAAGTGACTTCTAAAGCCCTTCCCAAATCTAGGCTTTGGTTGATGATTCCCAACCATTGTGAAGTTGCAATATTCCAATTGTGGTTAGTTTGATTTCACAATATTCCATTTCCTCTTCTTCTACAATTGCTGTAAGGCACATATGTATTTTAAAAATTAAAGTTAATGAGAACTAAGGTTTTGTTTTGTTTTGTTTTGTTTTAAGAAGTGCTTGGGAATCTCATAATCCTCGCGTCTTCAGCCAAATGAAATAATTGGAGGCCTCTTGGCATATTATCAAACCAGTCATGGGAATCCCTTTCTGAGGTGTTTGTGGAGCCTGAGTTCATGTCTTGATATAGCTAAGATTTGTTGAGTCATTCCCTTTAAACTATTTGGATTGGTTTTCTGCACATCTGACTGTAGAGTCTTTAAAAATTCTGGACACATTTTAAATTAATTAATCTGATAAATGAGCAGCTAATTTGGTCTTAAAATTCCATTCCCTCTTTCCAGTTTTGTTTTCAATATCCACACCCTCCTATATTATACAAAATATTGGAGGATGGAGTTGTTTATTTCCCTTTTCTTCCATTTTTTCTTTTCCTCCTATTCCATTCCTTCCAAAATCTTATGAATGTAGCTACCTATTTTCAGTCTTCTCACCTCTTGGATACTCTGTATTTCTTTGCAATCCCTTGGATTATTTTAAGACTGAGCTCATGTCACCTTTAACATGAAACATTTTTTATATCACTCCCAGTTCCTAGTTCCCCACTTTCCCGTCACAATTCTTCAGGTTAAAAAGCCTCCCCCTACCCAACTAATTTGTATAATTTTGTCTATATTCTATATAGAATGTAAGTTTTTTGAGGGCAGGCAAATGTTGTTTCATTTCTTTTTTCTCTTTCTTTCTTTCTTTCTTTCTTTTTTTTTTTTTTTGGAGATACAGTCTTTAGCAGAGTGCCTTGCATGTAACAGGTACTTAAATTCTTGTTGATTGGTCAGTAGATAGTATGGGAATGAACAAAAATACTCAATGGAAAGATAGTTGGTTTTTTTTAAACCCTTGTACTTCGGTGTATTGTCTCATAGGTGGAAGAGTGCTAAGGGTGGGCAATGGGGATCAAGGAAAGATAGTTTTTAAGATGAATGTCCAATATGATTTCCAATGCCAAGATTAGGAAATGTTCCTTCATGGTAATCATTGGGATCATTCTCCAGAGAAGTTGTGCAACAAATGTTGAAGATTGTGGGGTGTTTTCCAGATAAGGAACTATTTCTAAAGATGATACCTGATAAGGAAAACAAGTCAACCCAACAAAATCCATACCCCTGAAGATACCCAGAAAGTATATTCTCAGTGATGTCATGCTATAAGAATTTAAATTTAGGTTTTATGCTAAATATGAGAATTCTTTTTTTTTTTTAAACCCTTACCTTCTGTCTCGGAGACAGAAGAGCGGTAAGGGCTAAGCAATAAGTGACTTGCCCAGGGTCACACAGCTAGGAAGTGTCTGAGGCCAGATTTGAACCTAGGACCTCCCATCTCTAGGCCTGGTTCTCAATCCACTGAGCCACCCAGTTGCCCCCTAAATATGAGAGTTTCAAAGTAATATTGTGGTCACCAATTTAAAAATATTACAGCTTAAGTAAAAACGACTTTTAGCAGCTTTATTTTCAAAGAGGTAGAAAGAGTAAAAGTAGAAAAACGTAGATAAAGAGAAGGATTCTAATAAACCTATGAGCCCTTCTCCTGAGAAGCCAGGCTCAGCCCCAGCAGGACTTCCCCACGACTTTGTCTTCACATGGATTTTCCTGGTAATCCTCAGCCAGAAGTCACAGTGATGTCTTCAGCCAGGGTTCTACTGATGCAGTCTCCTCCAAAGCCAAGGCAAGAATCTCTGGAACTAATCTCTCCAAAAGCCAGGAAAGAAAGGCCAGCTATTCACCCAGCAAGCTGATGCAGGATCCAGGGAAAGAGTTTCCTCCTTCATTCCAGCTCACCAAACCAGAGAGACTCCAAAGAAGAATTCCAAAGGAGAAGAAGTTCAAAGATGAAGTCCCTTGGACAGGAAGTTCAGTGCTTTTTATAGTCCTTTTTCCACATTACTTCTTGTCCTTCCCCTACTTTATAAGAACCAATCACTGTCTTTCAATTTGCCTAGTACTGCCTGGTGTAGGGAGCATGGGGAGCAGTGGTCTCTGGAGTTGTCACCCACTCTAGCAAGTGACTTGTGAACTCTCATACTTAGTGACTGGTAAGGTACTAAGTAGGGGTACTTAAGTTTTTGATTGATTAACTTAAAAGTTGCTGATTAATAGACAGAGAGTTTGATTCATTCTTCACAGTACCTTATCTATTTTGCTTCCACAATATGTATGACCATTGTCTATGGCACATTCATCTTTATCTCTCAATATTGCTGGCAGCAAGGTTTTTGAGTCAAGTTGCTCTTCCTTTAATAACTTAAAAAGTGCTCTAAGCTTTGCTCATTTCTTCCCCTCTGTCACTTCTATTTCTCTGACCACAAAGACAATATGTACATGAGAGGGAATGTAAACATACGAGAGTTGATGTGTATATGCATGTGTATTTATTAGGGACTTATTCTTTGCTGCCACTGAAGCCCAACACCTCTTGGTTTATTTGTTTTCTCCTTCCTCAAAAAGATATTAAAGTGAGACCTGAAACTTGCCATTCAGACATACCGAACAATGCAGAACCTGAGTAGACTGTTCACCATGACTCCCCAATTCATGTATCATTCTAGGAGCAGTACCAGAATCTAGAATTTCACCAGTTCTCTCCCCTCACCTCTATTCCCACCGGATGCACATTTGGTGGCTTTCAAAATAAACAAAAACAAAAAACAAATTGCCAGACACAAAGTGCCTTTCTTGAATACATTTTGATTCTTTCCTGCAAGTCTGCCAGGGGCTTCAAGGATCAGGAACTCCCTCATACAGGCTGATAATTTCTTAATTCACTCTCTTCCACTCTAAGACTCATTCCTTCTCCTCCATACACTCTCAGAACTTTCCTTTACTGAACACATTATGCTTCTCTTGAACATACTTTTGAGTCCATACCAAGTCTTAGCACCAGCTTTCCTTTAAATAGTCCACATGTTAAATCTCTTATTCACCCAGAGGCTAGTTTTTCCCACCAGTCTAACACCAGAGATGAGGGTGCATCCCAAGGCTTCATAAATGGGCCTGGGGAATAACCGGCAAGTACTGGCAGCTGCATGGATCAGTAGCCTCAGGCACACAGCTGTGCCTCCTGGACCAGCATCCTTAGCATCTGACAATATACATGATCATATGTGTGTTTAATAGAGAGAGGGAAAAGTCACAGCAGGGTTAAGACAAAACACAAAGTGTGTTTAGTTAATTTCTACAGTTTAAATAAATTGCTTACTTTCTGTCTTTTATTTCAAGAGAGTTTTTCAAGAGAGGTTGATGTGCTGAAATGAGCACCAGATTGAGAGACAGGAGATAAATATCTATTACCCCTTCTGTCACTTGCTCTATGACATCGAGTAATTCTATAGTCATAGAATTTTGGAGTTTGAATGTATCTCATATGGCCTGATCTCCTAATTTTATCTCTCTAGGCCTCAGTTTCCCATCTGTAAGTTGAAAGAAGAAACATAGAATAATGAATAAGAGACTACACTTGGAGTCAGGAAAACCTGAATTCAAATCCTGCCTCAGACATTTGCTGGTGGCCCTGGGCAAGTCTTATAATCTCTCTGTGCCTTTGTTTCCTTATGTATAAAATGTAGGAGTTGGACTCAACAGTTTCTAAGGTCTCTTCCAGCTCTAAATGAATGATGTTATAAAATTTTGATTATGCTAACTAGTCCCTAAGATCCTTTTGGTGTTTTGATTTAATTATAATTTACTTTATAGTATCCGAATTGCATAACTTTATGGTGACTTTTGCCTCATTCTCTATGAGTGCATAGACCGATTAATCAGCAAATATCTGTAGTATTCAACCATATTCACTTTGTAATATTTAACTCCCTTTCAAGCCACTAAAGAAAGCTTCAGAGGGCCAGGAATGATGTGGAAGTTAACTTATGTTTGAATCATAACCCTGTATTTTATGTAAGGTATGAAAATACCTGTAAGTAATTCCCCTTAGTATCTTTGATGATTATTAATGGCATTAAGTGGCCAGAGCATGCTGGATATTTCTCAATATTATGTGATACATCTGCTTTAATAACAGATTTTCCCATCAATACTAACCCAACTCTGAGGGACAAATGATCTTTCCTCTAAATCTTTTCACATATGTAGGTGTTAGAATGATAGAAATTAGCCTCAAAAATGACCTCACACTATAGATATTAGAACACAGACCTTTTAGCATGTCAGGACTGGAAGGAGCATTTGAGATCATGTAGTCCATTTCTTTTATCTTACAGAATGAGAACTCTAAAGCCTAGTAAGGGAAAATAATCACTTATCTTTGGTACCATTGTATATTAAGTATGTACTCTAGATCAGTTATGTTAAAAATCCAGTGTTTTTCCACTTCTCTTTGGGCACATGGTCCATACCTCTAAACTAAAAAGAAAGAACACTCTTTAATAGTACATACTTCTTCTGTTTAATATATTTCCTTCATCTTTTCAAGGGAAGACTCTCATTTCCTTCTGTGTAACCAACATTGTGGCTGGTGACCAGTTAGCTCAGAGTTTTAGAATTTTAAAACAATAATCTTGCATTCTGTGTTTAATCCTCGTACAGGCAATTTAGCTTGGCCAATTCCTTAGCCAATGGAACATTCGACCCAAGTTGGCCATTTTATTCCATATATATGTTGTTTGATTAGCAAAAAAACTGTTAAGAATATATAGATTTTTCACTTCACTAGCAATCTATGACCCCCATTCCATATTCTCATGTATTTGTATTTGCTGGTCTTCAAGATCTAGAATGCCTATCTTAATCACTTGTTAAAATCACTGAATTCTTTAGTTCCATTCATAAAAGTTTTATTGATTCTTTTTGGATTTATATCACATTCATTTCCCAGTAAATCTCTCTCCTTGATTTGAGTTGAGGAGAGAATCACATTATTTCCCCTCTCTTTCATTTTAAAAAGCAAAATACAAAATTGTTGTAGCACACATGTATAATGAAACAAAACAAATTTCTCCATTGTCCATGTCCAAAAATATATTTCATTCTCTATCTTGAGTCCATCAAGTTTATTTCCACACCATCCTGTCTCAACTTTCTGTAATTTGGTTTCTGATCTTACTATTCAACCAAAATCTTACTATTCAACTCTCTGATTACTCGTGGTCTCTTAACTGCTAAATCCAATGATTTTTTTCCTCAGACTTCCTTCTGGAAATCTGTGGTTTTTGACATCTTTGCCCAATCTCTACTCCAGGACATCTCCTTTTTTTTTTTTTTTTTTTTTTTCTTCTGTGACATTACTCTCAACTAGTTCTCCTCCTATCTTCCTGGCTTCCTGCTCAATCTCCTTTGCCTGATGATTATCTATATTCTGTACTCTGAATGTAAGGGTGCCTCAAGGCTTTGAACTCAGTCATTCACTTTTTTTCCTTACAGTTTTTCCCTTGGTACTTTCATCTATCTCCTAGGGCTTATTAATAACCCCCAAACACTCTCTTTGTCTATCTCTGTCTCTTTCCCTTCTTCCCTTCCTCCCTCCCTTTTTTTCTATCTGCACATAGTTCTGATTAGATCTATGGTTTAATTTATATAGGGAAGTCCTAGTAAGGAAACTTCTGTTCCAAATGAATATAGACATTTGCTATACAACTTACAGTTTTAGAGTTGCTTGGGCACCCGAGTGGTTAAATGACTGGTTCAAAGTCATGCAATTTGAGTCTTTTGTTTCTCTTCTGTCAAATTTTCTTCCATATCCACATCATTATTTTTTGTTTCAGATCAGTTATCTTTTCCCACAGATTCTTATTCTTTAGAAAGTCCAATCAAACATTCAATTTTCATAGCTTAGGTTTTAAATTCTGCATTAAGTACTTTATTTTCTGCACTGAGAACTCTATTTTCTGAACTAAATTCATCCCTGATGCTTTGTTTTATGAGTTTGACTTCTTTTCAGAGAATATCTGAAGTTTCTACTTATTGTTCCATGATCTCTGGGGAGTCTATGGGATTCTGTCTTTCATCAGGCACTATTGCTTCACTCTCCTACATAATAAAGTATTTGTTAATTGTACTTTGGCTTCTTTGTGGTTTTACTCATTTTTCTTCTATTTTTAGGATTCTCTGTGTTGTTTTATGTTTTCTGAACTTTCACTGAGGCCTTTTATTCTTCATATGTTTGATCTTTAGATTTCTTTCTTATATTTCCCTGTAATCTACTCTCTAACCTTTTCCTCTTTATTTGTAGGGCAGCCTCAGTCTTGGGAGATGTGGGGTACACTGGCTTAGGTCTTTACCATGAATAATCTCTAGAAGATGGAACGGGTACGATTTAGGTTCCTAATTATTTGCCCCTCAGATCCAGTTCAGTTCTCCCCTTACCATCCATTTTCAATTTGATTCCTCCCTCTACCCTCCTTTCTTTCACATAACTTGGAATGAGCAGAAAAATTTCTTGGTGCTTGGAGAGGAAGGAATTCAGAATTACTAAAAATACAAAGGTCTCTGCTCTGAGTAACCTCTAGGGGGTGGGACTATTCCAGCTGAGTTTCAAGTAGCCTTTCTGTCAAGTAAGACACAAGTACCCCTACAGGAACATTTTGAGCCCGCTTGATTCATCCTCTTCTTTCTTCTTTTCCTTTACATAATTAGGCATGATGAGCTTTTGCAACTTTTAAATTTTTTAACATTTAATTTTTCCTAATTACATATAAAAATAATTTTTAACATTCATTTAAAAGATAGTGGGTCTCAAATTCTCTCCCTCCCTTCCCTCTTCCCTCCTTAAGATGGCAAGCAATTTGATATATGTTATACATGTGCAGTCAAGCAAAACAAATATCTGTTAGTCATTTTGTGAAAGAAAACACAGATCAATACAAAGAGGAAAAATAAGAAAGTTTTTAAAAATATGTTTCAATCTGCATTCAGATTCCATCAGTTTTTTTTCCTGAGGGTAGATAGCATTTTTCATCATCAGCTCTTCAAAATTGTTTTGGATAATTATATTGCTAAGAATAGTTATCATTCATTGTACAATATCGCTGTTAGTGTATCTGCTGGTTCTGCTCACTTCTTCTTTGCTTCTATTCTTGTAAGTCTTCCAAGGTTTTTCTGAAAGCATGCTGCTTATCATTTCTTATAGCCCAATCATATTCCATCACAACCATATACCACAACTCATTCAGCCATTCCCCAATTCATGGGCATTCCCTCAATTTCCAATACTTTGCCATCACAAAAACATCTACTATAAATACTTTTGTACATAGGTTCTTTTCCTTTTTTTTGTCTCCTTTGAATACACACCTTTGAACATAGTTACATATTGCCCTATAAAATGGTCGAAGCAGTTTATAATTCCACCAACAATGCATTATTATTTCAGTTTCCCCACATATTCCTTATATTTGTCATTTTCCTTTATGCCTTATTACCCAATCTGATAGGTATTATAAAAATCAAAAAGGAACTGTAAAAATAAATGTTGAAAACTATGCAAATAAAGGTTTAAAACTGTTTAGATACTTTTGATAGATGTAATCAAAAGTGTCTTCAGTGATAAAGAGAAGTGAAGCTCATAAACGAACTTCTCTTCAGGGCCAGGCACAAGGACACTAGAGAGACTCTTGTTATAAAAAATAAACTATTTATTGAAAATATATAAGGATAAAAAGGATTTCTAACTCTAAGGGATTCTAACTCCTCCCAAATAAAACTCCCTGGTTCCACAAGGAACTGCTTCTCCTGTTTTCACAGGCTACATTAATCCTTCTTGATCTGACTAACCCAAAATTTTACTATTCTAAATAAACTGACAATATTATCCTTATATTTCTTAACCTTACCTCCAAGCTATAAAAGTAACAAAGGCTAGCTGGTTGAGTCTCAACAAGAATCAACAACAAATCAAGCCTTAGTAGACTCAGAGTCCAATCCAAAGACCAGGTCTTTCTTTGGTCTTCTCAGAGTTAAAACAATCTATAAAAACATCGATAGATAGTCACTAGTGTTTCCCAAGTTGGGAAAGAAAACAGCTAAGCTCCTTCAGGTCTTTCCCTCCTTTCCTTCTACCTCAGACAGTAGAGAGAGTCTCTGTGAGTGACTCTGCCAACTGCTGGAGACCAACTGCCACTCCCAGAAAAAGTAACCATCACAGAAAAACCATTAGACTTGAAACTGACACTATCAGCTCTGTTTGAAACTCTAATTCTTTCTCAAGTCAGCTTCTCTACTTCTTATTTCTACACTTATAAAACAATACTTATTTTCTAATATCATCCTTATAGTATGGAGTTGTATCTTAAAGTTGTTTTAAGTTGCATTTCACTCATCAAGAGTGATTTAGAGCATTTTTTCATGTGCCTATAGACAGATTTGATTTCTTCATTTTAATACTACCTATTCATAGCTTTTGCCCATTTATCAATTGGGGAATGACTTGTATTCTTATACATTTGACTCAGCTTTTTATTTGAGAAATGAAGACTTAATCAGAAAAACTTGCTATAATTTTTTTTCAGTTTTGATTACTGTCTATTTCCTTCCATTCTCATCTCCCTAGCCTTTCTATTCTCCCTTTCAATCCACCTTCCCTTCTAACAGTCCAGTGTATGACTACATGCTTCTCTGATCATTTTCTCCTCCTAGTTTCTATTAGGGTATGATAGGTTTCTATCCCTTCTTTGAGCAAATTCTGATGAGAGTAAGGTATGAGCATTCCCCCTAAATTCCCCTTGTTCTCCCCCAGTACAAAATCTTTCATGACTCTTTTACATGAGATAATTTATTCCATTCTACCCTTCTACCCTTTCATTACTCTTTCTTGCTCCTTAGTTTTATTTTTTAGATATCATCCCATCATATTCAACTCACACCCATGCCCTTTATGTATACTTCTGACTGCCTTAATGATGATGAAGTTCTTAAAAGTATTATAGAAGTATTATATAAATATCTCAAAAGATACTTATCAGTATCACTTTCCCATATAGGAACATAAACAGTTTAACTTTATTGAATCCCTTATGATTTTCCTTTCCTGTTTATTTTTTTATGCTTCTTTTCAATCTTGGGTTTAAATGCCAAATTTTTTATTTAGCTCTGTTTTTTTTTCATCAGAAATGCTGGAAAGTCCTCTATTCATTGACTATCCATTTCCCCCTCTGAAGGCTTATTCTCAGTTTTGCTAGGCAGGTGATTCTTAGTTGTAATTCTAATTCTTTTGCCCTTTGTAATATCATATTCTAAGCCCTCCAATCACTTAATGTAGAAGCTGTTAGACCTTGAGTTATTCTGACAGTAATACCATGATTTCTAATTTCTTTTTTTCTGACTACTTCTAGTATTTTCTTCTTGACCTGAGCACTCTAGAGTTTGGTTGTAACATTCCTGGCAGTTTTAAATTTAGTATATCTTTCAGAGTGTAAATAGTGGATTCTTTTCCATTTCTTTTTTATCCTCTGGTTCTAGAATATCATGGTAGCTTTCCTTGATAATTTCTTGAAAGATGATATCTAAGCTTTTTTTATCATGGCTTTCAAGTAGTCTAATAATTCTTAAATTTTTTTCTTTGATCTATTTTCTAGGTCAGTTGTTTTTCCAGTGATACATTTCATTTTTTTCTTCTAATTTTTTCTTCCTTTGACTTTGTTCTATTGTTTCTTGATGTCCCTTGAAGTCATTAGCTTCTACTTGCCCAAATCTAATTTTTAAATTAAAAAAAATTTAAATTAAAAAAAATCTCAAAATAAATTTTATTTATTCATTTAAATTGATTAATTAATTATTATAATTATTGAACTCATTTACTTATTCATTCATTTAGTCATTCATTCATTTATCTATCTATCTATCTATTTATTTATTTGTTTGTTTGAATTTTAATTTTTAAAGAATGATTTTCCTCAATGAGCTTTTGTATCTTTTTTCCTTTTGGCCAATTCTGCTTTTTTAAGTTCTTCACTTCAGTGTATTTTTATGCCTCTTTTACCATTTGACCTATTCAGTTTTTAAGGTGTTATTTTCTCCAGCATTTTCTTGAGCCTTCTTTGACAGTCTGTTGATTCTTTTCATGATTTTTTTTGCATCACTTTAATTTTTTCCAGTTTTTTCTCTACTTTTATTATTTGATTTTTAAAAATCCTTTTTGAGCCTTTCCAGGAATTATTTATGAGACTATGACCAATTCAAATTTCTGTGAGTTTTTGTATGTAGTTTTTTGGACATTTTGCCTCCTTTTGAGTTTGTGTTTTAACCTTCACTATCATCACAGTAACTTTCTAAGACCAGGTTGTTCTTTTTGTTGTTGTTTACTCATTTTCCTAGTCTATTTCTTCACTTTTAACCTTATGTTAAGTTTGGAATCTGCTCCTAGGATAGTGGAAGCACAGTTCCGACCTTCATGCTTTTTGTTCTACTCTTTTCCAGAGCTAGTTCTAGGGGGTATGTAAGTTTTTAATTCTTCCAAGGTGGTATTATCTTAGGAGATATATATTTTCTACTCTTGGCCTATGCTTTCACTGTGGGAGAACACAAGAACTCTTTTCTGCTCTGCTCCAGTGACTAGGGTCTGTTTCCCCATGACCACAACCTTTTGTGTGATAGTGCTCCTCCTTGTCTTGGGCTGCAACCTGGATTACCATATAGGCAATGCAATATAATCCTCTACCAATTGTCTTTAAAAAAAACCCAAACCCTTCCAGTTTCCTTCTGGCCAGTTATATGAACTCTTTATCTTCTGTGGGTAGAGAACTCTAGAAGCTGCTATTGCTGATTCATTTTCCCCTAAGGCCTAATGTTGGCTTGTGTTGATTTCAGGGCCTTTCCCCTGGCTCCCATAGTGCCACCTATGCTGGACTTGGCTCCACTGTCACCTTGGTAGGCAGACCTTTCCTGTTGATCTCCTAAGTTGTTCTAAATTGGAAAATTGTTTCATCCAATCCTTTTCTGGGTTCTACTGCTCCAGATTTTATTTTGAGACATTATTTTAAAATTGTTTATGGGGGGGAATTTGGGAAAGCTTAGGAAGTCTCTACTTTTTTTCTGCCATTTTGGCTCTGCCCATTTTTACCACTTTTGATGAAGTAAATATATAAGGTAAGATCAGGCTGAACCACTGCAACAGGGAAGGGTCTCTACCCTAGACCTAAACCTAGGAGTTTGCTGTTGTTCACTATGGATGGGAGGAAGTGTATAGAGGTAAATGAGAGGGATTTATTTAATTGACATTTGAAGAATTAAAATTATCTGGTGTTAATTCATAATATATTATCTTTCTAGTCCTTTTTATCATTTGGAGTTAGTTCTACTTACTTTACATTGAAGAATAAGAATGGAAGTTCTTTATAAGAAAGGATTATAGATACTGGGGCATGGTAGGTTCTTAGTGGATGATGACTGACCAAAGAGGTTGGCAGAGAGGGACTAACCTACCATCTTGTTAGTCAAGTGATTCCCACATAGCCAGTAATATGTTAGGGGAAGATCTTCCTGACTGAGGCCAGAATTATTAATTATACTTTACTATGATGGTTTCTAATCAGTTTCCTGAACTTTGGACTACTTTTCTAACTACCTGCTAGACATCTCAATCTGCATGTTCCAGCAGCATTTAGAGCTTATCATATCAAAAATAGAACTTATTATCTTCCTACTTAAATCCACTGTTCTCCTAAACTTTCCTATTTAAGTTGAAGGCTTCACCATACTCCCATTAGAAATGATTATTTCTAATCAGTACTATCTTTGACTCTTCCTTTACTCTCGTCCTTGGTTTACAATCAGTTACCCTGTCTTAATGATTTTCCCGGAATGATTTCTCATTCATCCAGCTTCTCTTTACTCATATGACCAATGCCCTGGCTTACGACCTCTTTGTACTTTTCTAGACTATTGTGCTATCCTCTAATTGGTCACCCTTCTTCAACCATACTTCATATAACTACTGAAAAATGTTTCTAAGTGATCATATCATCTCCCTCCTCAAAAACGTTTGATGACTCTTTTTTGACCATTATGAAATATTCACATCTTATCTGGCATTTGAAATCAGTCTTTGTTCTAGCCTTTTAAAATATTTTTCTCTTTTACAAATATGTTCCAGCCAAACTACCCAAACTAAGAATCTGATGTCCTACTTCTGTACCTCCCCACAGCACATCTCTTATATCTACAATGTGCTCCCTTCTCATTTAAGCTTTCTCAGGATCCTTATCTTTTTCTAAGACCCAGGCTAGATACCTCTTCTTTCAGGAAGACATTTACAATTATTAATGACATTTACAATTATTAATGCAAACTAACAATTTCAAGTTACTATGGAGTCCTTTTTCTGTGTACATTTTGTGTCCATACATCTTTTACTCCTGAATAGGATTTCGGCACTTATACAGGGGTAGACATTATTTTTATTTTGGTCTTTGTATCTCTGGCACTTAATATAACACTTGACATATTTTGGGGAATGTTGATGGGGCAGATCTGTGATTTCATTGATATAAGGAATTCTTGATGAGAAAACTCTTTTCACCAGTGCAACCGAGAGGTAAGTGGCTTGTCCAGGGTCACATAGCCAGTATGTGTCAGAAACAGAACTTGAACCTGGGTTTCTCTGAGTCCACGGTTTGTTTTATATTTACTTACTGTGCCACATTTCCATTCATGCATTTGTTGAACTGAATATAGTGGACTGGATACTAGATTAGGAGGCAAGATACTGAGAGGCAGTCTCTTTTCCATTATTGGCATTGTATACTTTGGAAAATTACTTAACCCTTAGTAGGGGGTGAAGGTATCTTTTGGATCATGAACATAATGGGCATAATAACCCATGTACTTGATGGCTGTTTCCTAAAAAAAATCTCCAAACTCTGAGGCCTATTACTCTACCATTTTATGAATCAGAGACACAATCAGAGGCATTTCTATGGCACCAGGATACAATTACAAAAACACAACAATGAAATTGCCAGCAATAGGCCAGATGGTAAAGGGACAAGGAGTAGCTTCAAGTGCTGGCGCAGTGCTAGCTTCTTCTAAACTTAGCTGAACTTTGGGAATTTGGCTGAAATTCATATCAAAATTTTCTTCCAGTAAATCTTGGTTTGGACTCCAATGGAAGTATTAAGAGAGTGATTTGCTCATGTTCCTTTCAAATATAGAGTTCCTATCCCTCAATCAAAAATAAGGAAATGTAAAAATTAAAAGCAAACTGCCCTGCTTTTCTGATGACTATAGAATTGTTTAATTTAAGAGATCTCTCTGCAATTTTTCTCTCATTGAATCAACAGCTCTCTTTATTGTTTTCCTTTCTGGGGGTTGTTAGGTTGCAGTAGAAATCTCTGAAAGGCAGGAAGTTCTTTCCTGGTCACCCTGTCCTGATGATATATCCTGCCTCTGAACTCAGAGCATTTATTATCTAGGTTACTCACTTGGTATCTGAATAATTACTGTACTGTCATATGACATCTCTTGCTCTTAACTAATTCCTACTTAGCTTTTCAAGTCTGCCTTGCTTCTTCAACTAGATCTTAACCCCTTGACTATTAGGACCATGTATCATACTTTTTTTTTTCTATCCCCAGCAATGCCCTACTATTATTTGCACAGTAGAAGCCCAGAACGTATTGTTAACTATCACATGTCAGATAGATTCTAAGTTTTTTACATTGTGGCTGCTTAAAAACTTGAATACCTGCAATGCCCTTCATCCTCACGTTCTCCTTCTGCCTTCCTTGGCTCCCTTCAAGCCTTAGCTAAAACTATACCTTCCACAAGAATCTTTTCCTGGCTTTCCTGAATTCTAGTGCATTCTCTCTGAGATTACCTTCAGTTTGTCCTGTGTTTTGTTTATTTGTACATAGTTGTTTGCATGTTATTTCCAAGAGATGGTGAGTGCCATAAGGTCAGGGACTGTTTTTGCTCTTCTTTGTATCTCTAGAGCTTAGCATAGCGTGAGACACACAGGAAGTGCTTTATAAATTGTTGACTTGACTTGGTTTGATTTGACTTTGGCAGTTTCCAATTACTCCTGCTGGTGTCCCTACTCTGTATACAGGTACTACCTCTTCCTTCCTATGGCCATGAGGATACAAAGGGAATACTTTCTAATGGTAAAATATTAGTGCCATAATATGATAGAGGTAGGAAATGGGGGATTCTTAGATTGTCACCTCTTTGAGCAGACTGTATATATGGCCATATAATGTATCTTTGCTTGAGGATGGTGCCAAATCATACAATTCCAAAGAATAAAATTCAGAATCTTCTAATGATCTTCTCTTGAGTTAACTCAATGTTAAAGCAACCTTGTTGCATACCAATAGGATGCCAAATCTGAAATCTGGCAATCAATGGTGAAAAGATTTCTCAGGGACTGAGAAAGTAGATTTAATACCATTTCTATTGCCTTCCCCCTAACTACCCTCAACTTTGTTCACCTAAGATTTATTACTTCTGGGATTTAAAATGTTAGAAGATTAACCATTCTTTTTCCTCTTCATGCTCAATGCTGTTAGAGTCTTTCTTTCTCATCCCTTAAAAATCTCAGCATGCCCAGAGCAGGAAAGTTATAGTTCGAATGGAAGCTTCAAGATATTAGGGGGGCAACCCTCTCATTTTGAAATTTGGTTATCTGAGGTTCCAAGAGGAAAAACTTCATGATATTGTTTGTCAAAGGAAGGTCAAGAACTAGAATATAGACATCCTTTCTCAGTTTAGTGATTTCTCTACTATACTCCATTGTCTTTTCTCAGTTGGAAGACACCTCTGCCTCCTCTCTAAATTGCAATCGATACTTGAAGTTCCATTTGCATGCTTAGTTGCCTGTGCGATAAAATTAAATAAAAAATATAAAAAAAATATAAATAAAAATATAAAAAAAATAATAAAAATTTAAAAAAATTTAAAAAAAATTTTAAAAAAAAGGAGATTTTCCATGTTGAGGAACATGGAGACTAATGATAAAACTTATTTTAATTTTTGAAGAATCTATGTAAATATTTCATGTAGATACTCCCTTTACCAAAGATAGACATAGAGAGATAGATAGTATCGTTTTTGTTTCATTTTCCATGAGGACCAATAGACATCATAATGCACATACAAATCATGCCTTGATTTGTATGTGCATTAAATTTAAGTGAGAAAAAGTTGTACAAGTCAACCTCACTCTTCCAGAATCATAGAAGTCCAGTGGCAAGACAAAAGTCAAGATGACTGACAATCACCTTGAATACAATGGATGATCTTGCTCTCATCCATTCATACACCAGTAGAAGTCTTCATTTCCTTGGAGAAGACATCTTTCTAACTGACTTACCAGTTTGAGGCCTATTAGTTACTCTCAACCTGGCTTAGTTTGTTTGCCAAGATTGTTTGACTAGGTTGTGGCCATTGTACATGCTACATCTTCTTGGAGACACAGATGAGAGATAGGTGACACCAAAGATGAATAAGCAGCCCTGAAAAGAGCTCAGCAAGTCCTAAAACCACAGGTGATGGTCTTCCCTACACACCCCATACACTCCCTTCTCTGTGGCATCTAACTAGATAGATTGAGAGAGAGAAAGAGAGAGAGAGAGAGAGAGAGAGAGGTAGATAGATAGATAGATAGATAGATAGATAGATAGATAGATAGATAGATAGATAGATGAATGGATGGATGGATGGATGGATGATGTGCTGTTTAAAATTATTCTAAGCCCTGGGAGACTATGTCTCCCAGGACTCCCTGCTGCAACTTACCCCAACACCTCCCACTTCTTTTGTGGGAGGTATTGGAAAAAGTATAAAAGAGAGAGTTTTCATGCCTTTTTGGCACTCAAGTCTGTTAGGCTCTCTCCATCCTGGAAGAGTGCCTACCAGAGGAGACCCTTTTTCCCTACCTAACTTTTCCATTTCCTAATCTAAATAAAACCTAGCTGTTCTTTTTTTTTTAAAACCCTTGTACTTAGGTGTATTGTCTCATAGGTGGAAGAGTGGTAAGGGTGGGCAATGGGGGTCAAGTGACTTGCCCAGGGTCACACAGCTGGGAAGTGTCTCAGGCCGGGTTTGAACCTAGGACCTCCTGTCTCTAGGCCTGACTCTCACTCCACTGAGCTACCCAGCTGCCCCAAAACCTAGCTATTCTAACAATAAGTGCTACCTGGTCTTTATTGAGCTCTGAAGAGCTCTGATCAAATTCCCCTCCTGGGCTTGGGGGCTACCCTGACTTTCCCTTCCTTTCCCTTTCTGCCCTTCCTTTCCCTTCCTTCTCCTATCCTACCTTCCTCCCTTCCTCTTATCACCCCTGAACCTCACATTTTTATGGCGACCTCTAATGGGAACTGAACCTTCTTGCCTGACTGCCTGCCGACTACCTAACTGCCTTACTGCCTATCAGTAAGTAAAAAAATTTTCGCTCCCAAAACCCAGTCCAGCGGGGGTCCCTTCCCCTACTAAACCCCTGCTGGGCTTCTCTGCCTCAGCAGGGGTTCTAGATCTAAATCCCCCTCATCCAGCCTAGGAGCCTTAGCCCTAACCTTCTTTTACCCTTGCCAGGCTAAAACTCAGCAGGGGTTCACACTAAAACACCCAGAATGGGTCCTGAAAAAAACCCCAGTCTCTCTCTGACTACCACCCACCCCAGCATAATTCTAAAACTCCCTGCCTGCCCCTAACTCTAACTACCTCCTGAAAAAAAAAAGAAAAAATAAGACAAAAAACTGGAAAACCCTACTTACCTTTGTAGGAAGGAACCCTAGAGTGCTTTGGGGTGCTTTGGTCCCACCCCCTTCCTCCATCTTGATTCCTACAACCCTACAGTGCCTTGGCTCCACCCCTTCCTACCCTCACCAGCCCTAGTCCCACTCCTAATTCTCCTCCCCCTGTGGTACTGCACCTTGGCCACTAGAGGCCAGCACTGAGCACCCAGTGTGTTCCTCCCTCCTTTTTTCTGCTAAGCTGCAGTGCTACCTTTCTGCCAGTGGAGGGCAGCACCAATTATACATAATATATAGCAAAACCAACCAAATAAATAAATGTAATAGCAGCACACAAATAAAACAAAAAAAATTTTGCAGCTAAAACGAAATAAATAAACATGCCAAACAAACAAATAAATGAATAATTAGAGCTAGCAGACTAAATAAATAAATCAATAGAAGCCACTCAATATGACTGCTTCTACATAGGAAAACCTTTTGGCTTTTGCAAAATTAGAAACCTTTATGATTTCTGAATACCTCTTCCTTTTGATGCTCCTGGAAAATTTTATTTTTTAAATTTCCAATAGCATGCAGAAGGCTACAAATAGGAATCTGCAGGCCCAGATCCAAGCAGCAGTACAAATCCAATTGAACAATTTCAAATACTCCATGCCCAATGCACTGGAAAAGGAGGATCCAATTCAAATATCTGATTCAAGATTTCAGGAGTATCCAATTCAAAAATCTGATTCAAAATTTTGCAAGGTTATTCCCAAAATACTCAGAAAGGAAAGTCCTATTTCTTCTATTTCTCCTGAAATAGAGGAGACAAATGTGAAGAAACTCCTCTCTCATCTTGTGCATCTCTTGGCCAACTCTCCCTCCTCTGCTACTTCTCCTGACACCCCGTCCTCTCCTGTCCCTTCTCCCAGTCCACAACCAATCCTAGTCCAGACCATACCAGTTCCTACCAATATTGCCAGAAAGCACACGAACAACTCAAAAGACTCATACTGCCTTGGTAAGCACCCAAACAACTCAGAAAAAAACCAAAAACCATGCTATGATTCTGACTTCTATGATTCTGATTCCTATGATGGCCTTTTCTCCTTAAGGGAAGCGCTTACATTAGACCAATCTGGGGATGTGATAAATTTAGCACACCATATTCCATTGACTCCTCAAGATATCAAAGACTTTAAAAAAGATGTTCCAAATTATAACAATAAACCCATAGTTGTAATGTGGAAAAATTACTCCAGATCTTCCTGACAGAGAAAGAAACAAAAATCATCTCTCATGTAAATAAGGCCCCAAAACAAAATGCAGTACACTGGCCACATGAGGATCCTCACTGGAATTACAATGATCCTAAGGAATATTTGCAGTTAAATAATGCCAGGGCTGCAATATTAAAAGCAATGAAAGAATGTGCAGAACATCCAGACAACTGGACCAAATTTGATTGCCTAATGAAAAATGATGATGAAACTCCCTCTCAGTTTATGGACAGGCTTATTGAATTGGGAGGTCAATATTTGGACTTGGATTTATCAACAGAGCAAGGCAATAGACAAATAAGGCAACAATTTGTAAACAATTCTAGCAGAATAGTCTAGGATTACTTTAAGATGCATTGTCCCAAATGGCCAGAAATGGATCTGGATTAATTAAGGAGAATAGCTGTGTATGTCACTAAAGGACATGAAGAGACAAAGGTACAAACTAATTATCTATTGGATATCATACAAAAAGAACTGAAATCATTATGCAATAAACTAGAAAATCAGTAAAGAGGGCAAGATGATACTATACCAATACTACTTGCCCTTATCCAAGAGTATAATTATCAATCTCTGACCTGCCACTTCTGTAACAAGAAGGACCACTTAATGATGAATTGCAGGAATCTGTTCCAGACAAGATAGGAATAATAATAACAATAATAATAACTATAGAAACAATATTAATTTCAGGAACAATAACTATTGGAACAATAACTATAGGAATCACAATTTCAGGGCTGATAACCAGGCAGATAACTCACAACAAATGACACCACAATAGTATCTTCTAAGTGGAACTTGTCCATGCACGACTCAGGGTGCTACTGCCCTTCCAAGTGGGGCAGAAGGAGGTGCCGCTTAAACTCTATTGCTTTTGTTTTTTTGTTGCTATTAACCCTTTTCAATTTTGTCTCCCTTAAAAATAGCAAAAGAAAAAGAAATAGAATTTTATAATACAGTCCTTGTCTACCCTCCCCTTAACTTTATTTATGCCATCTGGTATTTGACATGTACCTTTATGGAAGTCCATAAAAACTTGTATTTTGTGTATTTGAAAGATTTGAACATATATTACCTTGAAGAAAACCTGTATCTGTATTGACTTGATATGCATTTTGTGCTTTTTTGTGAAATTTTTATATTTTCTTAAATGTATTATTGCTTTTATAACTCCATTGTTTTATATCATTTGTACTCACACTGTGGATCATGGCTAAGTTAAGAGGAAATGCATCTAAATTATTGGGTAAGAACCTCTATATTTTACCCCTCCTTAAGTGACATGAATTGATATATATATATTGATTGTCACTGATGATAGGAGATATACATATACATTTTTGAAATTTTAGCACATTTTTATAATTGCATGTGCAATTTTTTTGTATTTGAAGCACATGTTATCTAAATCGAAAGAGTTTTTGATTGTATTAGTGTAGGTTTAGTATATCCATTAGTTCTAACTGTAATTGCCTACCCCAAAGCCTTAGACTACTGAAACAGCCTTTTGTAGTTAACTAATATGGGACTTTGCACATATGTCTGAATCGAAAAAATAGGATCACAAAGGAGCACAGATTTCATCAATACAGTGCCAAAGATGCACAGATATCTATATTGTGCCAAAGAAGCACATACCTAACCTGTGTGATGCCAAAATAGCACATAGGTCAAAAAGAGAAACCAATCCTGCTAGGATTGCTGAGATTTCTATGCCAATAGAAGGACTTGAACCTAGCGTGTGAATCGAGGTTGTGACGCTTAACATATGTTAAGACATAGGACTCCTTGAACCACACTCCTTGTGAAAATTTATATCAAGTACCTAACAATTGGCTGTTCTGGATCCATATTCTATCCCTAAGAAGAAATGGAGAAAGAAGAAAAGAAAAAATTGTAAAATATCAGACCAATAAATAAAAGTCTAGTCCCTTTTTCCTAACTTTCTTACTATGGCAGTTGACTGTGGTCCTGGTTTCTAGTGTGTAAGTGTATGATGTCAGACATGATTACTTTAATTGGGCATTATTCAAAAAACCTATTGTGACTGTGATTTTTTTTTATTTAGAACTTTTTAATATAAAATTTAGAAATGGATGTTTAGAATTTTTCATCCACTAGTTATTTGGCCTTTTTGTGCTAATTTTTCTGATGAATTTGATTGGCAGTGATTCATATGCCTCTTCCCTCTGTGATTTCAGTGTTTCTTTCTATCCTTCTCAGAAGGGGAATATGCTTTTATTTCATGTGGAGAGTTTAAGTTATTTTAGGAAAATAGATTTACTACCTCCTGGAATCCAAATGGAGATGCCCGTGGAGACCACATGGAGAATGCAAAATGATCCAAGAGCCTAAGAGAGCAACTGGATGTGCAAAATTTTGAACTTTGGGATTTTAAATTCATTTGTCTGATTTAAAATTCATTTGTCTTGCTAAAATTCATTTGCTTTGTTAAATTCATCTGTTTTGTTTAAATGCATTTGTTTTATGTATTTATATATATTTTTTTGTGAAAGAAGGGGACTGCCCCCTGAATTTTTTTTGTAAAAGAAGCGCCAAGTATTCGATGTTCTTATATTGTAAAAATTGTTACCATTCTCCCCTTGTATTGATGTATATACCCTTTATTTTATTGTAATTGTAGATTTATTTATGTTTGTTATGATCCATTGTGAAGACTGGTCTCCCAAAGGATCACAGGGGGGATTGTGCTCTTTAAAATTATTTTAAGCCCTGGGAGACCTGGGACTCCCTGCTACAACTTCCCCTATCACCTCCCACTTCCTTTGTGGGAGGTATCATAGAAAGTATAAAAGAGAAAGTTTTGGCATCCTTTCAGGTCTTGCCTGCTCGGTTCTCTTCATCCTGGAGACTCTCTCTCGACCCTGCAGGCTCTCAACCCTGGAGGAGTGCCTAGAGGAGGAGACCCTTTTACCCTACCTGACTTTTCCCTTTCCTAATCTAGATTAACCTAGGTATTCTAATAATAAGTGCTACCTGATCTTTATTGAGCTCTGAAGAGCTCAGGTCAATTTCCCTTCCTGGGCTTGGGGGCTTCCCTACCTTCCTTTCCTTGTCTACCCTTCCTTTCCTTTCCTTCTCCTATCCTACCTTCCTCCTATCTCCCCACCTCACAAAGGTCATAGTCTGAAAGGGATCCTTAAGATCATGGGAGGGGGCAACCCTCTTATTTTGAAGCTTAGGTAGATAGATGATAGGTAGATAAAGTCATTATTGAATAATTACTTTCTTCTAGGCTTTGTATTGTGTGCTGGAATACAAATACAAACAAAAATACAATCCATACCTTCAGGGATATTGCATTCTAATAGGGAAAGACAACACGTAAAAGGGAACTGATAAGCATGGTTTGAGGTAGGTATCCACATGCCAAGACCAGAGCCAGGGTAGAAGTGAACATGGTTTGCCTTAGTACTTCCTCAAATGGTGATTTCAGAGAGTAACGCACTAGTCAGAGGAAAGAGCTATAGGGATGGAAGAATCTCTAGCTTGAGAAGGTTGCTGGGGAAGAGATGGAAAAGTCAAGAGAATCAGGAGTAGAACTAGGACAGAATGTATACTGAAACCTGTTCAGTCCACTTCACCCTGTGCAAATCTAGTCAGATGTCTTCTGAAATCATCCACAATGCATTATCCGTCTTAGGTTCTTTTTATATTTCCTGACTAATACAGCACAACTTGGGCTACAAATTGTATTGTTTCTCATTCTCTTTAGAGGATCATCCCACCCCATTTTTCAGTCAAAAATATTTGTGATAGTAAAAATATCTTGCTCTGATAGGAAGAGTTCCATGATCATCTAATATTCTTCATATCTTATATTTTTTGATGCTCACATTAATCTTGTGAGGTGGGTAGTACATTTCTCATTCCCACTTTACAGAAAAGGATACAAGTTAAATGACTTGTCTAAGATCATAGAGCTAAAATACTGTAGACCTGGGACTTGGGTCCAGGGCTTGGGCTCTAAATTCAGTACAGTTTTTAGGATTCTGCACAATTTTTATCAGAAATTTATAGCCGCATACAGATTCCCTTTACAGTAACAAAAAAAACAAAAAACACCAACCAAAACAAAACAAAAAGTACTGACTGTATCAGTGCCAACAAAGCATGGGATTTAGGATTTGCTTATTATTCCATCCAAAGAAAACACAACTCTATTTGAGTTTTTAGACATTGAAGAGGTCCATTTTTATGCTGTTTGTATTACTATTATTAATAATGATAGAATAATATCGACTTTAAGGCTTCATAGTTCATGGTTATGACTACCACAAGAGAAAAAGGAAGCTTGTGAACACATACTTCCAGTTCAGGAAGAAAACAAATTTCTTTCAGAAACAAGAGGGATTGGGTATTTTTTTAAAAATGGCTATCATGATCATGACATTTCTGCCAACTTTAGAAGTTAAAATGATCCTCCTAACTTACTGAAATTAAATTGAACCTCTGAGTCACTAAGATTTTATCATCTTCTAGGATGCCATGGCAATTCTGTTGAGAAGGCAGAACTAGGATTTATTTCAAACACGGAAGCTCTTTAAATCAGCAATTAGAATCTAAGTTTCTTGAAGGAAAAGTTTGTTTTTTGTTTGATTTTTGTTTCCTTGGCATTTGGTACAATGTCTTGCACATAGTAGGCACTCAATAAATGCTTGTTGACTTGACTTGGACAGCAGCCATAACATCCTACAAAGTCAGAAGGAATCAGCAAAATCTGTTTATGGTCAGTTTATTTTCGTTATGGCTTACTATATTCTTCACTGATTCCAGATTCACCCCGATTCCAGGGGATCCACCTGACTGACTCCAGGTAGTTTGAGGTTCCATGCTTGCCAGATTTTTTTCTTGCTTATTTGCCTTTAATGTATTCTTAACTCCTGGTTTGTGGATAGAAGGAAGCTTAGGGGCCAACCAGTCCATTTCCCCTCATTTTACAGGTCAGTGGACGTGAGTTGTTCAAGATCACAGAGTAGAGCTGGAATTCAACCCCAATGGTCTTCTCATTATGCCACCACATTGCCTCTCCCCTTGACCTATTTCCTACTTGTATTCTTGCCCATCTACTAAAATTTAGCATCTGGTACTCCTTAAACCAAGTGCTTGATCATGCCATGTCCAAATGACACCTTCCCTGTATTTGAAGGAAGTAATCATTTGTTCCCTAGGTCTTTTCACTTTCAGGTAAAACATATAGAATATTCTTTAACCAAACATCATGACATATTTTCGAGTCCTTTTAGGATGTGATACAAAGGAAAATTTGTTGATCTTGGAATCGTAGGACCTGAGTTCAAATCCAGACTCTGCTACTTATTACTTGTGTGACAAGTCACTTAAGTTCTCTGAGTTTCAAGGTCTTAATCTATAAAATAAAGGGGTTGCTGGGCATGACCTGTAATTTCTCTCCTTGCTTGTAATATATATTTTATCATGAATTCTGGTTGTCCTTCTTTGAATACACTCTGATTTGTCAATGTCTCTCCTAAAATGTGACTTCATCAGCCCTCATAAAATATTTTAAAAATATTTAAAACTATTGGTTTTTCACATCAACTTCTATCGTTTTAATTTCATTTTATTTATAGAAAAATCTTACTAACAGATTAATGGAAGGCAAGGCCTGACTGACAATGCAAATTTCAAATTAAAGCATATATTCATAGAATAGTGGTTTTTATGACTTTCCAAGTACATTCAGTATCACTAAATAAGCTAGCAATGTTTTTTTTCCCACTAGAGGTCCTTAAGGTGCTGACTTTAAAAGATCAGAGAAGGATGATGTAACATTAAGATACCTATTATTTGGAGGAAAATGACTATTGTCTGAAGTGTTTTGTTGTTGAATGGTTTCAATGTGCCCCCATTTGGGAGTATTCTGGAGTTGTTTACCATTTCCTTCTCTAGCTCACAGATTAGGAACAAATAGGGTTAAGGGGTTTACCCTGGGTAGCACAGCTAGTGTCTGAAGTCACTTTTGAATTCACGAAGATGAGTCCTCCCAATTCCAAGCCCAGTGTGCTCTCTTCATTGAGAGACCTAGCTGCCTCTGGCTCACATATTAGAAAAGTTGATCTCTTTAGTAGGCTAAATATGAACGCTTGCCCCACTCTCTTTTGAAATAATCTTCACGTTATTTCTATTTCCTTAACAGTCTTTCTTTCTACCAAAGGAAAGTTCATCTCAGCTCCTGTCAAAATAATCACAAATTCTAAGTTACTTTAGTACAAATTGATGAGGCTTTCCTGTATGTCCAGTTAACTGCTGTGCTTAACTTAGTTAAAGAACATAGCACCTTCGAAGCAGAGAGATGATGAATTTGAGTGTAATGGCCAGGCTGGTTGGATGAAGGCAGCCCTTCCTTTGCAGTCTTAACCTCTCAGCTAGAAGGATGAGGGTGTGTCCTCTCTTGGGCCCATCTCTAAATCACCAGCAACCCTGAAGTAACAGTCTGTCCCCAGGCGAGAGAGGGGGTTCATCTTATCTCTGCTGACTGATATACAGAGTTAATGGCACGATGCTGTCTTGGCAGCCCCAAATGGAAGAAACAGAACACCAATTTAAATCACGAAAAAGTCAGTGAATCTATCATCATTAATCTTGCTGTCAGTTTTAATTTTGGGGACATTACCTCACTCAACACTAGTTGAAAAGAGCTGCCAAAAGCGGTGATGTCATCATCACTAGCCGCATGTGACCCTGCCTGCTGATTTTTCAGAGCCCAGAGCAAGTTAATAAATCCCTGGGTGCTCGGACACACAGTGGAGTTTTATTACAATGAAGGTATAACCGGAGATGCTGTTTTAATTAAATGTCCTGAGAAAAATACTTCCCTGTGTTTAGCCAAACTGTAAAATATAATTATCTCTAAGCAGTCCCGGTCTGTTCCTTTCTCTGACTCTCAGAACGCTTGCTAGCTTTTTGTTCCTGTTCCCTTCCCACTTTGCTCTAGGGACGAAGAGAAGATATTCCAAATACGGGTAGAGAGAGAACTGATAAATCCCCACAAACACCTTTTCTGGGTCACCAGCCCCAACCCCTTCGAGCGAGAAAGCAGCAGAGAGCTCTCTGCTCCCAGGTAACTAGATGCCTTTTGTGTGACAAAGCAATGGAGGAGAGAGGAGGCTTTCTTGTTTGAAGTCTGAGCCTCGGAGCTGCGTGATTTTAAAGAGGGAGGGAACTGCCTCACAGGGGAAAACTTCGAGCACGGCAGCAGTTTACTTGCAACTTACACCTCGTCCCTCGTCAAATATTTATAAATAATCTCCCCTGACACCTTTGCGAACTGTTAAGGAGATTGGTTGATGCCTGTTCTCACTCATGGCCCATCTTAACTCCTCCAGCTTGATCCTCTTGTGAAGTCATCCTGAAGAGGAGAGTGAAGAAGGGGCGGGTGCCAGCCACTGGGCCAGAGGCATTGCCATGGCACCGGCACAAGAGGCCATAAACACAGGCGGGAGGCGAGGAGAAACCGCTGCCGGCACAGCTGGAAGGGGAGGCCGGGCGGTAAGGGGAGAAGGCTCCAACCTTCTCCACTGCGTCCCAACCCAAAGTCTTCTCGCTCAGCAAGGGGGAATAGAAGAACTTATTGGCACAGGAAACGGGAGTGAGCTGAGTTGGGGGCTAGATTTGGACTGACTCCAGTGCAAAACCCCCTGCTTCCAAAGTCACGCGGATGTTGTATGTTTGAGAAGTGGCAAGTGGTGGTTGAGAATCAGCCACCAGGACGCAGGTTTCCACAGACCCTTCCTTTCAGTTCCCATCAGTGCCGTTCCCAACCTCTGACATTACGTGTGACCTTGGATAAGTTGACTGATATCCCTGCACCCCAGTTTCCTCATATGTCAAATGAAAGCATTGGACTAGATAGCCTCCAGTCCTTTCTAACTCCATTTCTATGATCCTCCTCCTACCATTACTTCCCCCTCTCTAGGTCTCTGCGTTTAGCAGTACTCTTTATCAATCACAGCAGTGGTGAGGTTGGCTTTGCCCCAGCACAGAAAGAAGAGGAGGAGGAGGAGACCTTCAACCTCATTTTTCATGAGCATCACAGGCAGAGACTGATCCTAGGTCTCCAGGGTTGAATGAGCAGTACACAAATCCAATGCCCCACCTCACCCTCCTGGCCACAGTTCCTCTGAGTCTTTTTACAGGAGAATATTAAGTGTATCCATGCACAAGATACATTGCATGATGTAAGAATCAATAACTGCATCCTGTTAACAGTTCCTGCTGTTTATAGAGTATTGTCTTGACATAGTTGTTAAACCTCAATAAATATGTTTTTAATAACCATATGGTATTTAACATACAATAACTGTCTTATTAGTTCTAAATTAAATCCTTGCTCAAGACACTTAATTTAAAGTGTGACCGATCTTTTTCCTGGCTGAGAAACGATACTAAATAACTGGGTTGAGGGCACTTCTTCTAAATAAGACTGTTAGGTGGGGAGATTTAGAAACATGTGTTTTGATGATATGTTTAAATGAGAATCACATCATTTTATTCATGGCTGAGGATCAGAATTATGGGAGTTGTCTAGTTTAGTGCTGTATTCAGAGGATAATGGTTTTAAGTGGGACTCACAGAATCTGTATGAATCAGTGTCCTTTCTCCTCCTCCCTTTTGGTATTATCTTAGCAGGCACCTAGACTTCCCATTTTTCCTTCTCTGCTCCTAGCCCCAGCTACTCATAGTTTCCCCTTAGGGTTTCAGAATCAGTTTACCCTTCTCTGATAGTGCTCTACACAGCAAACCTCTATGAAAAATTTCATTCCTTTGGGGCACTTCCTTCCATTGCAATAGTGATAATTTAGCTTGGATGTATATGTGTGTGTATACACACACACACATACACATATATGTGTGTGAGTATGTATAATTCCACATGTACTATTTTGTAGCAGTGTTCCCACCATTTTTTTAAAAAATCCTTATCTTCTGTCTTAGAATCAGTACTAAGTATTGGTTCCAAGGCAGAAGAGGAATAAGAGCTAGGCAATTGGGGTTAAGTGACTTGCCCAGGGTCACATAGCTACCCACCATTCTTTAAAGATCTACCACAGCCCCTCCAGCAGAATCTGGGGAAGTCTGTTAAACACTTTGCTAGGGCTGTGCTAGGTACCTGGGTGATACTGAGGCGAATATGGGTTTCGTTTACCACTCAGCATTGGGTTGAACAGCAAAAACACAGTCACCCATACCCTCTGCCCACTTTTATTCAGGATCCACTTGAGACCTCCCCTTATATCTGGCAGTAAGAGAGGAGTGGCCTGGAACAGAGGACTACTGGAGGTATAATAGCACCATTATGCTGAATGGCCCACAAACACCCATTCCCTTAAGTTCTCCCTCCTTTAAACTGGTTTTTCCCAAAAAATGAGATGAAAAGGTGAGGAGGTGAGACAATATAAGGACATTTGGTGCTGCCAGGGGGAGGTATAGCACATCCTGCCCATGTGTCATGTGGCAAATTTGCAGAGAGGAAGAGTTGTACAAAAGCTTGTCAGATCTTTCCTACACCCAATATTCCTAGGTCCCTTGAATCTCTTCTACATAGCCTAACTATTACCTAATTAGGAAGAATAATTAATTAAAGAGGAAGATACTATCTTAGAAGGTTCTACTTAATGCAAGGACCCTTACAGCCTTATACCTGTGCCCCTAGGACAGTGATGGTGAAACTTCTAGAGACCAGGTGCTCCAACTGCCTCATGTAAGCCCCTGATCTTACCCCAGACAGGACAGAGAGAGGAACCATTTCCATTAGGCTGCTAGGGAGAGGGGTGGGTCATATGTGAAAGGTCCTCAGGTATATGTGGAGAGGGGGAAGGGAGCAGCTCCCTCTGGTACATGTGCCATAGGTTTGCCAATACGGCCCTAGGTCCTCAGTCTTACCCAATGGGGAATAATTCTGACTACCTGTCCCTGAACTCACCCAAAGGTGCCCTTCCTGCCTACTGTCTCAGTTACCAAAATTCCTAGCCAAGGCTCTAGATATAGGTGTTTTGAGAGGCACCATCCATAGAAAATAACTTTTCCAGGCTCCTGTTTTGTCAATAGGTCATGGGGCACATCTCTCACTTTAAAGGAGGGCCTGGGTGGTCATCCTGAAGACCTTCTTTGCCAAGTCCAAACTTCTAAGACCACCTACTTTAATTAGATGAAATTTCTGACCTGATGATAATAATATTCATAGAGTCAGAAATTAAACTCTTCCTGTGTTCTGGTGCCTCGTTTCTTGCATCATCATTTATACCTTAATGCTGTAATCTGCAAAGTACTAACATATTGAAGAAACAAGATTAATTTTCATTTGCCTGCCAGGAGACTTGACTTTGTTTGAGAATCTCTTTCCAGAACCTTTCAGTCCTAGATGTTCTTCAGCTGTGGTTTTGGCCCTTAGTCACTAGAACTGTATGACTCTACTCCCCAGCCCTTCCCTTCAAACACAGGCATTATTAACATGTGAGGTTCCCATTAGCACAGGGCTGTAGTGAAACTCCCAAGACACTAGTTAGATAATTTCTGGTGGCCCAGGGTTAGAGGGGGATCCCTTTGGAAAAAATCATGTTTGTAAATCCAAATGAAATGTGTCCTTGATTATAATTATTAATTAATATTTTCAGTATATCATATTTTTTATCACGGGTAACAGGAGTGAATCTAATGTTCATTTACTTGTCTATTTGGGTTTTCTAGTTTAGTGGTTTTAAATTTTTTTTCATTTGCTGTGCCCTTTTGGTACTCTGGTAAAGCCTTTATAGACCCCTTCTCAGAATAAAAGTTTTAAATGCCCCAAATAAAAAATATAAAATTACAAAAGAAGTTAATTATATTGAAATATGATTGTGAAAATATTTTTAAAAAAAGTTCATGGACTCCAGGTTAAGAACTTCTAGTGTACTGGGTGGAAGAAGGTTCTGTTCTGAACACTGTGAGGGAGGGTTACCAAAAATGAGTAAAACATGGTAGTGCCCTTGGGGAGGGCAAAAAATATGAATACAAATAACCATGAGAGCAGACAGAAATGTGAGAAATCACAATGGGGGAGTTAGAAGGACAATACTCAGAATGAATTTGCTTTCCATCATAGGAGACTGTACAGCCAATTTCAGAGCTGTGTATAACTACATCTGTACTATATCTTCCAAGCCTTTCTATCCTTCAAGGAATGCCAGTCCTAATGATCAAGCTTGTGGTTAGTGTCAGACCAACAGGAACAACTCTGATGAAAGCTTTTAGTTAGAGTCATCCTTATTCTTCTGATGTCCACTGAAAACATTTGTTTGTTTTAAGGTGTGCCTCCTGAGTTTATCATTATCATTTGTGCTTATCTCTTCTCATTTTCCTTTTTTGGGTTCTTCATCCATATCATACTCACTAACTTTCAGTTAGCTCCAAGGCTCTGTTGTGAACCCTCTTGTCTTTTCCCATTTTATTTGGTTATTTCATCATCTCCCATGTATTTGATGATCTCTATGCAGATGATTTTAAGATTTATATAACCTTTCCTAGTTTTTCTTTTTTTCCCCCTTGAACTACAGTCATATATCTCCAACTGCCTCTTAGACCAAGACTGCACTATAAGACTATACAAATAAGTTGCCAAGAAGTCAACTTGCTTTATTTGAATCTCTTCACATAGGACTTCCCCAAACCAGATTTTATGCCTAAAATTCCCATATGGTACCAAAGTACAAGTATCCCAAATGTGTAGAATAATACAAGCATTTTTGGACTGAGAATCAAGAAGCTAGGGTTCAAGCCCTGCCTGCCATTTTCTTCTATATGACATTGGGCAAGTCACTTTACTGGCCCTAAATTTCCCCATCTAATAAATGAGTAGATCCAGATGAATGGAACACTGTTAACCTGGAGGTAGGTCTCTTGAGAAATCCAAACGACTCTGTACTTGGCTCTTTCTTGTTCATTATTTTATCAGTTGCTTAGGCGAAGATATAGAAGAAAGCATGCTTATTTAATGTGTCAGTATAAAGTCCTGCATTTGTTTGTTGGTTTTTTAAGTTTAGAAATACAGGATGGGGGAGAATTAGATTGGCATAAATTCATGTAAAAATACCTAGGGATTGTAGCTATCCAGAAACTCAAAATGAATCAAATGCAGCCCAACTTCTAGAAGAGAGCACAAACTTAGATTACCTAAATAATGCTAGGAATGGTCTTGAATACAAGTATAATGCTCAGATTATGAAAACTAATAATCCTACATATACTCTCTACTGGTCAGATCATATTTGTATCAGAATGACCTGAACCTTAGTCCTAACCCAATTATGGATTAGAGTTAAGATTAAGGTCACATTTTAAGAGGGAAATTAAGGAACAAGAGTTTGTCCAACTCACAATAGTGAGGGGCCATAACATTTGAGGCCCACTTGAAGGAACTGGGAAATGTCCCATTGGGAGATGTTGGTGTTCTCCCAGAGTAGTCATGGTAACTCTTAGGATAATTGTTCAGTTGCCATGTGGCAGAAAGAAAAACAAACTTATTCTATATTGCTCTACAAGTTACAAAAGAGACAAATTTAGAGTTATAAAGGAAGAAATTTATAGCCATTCTACAATGGAAGGGGCTTTCTTGTGAAATAGTGAGTTCTTTATCCCTAGAAATGTTCAGGCAGAGGCCCTAAATCAGAACCTCTTAAGTTGGAGTTCATAAACTTTAAAAAAAAAGATTTTGATAATTGTATTTCAACTTTATTATAAAAGAAATGTATTCCAAGCATTTAAAATTCTTATTTTGAGAGTGATCCATAGGCTTCACCAAACTTCTCTAAGTTGCTCATGATACAAATAAAGTTAAGAATTCCTGGGCTAACCAGGATAATGATCCAGGTTCCCTGCCTTGATGTTTTCCTGCTAGGTCCTGTTTCGAGCACAAATCATTGGAACTTTTTTCAGCTGAGCATTTTTTTTAGTCCCATCATTGCAAAGGAAGAAAGATAGTGGGTGCAGTAATTTGTGGGGAAAAAATCTGGTGACCCATACAGAGTTTTCGTTAACCCAGCATAGTTCTTTGAATACTGTTCTAAACACCTACTGGTTGCCATAATACTGCTCCATTCTTGCAAAGAGCCAATACCAAGTTAAACACTGGGAATTTGGGTGGGCCCCCAGAGTGCCTTTAGTATTACTATTATAATTCAAAACATCCAAATTATTATTTTCTTTACAAGACCAAGCCAGGAAAGGGCTGTTAAGTGAAGAGAAAAGTGTTTGCTACGCTCCATGTTCCAGCAAAATGTCCTCCTATGTCATTAAATCATAGCATTTCTAAATGAAATGATATTTTGCAAACTTTGGCGGTGCCTTAAATTTGGATGTTGTTCAGGTTTTTTCTTCCCCTCCCTCTCTCCCCTCCCTCTTTTCATTCTTTTTCTCTATGTAGTCATTAGAGCTACTATTTTCTGGATTTGCTTTTCCTATTACTTTGCTTACATCCTGAATTGTTCCAGCAAACATGGATGCAGTTTCCCTGAAGGCCTCAGATAACTCATTTTTCCTCCCGGAAATGTGTAATTAAATAAATAAGTCAGGGAATAAATAGAAGACAGAAAGTACTGCCACTTATCCTCATGACTATTTTGTTGACTGTTCCTTTGTCCAGGGGTAAGCATGAAGGGTTTCACTGGATGAAACGAGCTGACTGTTAGAAGGCCCTCACCTGGCAAATTTTAAAAAGGGTATATCGATATGACTGATCCTCTTTGCCTGAAGTCAGTCAATACAATATCTGAAAAATTAATCTGGCCATATCAAACTCTTTCACACACAAATGCAATTGTGTATTATTCTCTTTAAACAAGACTGTCACCACTGACCAGCCATATTTCTACCCTTTTTAGATTTCATGAGACACCCTTAGCTGACTTTGATTTCTTTAACCTCCTATGTCTTAACATCTTTAATTACCAGCTTTTTTTAAGGGGCAGGAAAGGTGTCTCTCTTTAAATTTTCCCCACTAAAGTGATCTGAAGAATTCAGTATGAATTTTGTTTTTGTAAGTTCTCAGAAGCTTTCATTAACCAGATTTATATAAGACAATGTCCTGTACAGGTCTGTGACATGTCTAGAACTAGCAGCTAGGTTATGCACAATGGAAGGGGATGATACCACTTGGCCTATATTAGGGGACTATTCCCTTCAATGAATTCTACCACTGTATTGGGATTTGCTACATCTTATTGGACAAAAAGGCACTAGGCTTAGAATATGAAAGCAAGCTCCACTACATCCTAACTACGGTGACTTTCACAAGCAATTCAGTCTCTCTAACTCTGTTTCCTCATCTGTAAAGTAAGTATTGATGATATTTAGATAGGGCATTATGGTCTTCAAAGTGTTCTTCCATATGTTATCTCGTTAACATTTTATTGCAGATTCTGTAATCATCTTTATTTTATAGATGAAGAAACTGAAATGGAACAATCTATAATTAACGATATATGAAGTAGAATTTGAACACAGGACAGCCTGACTCCAGACCCTAAACTCAATATAACTATGTAACAACACAAAGGACAGAAACAGCAACACTGCCTGCTTCACTGGATTGGTGGTGAGGGGCAGGAGGAATCCATGAGAAAATGTATGGTTGGAAATTAGTATAAATGGAAATGCTTTGAAGCCATAAAGTATTATCTACACATGATTATTATTGAGCTTTCAGTTTGCTGTGGCTACTTACCTTCTCTTGTAGGCACTCCCACCCCCTTTTTACGAGTTTTATAATTATTTTTACTGCCTTTTGATGGCTGTCATCATTGCCTCCCCTCTCTCCCCAAACTCTTTTTCTCTTTCTCTTAAGTGCTTGCTTCATTTATACACTTATTTTGATCTGTAGCTTGTGGCATTTTCTAAAGGGGACTGTGGATTCATAGATTCAAAGAATCTCAGTATTGAAAGGGACCTTTGAGGTCATTCAATCTACCCCCTACCTGAAGCATGAACCCTTTCCATAAAATCCCAACCTGTCACAAAACACTCATGGCCTAAGAGCTTGCTGAAACAAGTCACCTCATGACTCCTGACTTTTACAACTGAGTGACTGGAATACAGGAAATAGAAGTGACTTATTGAAGGTGATTCTGAAAATACAAATAAAAATACCCAATTGGTTCCCTCGATCCCAGACCATACATTCTGCTCATTGACTACTAGAGTTGGGAGACTAACCTTAAAAGTTATCTTGTGTAACCCCTATGTGAAGAATATATTCCTTCTTTTGTATTTCCAACAAGTAGTCATTCAAGCTAAGCTTGAGCAGCTTACTCCCTTTCCAGGGTTCTTTCCAGGAATTTAGAATTTAGGAATCAGAAATTATGTACTGAGGCAGCTAAATGGCTCAGTGGATTGAGAGCGAGGTCTAGAGATGGGAGGTCCTGGGTTCAAATCTGACCTCAGATACTTCTTAGCTGTGTGATCTTGGATGAGTTATTTAACCCTCATTGCCTAGCCCTCACTGTTCTTCTGCCTTGGAACCAATACACAGTATTCACCCTAATAACCTTCCAGTAATGGATTAAAAAAAGAAAGAAAGAAATTATGCACCGGGGAACCTGAGCACAGTAAGCATTCTGTTCTTTGGTGTTGGTCAGAGCCTAGAAACTTCTTGTTAAGCCAATATTCTGGTTAATGGAAAGTGAACATACAACCCCTAGGTAATTACTTTGGAAAAAATAGAATTCAGCAAAATTCAGTTCCCAAAAAGAGTGAATATAATTAAATATTTCCCTTCCTAAGAACATTCGGGACAATTTTAGTGTGAGGAGAGTAACTTTCTTCACACCTCTCATTTAATTGATAGAGTCACATTATATGATCACAGAGATCAGGTTTTAATGTGTTAATAAGGTCATAACACCATTATGAAGTATAAACACCTCTCTGAATCAGAATGGAGAAATGTCATTGGATGAATAATGACTAGGCACACCCGAAATAAATAGTCCAGGCAGTTTAAGATAGTCTCTCTAGGACAGAGACCAGCAATCAGGGATGAATCTAGCTCTTTACCTATTATGGAGAGGAAGGAATTTCCTCTTTATCTTCTCACTCACCATTCATTGACTCTTAGCCGTGAGCTACCCTTCCAGGAGACATTCTACCCAATAGCTGAAGAGTCAGTTTGAGAGAATTTGAGGCACAGCTAAAACATGAGATACACCCATTGCAGGCTGATGCAGATATGGAGAAACAATCATTTTAGAGGGAATAGGCTAAGAATCATGATTCTGGAAAAGAGAAAAGACAGATAGTCATAGAATCAAAAGAGCCATGCCTGGTAAATTGAGAGTTGGACTTCAGAGGGAACTTCACAAGAAGAGAGATTATTATCCTTGTGTACTCCCTACTGCTATAATTTACAAACATTAAATTCTGAGTTTCTGTTCTTTTAGATATCAAGTAAATTTATGGGAGAATGTACCCTATTTGGAGTTAATAAAGACTTAAGTGCCAGTCATCAGCATGGATATTCCATCCACTGGTGAAGATCACAACACACTCAATCGATTCATCCTGTATACTTTTTATCCAGAGAATCTGTCCTATGTCTTGGTAGTCATGCTCTAGTTCTAGTAATATTTTGACTATTCTGGTATCCTTGAAGCATCAAAAGACCTAGAAGAAGATCTCCAGTATGCTTTGTAAATCTTTTTTTTTTTTTTTGAGAATTTATGGAAAGACAAGGAGAGGAAAAAAAAGTTCACATAGGCATGAGATCACACATAACTTTTCAGTATTTAAATAAGTGCCAGACTGTCCATCTCTGCTCTATCTCTCATTGTTTCCATGACTGGCCCATCTTTATTTCCAGGCTTATCCACAAGTGTTTAAATGCTCTAATTCACCCCCCCTCCAACACACACACAAAGGAATAATCCTATCATAATCCTTGAATATCTTTGAAGATAAATGATTAAGCAGGTACTTTCCATTCTCTTGCTATTCCATAAAACAATATGCTAAATGAAAAAAGTATGTTTGTATTCATAGAGACAATTATGATTGCATGGTAAGACATTCAAAAAGAATTTAAACTCAGAAAAATATGAAATAGGGCCATATTAAAATAAGTCATCTTATTCTTTGAATATAGCTTTGCTTGAATTGTCTAAGAATTCATATTTTGAATTTATCTTTTTAAAAAAGTCAACTCTTTATTTCATCTGAAGAAGTTTTGAGTGCTTACTTGGGAACTGGGATATCTGGATTTTTGTTTTGGCTTCCCAATGGACTTCCTGTGTCAGACCTCAGTTTCTTCATCTGTAGAAGAAAAGGATTAGACTATATCACCTTTGCTCCACTGCAACTTGAAGATTCCATAATTCTGTTTCTTCCAGTACCTTTTTCCCCTCTTAATCAACATTTTCCCCCATAAAAAATGAAAACAAAAAAGTTGGGATTTTCAGCAATCAGATTCAGTGGAATATGCACAGAGAAAACACAGTTCTCAATTCCAAGTTATCAGCTTGATGGAGATGGAAACTTCAGAACGTTTACTGATCAACTAACATATCATCATGGGATTATAGATTTGGATCTAGGAAGGGATTTCAGAAACCCTCTAGTTTAACTATCTTAATTTTATAAAAGAAGCATTGAGGTTTAGAAAAGTTAAGTCCAAAGTCCAAGGCCACACAGGGAGTTAAGGAGCAGAAACAAGAAATTCAATCCAGGTTTTCTTACTCTAAATAAAGACCTGTTTCCACTATACTTTTTTTTTTTTAATTTTAAACCCTTAACTTCTGTGTATTTACATATAGGTGGAAGAGTGGTAAGGGTAGGCAATGGGGGTCAAGTGACTTGCCCAGGGTCACACAGCTGGGAAGTGTCTGAGGCCAGATTTGAACCTAGGACCTCCCATCTCTAGGCCTGGCTCTCAATCCACTGAGCTACCCAGCTGCCCCCCCCCAATTATACTTTTGACTAAGAGATTTACACAAATAAAAAATATTTTCATTACTTTTATATGTGAAATTTGATTGTTGAAATATCACCTGAATTTTTTTCACTCTTGAAAGCCTTGTAAAAAGAGCATTGGCCTATGGGTTAGGGGGTCACAAGTCTTAGCCTTGAATTTGCACTTCTTAGATATGTGACATAATTTTTTAGATTAAAATTAGACTAGAATAATTTCTTTTAAAATTCAGCTTAGTATAGTGGGAAGGGCACTTGGAGTCTGCAGCTAACACTGAACCTCATTACACTTAAATTTCTTCATCTGCAAAGTAAAGGAGTTGAACTAGTTTATCTCTAAGAATTCTCCCAGTTCTAAATGTTAGAATCTAGGAAAGGCTGGGACTACATAATTTCTATGGGAAACTCTAACATACTATGACTCATTTTTCTATGGTAGGGGAAAGGACTAGATCTATGATTTCATTGGTAGAGGCAACTCCCAGATGAGGAAATGCCTTCTACTGATTCATGTTGACACTTTCTCCACAACTAGTCATTTCATGGAGTTGTCTAGAACATTGAGAAGTAAAATGCCTTGTCCAGAACCACATTGCCCATGAACCCAGGATGTCTGGATTTCGAGGCCAGTTTTCTTTCAATTATTCAACTCTGCTTTAAACCTTGCAATTAAGGACAAAATTGTCTGTCAATGAGACCAGGAACGTGATCTACTTTAGCACTGATTCTCTGGGATGAAGGAAGCTCTTTAGATGGCAACCTTGGAAGCAAGAATGGAAGGAACAGAACTGGTAGAATTCTTATAATATGTATTATTCCTTTTTAAATTAAAATTTCTTTTTTCAATTACATGCAGAAACAATTTTTGACAATTATTTTCTATTTTGTGATTCAGGTTCTTTCCCTCTCTCTCTTCCCTGCTTCCTGAGGTGGCAAATAGTCTGATATTGGTTATACCAGTGCTTTCATGCAATATGTAGTTCCATATTTCCTATGCTGTGACTGATAATCACATATATCACATATGCAATTAAAAAAAACTCCTAAAGGAAAGGAAGTAAAAAATGGTGTGCTTTGATATGCAATGAGATTCCAACAGTTCTTTCTTTGGCTACTGTGGATAGCTGTTTTTGTTGTTGTTGTTTGTTTGTTTATTATTATTGTTTTTAATCATGAGTCCTTTGGGGTTATCTTGAAACCTTGTTTTGCTGATAATAGTCTAGCCCTACACAGTTGATCATTGCACAATATTTCTGTTACTATACACATTGTTGTCCTGGAAGCTCACTTCACTTTGTATCAATTCATAGAAGTCTTTCTAGTTTTTTCTGAACTCATCCTGTTAATCATTTCTTATGGTACAATAGTTTTCCATTACAATCGTATTTTGTTCAGCGATTTTCCAGTGGATGCACTTCCCTTCAGTTTCCAATTCATTGCCACCACAAAAAGCACTGTTAAAAATATTTTTGTACTAGTGGAACATTTTCCCCTAATTCTGATATCTTTGGAATATAGACCTAGTAGTTTTATTTTTGGGTTCCATATTGCTCAAAAAGACTGGTTGTATCAGATCACAGTTTCAACACCAATACCTTAGAGACCCAATTTTCCCACATTCCTTCCAACAATTAGAATTTTTCTTTTTGGTCAAAGTAACCATGCTGATAGATGTAAGGTTGTTTAAGAGTTGTTTTAATTTGCATTTCTTAGAGAAATAGCGATTTGGAGCACTTTCTTATATGATTATAGATAGTTTTGATTTATTCATCTGAGAACTGCTTGTTCATATCCTGTGACTATCAGTTGAGGAATAATTTGTATTCTTTTACATTTGGCCTAGTTCTCTATATATCTGATAAATTAGGTCTTTGTCAGAGACACTTGCTATAAAACTTTTTACCCAATTTGTTGTTTCCCTTTTAATCTTGATTGCAATAGTTTTGTTTATAAAGAAACTTTAAAATTTAACATAATCAAAATATCCATTTCATTTTTCATAATGTTCTCTATGCTTATTTGGTCACATATTCTTCATTCATAAGTCTCACAGGTAAACTTTTCTATATTCCCCTAATTTGTTTATATCTCCCTCTATTTCTAGATCATGTCCATTTTTACTTCATCATGGTGTGTTGTGTAACATGTTGGTCTATATCTAGTTTTTTCTATATAGTTTTCCAGTTTTCCTAGCAGTTTTTGTCAAATAGTGAGTTCTTCCTCCAGAAGCTTGGATCTGGGTTTACTGAACACTAGTTACCATGGTCATTAAGTACTGTATGTTGATTTCCTTATATATTCCATTGATCCACCATTCTATTTCTTAGCCAGTGTCAGATTGTTTTGATGATTACTGCTGTATATTATAGTTTGAGATCTGGTATGGGTAGGCCTCCTTACCTTCCCATTTTTTTTTCATTAATTCTCAAGATATTCTTGACCTCTGGTTCTTCCAAATGAATTTTGTTATTATTTTTTTCCTACTTTTAGGAAATGATTTTTGGGTAGTTTAAGTGATACGACAATGAATAAGTAAAATAATTAAACAGAATTGTCATTTTATAATATTGGGTTAGCCTATCCAAGAGCATTTTTTTTTCCAATTGTTTAGGTCTGACTTTGTGTAAAAAGTGTTAATTGTGTTTGTTTTGGTAAGTATACCCCTAGGTATCTTGGATTGTCTACAGTTATTTTCAATGGAATTTCCGTTTGTTTTTCTTGCTCTTGAACTTTGTTGGTGGTAAATAGAAATACTTCTGATTTGTTTGGATTTATTTTGTATCCTACAGATTTGCTGAGGTTGTTAATTATTTCTATTAGGTTCTTGTTTGATTCTCTGGAGTTCTCTGTGTATGCCATCATATTATATGCAAAGAATGATAGTTTTGTTTCCTCATTCCCTATTCTAATTTCATCTATTTCTTTTTCTGCCTTTTTTTGCAATAGCTAGTGTTTCTAGTGCAATATTAAATAGCAGTGGTGATAACTGGCATCCTTGCTTCACCCCAGGTCTTATTGGGAAGGATTCTAGTTTATCCCCATTACAGATGTTTGCTGATGATTTTAGATAGATGCCCTTTACCACTTTTAGGATTGCTTCTTTTATTCCATTGTTTTCTGATTTTTTAAAATAAGGAATTGATACAGTTTGTCAAAGGCTTTTTCTTCATCTATTGAGATAATCATATGGTTTCTGTTAGTTTTTTAAATGATTTGGTCAATTATGCTAATAGTTTTCCTAATATTGAACTATTCCTGCATTCCTTGTATAAAGGTCCTTGTCATATAATGCTGTATTCTCCTTGGTAGTATTGTATTTTAAAATTGTGCCTCAATATTAATTTAGGAGATTGGTCTATATAGTTCTCTTTCTCTGCTTTAGGTCTTCCTGGTTTAGGTATCAGAACCATATTTGTGTCATTAAAGGAATTTGTAAGAATTCCTCCTTTTCTTATTTTTCCAAATAGTTTATATAGAGTGGAAGTTAATTGTTTTTTTGAATATTTGGTAGAATTCACTTTTGAATCCATCTGTCTCTGAGGCCTTTCCCTTATGGAATTCTATGGTAGATTGTTCAGTTTCTTTTTCTGTGGTGGAGTTATTTAAGTATTCTATTTCCTCTTTTCTTATCTAGGCAGTTTATATTTTCATAAATATTCATCTACGTCACTTAGATTTCCACATTTTTTTACATAAGGAAAATTAACTCCCAATAATTGCTTTATTACTCATTGGTTGTGATTTTACTTTTTTCATTTCTGATATTGGTGATTTAGTTTTCATCTCTCCTTTTTAAAAATCAAATTAACTGGTGATTTATTTATTTTCTCACGAAACCAGCTGCTTGTCTTATTTATTAGTTCAATAATATTCTTATTTTCATTTTTAAAAATCTCTCCTTTGATTTTCAGGATTTCCAATTTGGTGTTTAATTGGGGATTTAAAATTTTTTCTTTATCTAGATTTTTTTAGTTGCTTGACAGATTTATTGATCTACTCTTTCTCTATTTTATTGATGTAAGCTTTAAGAAATATAAATTTATCCCTAGGTACATCTTTGGCTGCATCCCATAAATTTTGGTATGTTGATTGTTTCTATGATTTGTTCTTTGACCCATTCATTCTTTAGGATAATATTATTTAGTTTCCAATTAATTTTTAGTCATTCCTCTATTGCCCTTTGTTGAATGCATTTTTTATTGCATTATGGTCTGAAAAGAATGCATTTTATATTTCTTCTTTTCTACATTTGGTTGTGAAGTTTTGTGCTCTATTATGTGATCAGTTTTTATGAAGTTACCACATAAAGCTGAGAAAAAGATATATTCATTTCAGTTTCCATTAGTTTTCTCCAGAGGTCTATTACATCTAATTTTTCTACAGTTTTATTTATCTTCTTCACTTCATTCTTTTTTATTTTTGATTGGATTTACCTTCTTCTGAGAGGGGAAGATTAAATCCCCCCTAATAAATTTTTACTATTTCCTCCTATAACTTCTTCCTGAAGAATTTGGATGCTATACCATTTGATGCACATATGTTTAATTATTTCATTATCTATGGTGCCTGTTATTAATATGTAATTTCCTTCTTTATCTCTTTTGATTAGATCATTTTTTACTTTTGCTTTGTCTGAGATCATGATTGCTATCCCTGCTTCTTTTTTACTTTGATTCAAGAAGAATAGTTCTGCTCCAGCCCCTTTCTTTTACTCTGTGTGTCACCCTGTTTTAAATGTTTTCCTTCTAGAGAGCATACAGTGAGATTTGCATCTCTAATCCACTCTGTTATCATTTTCCATTTTATGGGAAAGTTTATCCCATTCACATTCACAGTTATGATTGCTAAATGTGTCTTTTCTTCTATCTTATTTTCCCTCATTACCCTTCTTTTTCTCTCTCCTTTAAGTCTTTCTCTGTTCACAAATGTTTTGTTTCCAAACACTGACTCTTCCAGTTCTCCCTCTTATTTGTCCACCCTACCCCCACCTCAACACAGTTCTCTTATTCCCCTTTCAATCCTAGTTCTCTATAGGGTAAGGTAGATTTTTATAGCTGGCTGAGTGTGGCCATTCCCACTTTGACCTAATTCTGATAAGAATAAAGTTCAAGCATTTCCTACTCTATTTGTCATCTTCTTCTCTAGGGTATTGACTCTTGGGAGCCACTCATTTGTGTGAGATAATTTACCCCTTATATCTTCCCTTTTCTCTTCTCCCTATATGTTTGTCTTTCCTGTCCCTTGAGTTTTTTTATGTCAGTTCATTGTATTCTGTTTATTTTCTTCCTTTTTCCTATGTTTACTCCTTCTCACTGTTCTAATAATAATAAAATTCTTAAGTATCTTGAATAATTTAAGTATCTTCAATCCTTTAAATGCTTCACATGACTCCAGTATCCTATATATCTTAAGTGTCTTAATTATTACTTTCCCAGGTATGATTGTATTCAATTTAACCTTATCAAAATCCTTTAGTTTTCACTTTTCTGTTTACCTATTATGCTTTTCTTGAGTGTTAAAGTTAGCCATTGAATTTGCTTCTCAGCTCATTTTTTTTGTCAAGAATACCTAGAAATTCTCGATTTCATTAAATATCACTTTTTTCCTCTGGTGAGTTATGCTCAGTTTCTGTAAGTATGTGATTCTTGATTGCAGACCTAGATCCTTTGTCTTTAGGAATATTATATTTTGTGCCTTCCAGTCCTTTATAATATAGATGTTGCCATATCTTATGAAATCCTGACTGTCACTCCATGATATTTGAGTTGTTTCTTTCTGGCTGCTTGCAATCCTTTTTCCTTGGTTTGGGAATTTTTGAATTTTGCTATAATAGTCCTGGGATGTTTTATTTTAAGGCCTCTTTTAGAAGGTGATCAGTGGATTTTTTCAATTTCTATTTCCCTTATTGTGAGAACATCAGGGCAGTTTTCCCTGAGGATTTCTTGCAATATGATATTCAGGCTCTTTTAAAAAAATCATACTTTCCAGGTATTCTGATATTTCTTAGATTGTCTTGCTCTCTCAGATCTATTTTCTCATGCCAGTAGGTTTTACAACAAGGTATTTCAATTTTTTTCCATTTTAAAATTCTTTTATTTTGTTTCATTGTTTCTTGATGTCTTATGGTGTCATTTCCATTTTCTCAATTTTAATTTTTAGGGAGTTATTTTCTTCCTTCAGCTATTTTTCTGGCTCACTTTAGTTTCCAAGTTATTGAATCTTCCTATCATTTATGATTTGATTTTTTAAACTTCTTTTCAAGTTCTTCCAAGAGGTCCTTTGGGGCCTGACATCCTTCCTCACTTTCCTTTGAGGCTTGAAATATTTCCTTTTTGCCACTGTCCTCTTCTGAGTTCATATTTTGATCTTCCTTAAGGTTATATTTTTTATTTGTCTTTTGATCATTTTTCTAATTATTATTCCCTCCCACCACCCACCTCATTACCTTGTCTACTTGTTGAGGTTTAGCTCTGCTCCTGTGGTGAAGAGGTGTTGTTACAAATTTGCAATGTAGCTTTCTTTGGTACTTGGGGTAGGCCTAATCATCTTTAGGTAACTGTGCACTTCCACTTGGTGGGCTGGCTTCTTTCTTATGGGTAGTCCCTGAAGTTTTTCCCAGCTGTATTCCTCTCCCCCAGCTTTTAGTTTCCCCATTGTCTCCTGTGTTGGGCTACTCTCTGCAATGACTTTTTATTTCCTCTGGCCACAGGGAAGTGGTAGGACTAGTGTTGGGCTGCCATTCTACTCTGTGGTCTCCTTTCCTCATGCAGTTTCGCACTCCTTATTTTCATTACTTCAGGCCAAGTAGAAGTGGTTAGGGTTGCAATGGGCTGCTCTAATCCCCTTTAAGCCCCCTTTGCTACTTTCATTGCCTCAAGCTATATGTAGAGTCACTCTGGCTCTAGAAGTTTCCTTTGCTCAGTCCTCCAAAGAGTTGGTCTTGGGTTGCTCCTTATCTACTGTTTTGTTGCCTCAGGCCCCTTGGCAGTGAGAGTTGCTCCTTTACCAATTGGCTTGTTGCCTCAAGTCACAGGGAAGTGCCCTAGGCAGGTGTTTGCTCTGTAAGTTCCTCATGAAGCAGCAATCACTGGGCTACTCTCCCCTCTCTCCCTAGTGATATGTATTCCTCCTGATTTTCTTTGTTTTGAGATACTTTATTTTCCATTTTTATGTGTTTGAAGGATTTGGGCAACCTGAGCATACCTTATTCTGCCATATTAGCTCCCAGCATGCAACTCACTGCTTGTATGATTTCTCATTAAAGAAAAAAGGGCAGGGTTATAACCAGTAGCAATAGTGCACAATGGCCAAATCCCATTGCAAATACATTTAAAAGCTCCAAGTTTTTATTCACCATTGTTTACTATTAGAAGTAATAGTAGTAGTAATCATAACAGTAGTAGAAATAGTAATTGTAGTAATAATAATCATAGCTGTAGTAATAGTGTAGAGTAGCAGCAGCAGCAGCAGCAGTAATAGTGTAGTAGTAGTGGTGGTGGTGGTGGTGGTAGCAGTAGTACTAGCAGTAGTAGCAGTAGTAGGAGTAGTAGTAATAGTAGCAATAGTAGTAGTAGTAAACCAACAACAATCATATATGTGCTCTGGTTACTTTATTTTAGGAGCTAGATTCTGATAGGAATCTTCATTAGTCTTTCAAAAACCTTCAGTGGATAGTTCAGGATTATCTCTGTCATCTCACTGGTAAAATTGAAACTTTAAGTGATTTGCCCCAGTTAACTAGAAAGTTAGCAATAGTCAGAGGTTGCTGGTGGTGCAGTAGATAGAGTATTAGGTGTGGAGTCAGAAAAACCTGAGTTCAAAACCAGCATTAAACACTTACTAGCTATGAGGCCTTACGCAAGTCACTTAACCTCTTTGCCTCAGTTTCCTCAAATATAAAATGGAGATAATAATAGTACTTACTTTGTAGAATCATTGTGAAGACTAAAATGATTTAATATTTATAAAGCATTAGCATAATGCCTGGCACATAGTAGGTGCTATGTAAAGGCTTATTCCCTTCCCTTCCCCCAATATAGTGTCATAAAAAATTGCTGAGTTATTTATTCTAATTTCCAGCTGTTAGAGACTCAAAACTTTGTTTTCATTACCAGTGTGCTCCCAATAGTTTCTTTTTATTGTCTTTCTAATCCTATGGATTCTTGATGTTATTTTTTCCCCTTGATTGATAGACAAAGCTTCTCATAAATCAAAGAATCAGAGAATTGTAAAGTTAGATGGGAATTCAGAGGCTACCTTGTCTTTTTCATAACTGTTCAGGAATCTCCATTATAGAATTGACAAAAAGAAGTCATGCTTATTTGCTTAGTGGCCTTAAGTGAAGGGGGACCACTGCCTCCAGAGTTAGGTCATTTGACTTGTGGATAGTTTTGAACTTTGTGTGCTTTCTAAGAGAACTGGTGATTATATCTGCAGGATAAGGGACAGGGGCAGGAATATATTAGATATTAAAGTTCCTATATCATTTGGGTGGGGGCAATGATTCAGAAAAGTGAGAATCCTGATCCTGTGTCCTCCCCCTCAAAGAAAAGCATACCTGGGCCCCACTGTATCAAAAGGAAGACCTTGATACAAAAGTTACCTAATAGTTTTTGGTAATTGTGAGGGTACCTTAAATGTATAATTGGGTTTTTAGAATTCAGAGAAGATAGGGATATAGAATTTTAATGGATACAGGGAAACAAGTTAACAAAGATAAGAGAGATTAAGCAGTATACATTGTTTATCTTCCTTGCCAATTTGTGGGAACCTTTAACCTTAAGAGTCATACAGCATGGTAGTACTTAATAACTAGTTGGCATTTTCATTTTTATAAGGGAATTTGGACCTAGAAGGAAACAGGATCTGATCAAGGAGGCAAAAGATAATGAATGATGGGGCCTCTTTGTGTACCTAGAATGGTGTCTGAGTGCAGTTTTAAGCTTTAACAATCTTAAAAGTTATTTTTATTAAGCTTAAATATATTTGAAATTATATTAATGCTTTTGGGACAACCTGTATTAGTTCTTGCAAGGATGAATAGAGTTGAACTAGATCTAGAGCATAAACTGATTTTTCTCTTTCATGTGCCAAACCTAGAAGATGCGCCAAATGCAGAAGCATCCAGCTTGCCCAATAACTCTGGAGAGGCAGACACTTTGGAGACATTCAATTTGCTAACTAGAAGATCATTGATAACTTTTGAAAAAGTATTTTTCGTTGAATCATGAAGTCATGAACCAGATTGCAGAGGGTTTAGAAGAGGGTGAAAGGAGAGCAAAGGGAGGCACCGGCTGTACCCGGGCTTTCTCAAAAAGTTTAGCTCACAAGAGTAGGGTGATAATGAGCAGGAATGGCTAGATCAAGGGGGAGTTGCTTTTTTTTAAAGGATGGGGAGTGTTTGTAGGAAGCAAGAAAGGAGCCAATATATAGAGACTGGAAAGAGGGAGTGGAAATGATAGAGGGAGCAATCTGCTGTAGAAGACAGAAGAGGATGGGATCAAAGATCCATGTCAAGGGGCAGCTTTGGCAAGAACTATATCGTCATGTGAGACAGGATTGAAGGAGGAGATAGTGGCAGAAGGCAGTTGAATGATGTAAGAAGAGAAGGAGAGGATAGAGGGCAGCTCTCAGTGAATGGTCTTATAGTCAAGCTGGAACACAAGATACTTAAACTTGAAAGAGTGAAGTATAAGAGTAGACCAGTATCAGATTAACTATAAAACTTAGCTTTGCTCCCAGGCATCTCCCCAGCAAGCTGCTTTGTTCCCTAGACCAAAGAATATGTCCTGGAGGACTTAACTCTTTCATTTCTGGCCTCATGTGAAGATAGATATGTAGATGTGTGTGTGTGTGTGTGTGTGTGTGTGTGTGTGTATGTAGGACATCTGCACTCATGATTCTCTTTATGACTTGCTCATCTTCTCAACAATATATTCTGTACTGACCTCTTCCTGATCTACTCCCTTTTTGCCCTAAAACCCTCCCATTGCTGCTACTGTTGCTTCCCTTTAACAGTTTTTGAACTATAATCTATTCAATACAGCCATTACTGCTAGAAAAAGTGAGTCAATCTACTTCATTTTTTGGCTCCATTCAATTTTTTTTTGTAATTCTCCAAACCAGATTTAGAATATGACCCCCTTGAGGGCAGGAACTATTTGTATTTTTAAATTTGCACCCTCAGTGCTTGGTATATAGAAAACCCAATGATTTTTACATTCATAAATGGTACAGATAGTGCTGTGGGGATCTAGAAATGAGAAGAAATGATTGTGGAATTAAGCAGCTGAGAAAGACCTTACAGAGGCAGAGTCACAGTTCCTCAGAGCTGGAAGGGACCTCAGAAACCATGGAGTCCAACTCATACCCTAGACTGCTTCCTTACTTGATGCCTATTGGGAAAGAACTCTGGGCTAAATGGATCATAGGTCTGCTAATTAAGCCCCAGACTTGAAAAGCATATTTTCCCTCTTGAATGATGCTATACACTCCAGATGACCTTGGCTGCTCCTTGGGGAAAATATGTGTGAAAATAATCTTTAGGCTCAAGTAACATTTGCTGCTTCTCCCACTTCATTTCCTTGGCCAGTATTCACATGGGGTTTTTTAATGATGGAAAAACGAAAGCCCACTTCAGTGATCCCAGGGCCAACACCCCTTTCCTTTAGCACTAGGTGTGCTGGCTAGCCTGCAGAGCCATTAGCCAGAGTTGTGGATGCCAGGCACCTCCCCCAGAGCAATAGAACATACCTTAGGCATCATGGAAGGGAAAAGGGGCATTCCACTTAGCAAACTGGGCACACAGAGTGGCAATGAGACAGTTAATCTTCCAAGACAGAAAAGCTTAGGCAGCTTGGAGAGGAAACATTTCCCGATTTCTCCTGAGAAGGAAAATGGGTGGAAAAGTAGCACCTTGTGCTACCCAGTTCACAGGGAAGAGCCTGCAAATCATATGCAAGGAGATGTGAGATGGATAAACAGAGCCGTGAGCTCCTCTGAGAAACTCTGAAGCTCAGTGGCAGCTGGAAAACCCTGTTTTTTCCTCAGGTTCTCAAACCTCCTACAATGAGCCTCACTGCCAGTCTCCGTATGGCGTGAAAGGATTAGTTTCAGTGAACTGATACTGGAAGCCACAGAGACAGTACATTGTTTCATCTCATTTGAATCAAAACAGAAAACTCTGTTTTCAGCCTCTTTGTGGTTGGTCCCTTCATTTAACCCCTTCTACTCTTCTTCATGCCAAATATACTCATGCCACCATGCAAAGAGAGCAAGTGAAGCCATGATAGCTGGAAACAAGCTCAGTCGGATCTTAGAACTTGGATCTTAGTTGTAACCTCTCTCTGGACATACTGACTTTTATTTTAAAAATTATTTGTTTCTAGTTACAAAATTCTCTGGTATTTCCCTCTCTCTTTCCCCTTCCTGCACTAACGAAGGCATCTATCCACACAAAAATATAGGTATATATAAATTATGTCTTTTAAGTTTCTATTTACAAGTTGTTCTTCAAATATGAATTCCATAACTATACATAATGTACTCTTGTTTCTACTCAATTCACTTTTCATAATTTCATGTGGGTCATTCCAGTATTCTGTCATGATCATATGCCACAATTTGTTTAGCCATACCCCAATTGATGGGAATTCCTTCAATTTCTAGTTCTTTGCTACCACTGCGAGCTGTGATAAATATTTTAGAACATATAGATTCTTTTCCTCTTTTCCTGTTCATCTTGGGAAATAGAACTTGTTGGGTCTAAGGGCATGCAGTTTTATAACTCTCTGGGAATGATTCCAGATTGTTCTCCAAAACGATTGGGTTAGTTCACAATTCTACCAGTAATGTATTAGTTTCCCCCTTTTTTTTTTTCAACATCTGAACTTATTGTATTACTGATTGATAGAGTGGTGAATGCAGCATGGAAGGAGAACTGGACATGAATGTAAAGGACCTAGATTTAAATCCCAACTCTTTCACTTATTCCTTGTGACCTGAGTTTCCTCATTTATACAAATTATACATTTATACAATAAGGGGAAAGGTTTAGGCAGGATATCCTCTAAGTTCCCTTCCCAGCTCTATATTTATGATTCTCTGACAAAAGATCAATCCTGCCTATTGTACTGGTTACTTTTGTGACTTTTGTCAAATTTAATAGCCTTTCTGGAATTCAGGTTCCTTACTGGAAAAAATGTGGAGGGTTGGAGTAGATTGGGATTCTTCACCTGTGATCCATAGCTTGTTGTTGTTTTTAACATTTCGATATGTAATTTATTAACTTTGTAATTGCCTGTGTTTAAAAACAGTTTTCTGAGATGAACTCTAGTAGACTGCCAAAAGGAGTCTTTGACCCCCAAAAAGTTTAGGAATGCCTAAGCATCTCAGAAGTTCCTTCTATTTTAAATTTATGATACTAAATCTCCTTGTTGGTGAACAAATGACTGGAATCCAAAAATGTGCGCATGAGTACTTTAAGTACTTGAGGAAATTTGACTCAGGGGGCATCAGGGACATTTATGAAGATGTCTCCTAACTTATGTATTGAATTTCCTAGAAATGTGTTGAGGTTTATTGGTGTTGATCTGGTCATTGACATTTCTTCATGACTACAAACATAATTAGGTTAGAAGCTAGTGATTACCAACACCGTAGCTTTTTCTCTCTTAGAAAATAGAGAATCTTAGAGCTGGGAAGGGATTTTTTGATGATTATTTATTATTATTTTATTATTAAACATTTATATAATATACAATATAATATATATTTTATTACACACACATATATAATTTAACCAAAAAAAATGAGGCCAAGAGGTGGTAAAGTGAATTGCCCAAGGTCATATAGGTAATATCAGAGCTGGGACTAGAAGCCAGGTATCCTGATTCTGTCCAGGTCAGTACTTCATCCACTATACCACCTTAGCTTTCAAGGTATCCCTAGTGGTATTGTTGCCATGTCTAATGTTCATACAATATCAGTGGAAGGATATTGAAATTAAAAAGATGTGGTTTTGATAGTCACTTCAGTTAACAGCTTGGAGGTGGGGTATCATAGAAGAATTTTGTGATTTCCCAAAAGGTCATTCGACCTTTCTTCTCTTCAAATATAGATACAAATCTTTGGCTCTTTTCAGTCACTGCTCAATGTAAATTTTCAAATATCAGACAAATGGTTATCCATCCAACTGCATATAATATCTGCATTCTTTATCTATTTGTTTTTTCCTTTATGGATAAATACACCAAGTCTTTTAATTCACTGTCATAGAACACTAAATTCTTTGAAGAACTGAAGTTGTCATTTGTCCAAAGGGCAATGTACAGGTCCACGGTGGTCACGAACAGGCTGAAATACATTATGAAAATATAATTATATAAGAGAAGCAGTATAAAATATGTCAACAAAAATGTATTGTAGTAGAAGAATGTGGGCCAGGAATGTAGTTTAGAATGAGAGATAATTAATAGAGAGACTTCATATTCCCTTGTTATACATATGATGGCAAGAGAACATAAAATGTTGTATCATTTAATCCTGGGAGATAGGTTTAAAAACTACTATTCTCATTTTAGACTTAAGGAAACTGATGTAGGCAAAGGTTAAATGACTTGTCAAGGTTCACATAGCTAGTATCTAAGGCCAGATTTGAACTAGTCTTCTTAACTCCAAGCCCAGTGCCCTATCCACTGCTTCTGCTAGCTTCCTCTCCTTAGTTATCTATACCATAACCTTTCAGTTTCCACAAACTAATATAGAGAATTGGCAGTCATAATTCAAATGAATATGCTTATATACAGCTACACACACATTCAGATAAATTTCTGAAGGTGAAGTGATAGTTCACAAATTTAATTCCCTAAGAATTCAGCTTGTCTACTCTGCAAGTTTACAGACTCCTACTGGGACAACACTTGCTTCCACTATTTTGACACTTCTGTTTGCATCCTGTCCTGCTCTTCTCCCAACTTCACAAGCCAAGATTCATTAATAAGAGTGCCAGGGAAACTCTTTCCCCAAATATCTGCCATCCACTAAGAGGCAGCCAAGAGAGAAAAAGAAGTAACAATATATGTGGTCACCTTTCCCTGGTGACCCTGCAGTTTGCTATGATGTCTTTGTGTCTTGGCGCTCTGATTTACCCTGCTTAGGTATGTGGTGTGTCGAAGGCATTTGGGACTCCACTCCATCTGGCTGCCAAAGCAAGGTCACAGCATGACAGCAGGGCTCTTGTTGGTTTTGTTTTGTTGTGTTTTCCTTGATACAGGGCACAATGCCAGAATGTCAAGGAAGTTAAAGACATTCCACCTTGCAAAAGAGAGAGAGAGATGGGAATAAGAAGCTTGTTTTGCCCTTTAACCTTGGGTAAGAAGGAACAAGTAAGACACACAAACACTACTCTGTATGCCACCTAGATTCTAGGGGCTTATAAACAGAAAAAAAATCATGAAAAATGAGGATGCAGAAGTCTAGCTGACATTCAAGTTCAGCAGGTGAATTTGTTGACCATTCTAGGAATGTTCAAAGATGTCTAGTTAAAGGGATATGACCATTATTTGATCTGTAAAATAAGTGCTACTGACCTCTAGAGTAGCTACATATGTTGGCCAAAGGAACTATCTGACCTGTTCCAAAATTGCAAGAGTACAAAGTTACAGAATTCAGCTCTGGCAGCAGCTGAAACATATAATTTCAACCCAATCCAAAAGCATTTATTAGGCATCTATGCAGAAGGTATTAACATTAGGCACTGATGCTATTGAGACAAAACAAAACAAAAGAACATCTCTATCATCAAAGGGCTTATGTTCTACTTGGGGATACAACAGATAATTAAATATGTAAAGATTTGTTGAAGAAGGAGAAAACACTGAAAACCAAGGGTATCAGAAAATACTTCCTATGTAAAATGGTTTTTGATCCTACTCTTACGGTAAACTGTATACTATAAAACATAGCATTGAACACAGGGAATTATGCAAAGGCATGAAAGTAAGGGAGGGAGTGATAAGTTTGGGGAAGTGCAAGCAGACCAATTTGGCTATAATGTAGAGCATTTGATGGGGAGTGATTCTTGAAGTAATACTGGGAAGGTAGGCTGGAATCATCTTCTAAATGGCATTAAATGTCCAACTGAGGAGTTTGTTATTGTTGATGTTCAGTCATTTTAACTGTGTCTGACCCTTCATGATCCTTTTTTGGGGTTTTCTTGGCAGAGATCCTAGAATGGCTGGCCATTTCCTTCTCTAGTTCATTTTACAGATGAGGAAACTGAAGCAAACAGGATTTAGTAATTTGTCCAGGGTCATACAACTAGTAAGTGTTTGAGGCCAGATTTGAACTCAGGAAGATGAGTCTTCCTTTCTTTAGGCAAAGCATTCTCTATACTGTACCACTACTGAAGATTCTTGAGTAGTAAAGTGAATGTTTTTTAGACATATTATTTTGGAAGTTGTATGGAAGATGGATTAAAAAAGAAAGATACTAAAACATGAGAATTCAATTAGGAAATGTTGCAGTGGGAGAGGGGAGAGATTATAAGGGCCTAAATTAGAGTGATGATTAGAAATAATTATAGAGAAAATAACATATTGAAGATCTGATGTGGATGTAGACTATATAGAACCTGGCAATTGATTGGGAACAAAGATCAAGAAACAGGAAGTATCAAAGATGACTGAAAGGTTGTGAAGCTGGTGACTTTGAGAATGGTGATTTCAAAAAAAAGAGAGAGAGCGAAGTTTGGAGGAGGGAGGATTTGGGGAAAAAAACAATGCGTTCTGTCTCAGACATATTGAGGAACTCAAGAGAGAGACTAAGGTTAGATAAATTGATCTTGGAGTCATCTATGAAGAGAATAGAATTGAACTTATAGGAGATGATGAGATCATGAAGAGAAAGGTATTAAGAGAGAAAAGGAGCTAAATGACATGATGGGTATAGTGTTGAGCTTGGAATCTGGAATATTTGATCTCAAATTTGGTCACAGATACTTATTTGCTATGTGACCTTAAGGAAGTCACTTAAAAGTTTGTTTGCTTCAGTTTCCCCAACTGTAATAGTACTTACCTCCTAGGGTTGTTGTTAGGATCAAATGATAAAGTGTTTAGCATGATGACTGACATAGTAGGCATTATATTCTAGTTATTATTATTATTATAGAGCTTGTGCCATGGAGGATAAATAAAGTAACAACAATGATATGGCTGCCAAAAATAGAAATGCAACCTTAGTCTGCATCAGGATGATGGCAGGATTGCCCTGCATCAGTCAATCAATACACATTTACTAAGTGTCAGGCAGTATAGACATGCTGGGGCTTCAAAGACAAAAATGAAACAGTCCTTGTTCTCCAGAAACTTAAACTCTATCTGATGTTAGGATCAGCTGAAGACACCAAGGATATTGAATCTGAAGAAGAAAAGATTTAGGGAGGACATGGTTCAAAGTTCATAGACAAAGACTTTAAAGAGAATTCAAAGATAATCTAGTCTAATGCTGTTCTTTTTTCAGATGAGGAGCCTGAAGCATAAAGAGGTTAAATGACTTGTCCAGTGTCTCATGGGTACTAAGTGGAAAAATCAACATTCAGACCTAAATTCTCTAGATTGAAAATACAGCACTTTGCCCTCCCCTGCCTCACCATCACCACTACCTCTAGAGAAAGCACTTTGTAAAACCCAATGTGCTACAGAAATGTGAACTATTATTATGTTAATATTACTATGCTAGAAAAGACATCAAAGCCAGCTGTCTTGAAGTTTTTGAAAAACTGTCATTCAGAAGTGATATTAAATTTCTTCTGCTTGGCCCAAGAGGGCAAAACTAGGAGATATGGGCAGAAGTTGACAGAAAAGCAGGTTTTGGCTGAATGCACATCCAAACTTCCTATAGAGCTGTACAAAAGTGGAACAGACTGTTTTAGTAAATATTTGTCAATCAATCAACAAATATCTTATTAAGTGACTACTATGTGCCAGGTATTATGACAAGTTCTAGGATTGTAAAGGCAAAAGACAGTCCTTTCCCTCAAGAAGCTTTCATTTTAATGGAGAAGTCATAGAAATGTGCTACCAGTTCTCTGAAAACACATGCCACACTTTAGAGTTTAATCTACATTATTAATATTTTCTCTATTATTATTTTAGTCGACATAATCAATAAAACATTAAACCAAGTCCCAATTTTTAGTATTTGCCTATTTCCAAGGTGTAAATGTTCACTATGACAATTTAGCGATTGCCTCTCTTGAGCTCATACAAGCTGGCCCCAGCATACTTCTGAGGAGAACATGTAAATAAATAGGTACATACAGATTACATACTGTATAAATAGAAGGTGAACTCAGAGGGCAGGTACCATACTAGGCTCTGGAGAGAGGAAGACAGAGAGGAAGAATGGTCCTTCCTCTCAAAGCCTAGTTGGGAAGCAATGAGTTTTCCCTCTTGAAAGATTTTAAACCAGAAGATGAATGACTACTTGGAGATATTGTAGACAAGGGTTCTATGAAGGAACAGGTTAGACAAAAAGAACTCCCAACCTTTTCCTTCTTACTTCAGTGATGGTGAACCTATGGCACAGATGCCAAAGATGGCACATAGAACATGAATACTGCCCTACCCCCCAAAAAAAGTTTATTACTAGAAAGACAGACGGACTCAGGGGGAGCTGCTCCCTTATTCCTCTCCACTGTGCCTGATGACATTTTTTTACATCACCTGCCCCAATTCCCAGTAGCCCAATGAGAGCACACAGGAGATAATGTGGGTGGCTCACAGGAGGCAGAGTTGGAGGGGAGTGGAGCACTCCAGCCACTCCCCTCTTCACTCTACAATTGCTGAGGACATTCCTCACTTCACCCACCCATCCTCCCAGCAGTCCAATGGGAGCACTTTCTTCCTCCCCTATGTGGGATAAGGGGGGCAGGGCATGCCCCTCACTCAGTGGGGGTGGGTGGGAGGGCATGGCACTTGATCTGGGGAGTGGATTGGGGGCAGGGATTGGTACTCCATCTTTAAGACGTTTGCCATCATTGCTCTATATTCTTATTTACTCTGTGTTCTTACACTTCTCTAAAAGCAGAGAGAATAGTAGCATGACAGAAGGGTTAAAGCCATGAGAAAGAATATGGCAGGAATACATTAGGGCATACAAACTAAAAAGCACTAAAAGGATTTGTCATTTTATTTTATTATCATTCTAGAGTTCCTACTTCATGTCCGATTTTCCTAGGGGCAGATTAAAAAGGGAAAAATCAATTAATTTGAATCTCATGTTACTGCAAACAGTTGGAGGTCTTAATTGGACCAAGGAAGAGCAGGTGCCCTCTCCATACAGGCTGTCCTTTCACCTGTCATTCAGGCAAGGGGCAGGAGTCCATTTCTCATTAGTGGCCATTTGTCACCTTGAACCCAGCTTTGAAAGTGTCTCTTTGAACTTTATTTGGGATTGATTTTCTGCATATGCTGAGCTGTTCCTGACAATCTATGAGCACCTGTTCCCCTGGAACAAATGCATTAAAAGGATGGGTGAGCAGAATTTAATAGCCTCCAAATTATATAGCATATAACGGCTGGATTTCCAACCTTTCCTACCCTTTCCTTCAGTATCTATGTTATGAAAGCGACAACATGTTTTCTTAATAAATGAATGAAAACATTCATTAAATGCTTACTAAGTGCCAAGTTATCTGGACATTATTATTGTTTTTAATACCACAACTATCTCAAGACTGAAATGGATTCATAAGTGATGTTTTTTAACAGTAATGGACCTTGAGCTTTGTCCTTTCCTCTGTTTTCAATGGTAAACATTCCTGAGCTGGACAGAGCTTGCTAGTGAGGGATTGCAGTCCTGAGAGTTGGCTTGAAGAATTACCCCCCAGTGGTCCTGGAAACGCCCCTGCATCTGCCTCACATCCTCTGCCTTTCTTTCGCATTCCAGTCCTGCCAACACTATGGATTCAGCATGAAAACACATCCCAACCTGAGACGTGATAAATAGGGGCAGCATTCCCAGGACTGATTAGCTTCCAGTTCTGCAGCTTGACATTGCCTATGGTGAGGCCTTCAGTTCCTTCTCCAGTGAGATCTCCCTGGGAAGCATGTTCCCAAAGACTTTGCTCAAGTGCTAGAAGGAAGACAACTTTCAACCTTCTATCCAAGGCTGAGGTTCCTGAAGGATCACTTGGGATTTGGTTCTTTCTCTGCAACTACTAGAATATTTCTACACTCTGGTTTAGACCTAGTTATGTCCAAAATGGCAACCCTGAAAAACTTTAGGCCAAGTGGGAGAAATATCTTCTTGAGTCAAAATAGGAAGTCCCCCATATTTCCTGGGCAACATTTTTCTCCTAAACCTGACAGCCCAGGGTTATAGACCAAATTGAACAGGAGCCAAGCCAAACCTTCATGTCCCTAGATAGTTGTTGACTAGTAATCTATAGAAGCTTTTGGCACTGTGGGCACTTTAAAAACTTGAAAATTCTGCCTGGAGCAAAATGAGAGAGAGTATAATATAATGGATAAAGAGATGACCTTGGAACCAGGGAGGCCAGGGTTCAAATCCAGCCTATGACACATATTGTCTTGGTGACCTGCAAGTCATTTAACTTCTCAAAGCTGTAGGCAAAAATCTAAAGCTAAAGTTAGAAAAAAGTTGACAATCTGAAATGGGAGAGGGTTTTTTTCTTGTCTAGGAATTCCTTATAGGAGACACGAGATCACAAGTTTAGTCTTTCGCTCCTGATTAAAAGGATACTTCATCAAATAGGAAAGTTAAACAAATTGTGGCATATAAATGCAACAGAATATTAATATGCTACAAGAGAATCACAAACGTGGTGAATGAAGAGAAGTACAGAGTATCAGATGAATTGACACAAAATTATGTGATTAGAGCCAGGAACACAATCTATAAAATGACTACAACAATTTAAATTGAAAGAACATCACTGCTACCAGCAACAAACAGTTGGCAATGAATGTTGTCAAACTATATAGAACAACTTTAGACCTGCAAAAGAGTGATGAAAGATACCTTCCCCTACTCCTTTGCTGAGGTTGGTATTCATGGTTAAGGAACACTGCATAGAACATAAATTTTGCTTTTTTTTAATATGTTGATTTATTTTATCTTTTTTTTCCCTTATGGGAGGATTCTCTAGGAGAGAGGAGGGAAAGTAATATCAAGAGAAATGTAGTCAGTGTAAAAACAAAAGATAAAAATAACAACTATTCTTTTTTAAAACTAAAACGACAGCAGCAAACAACAGATTAAGATACATCTACCCATATTCTATCTCCTATTCCCCCATTCTATCTCCTATTCCCCCACTTCCCTCTTTACCCTAACCCTTGCAAAGTTTCTAGAGCTATGCTTTGGGTTATTTTATTTTATGTTCTTTTGTAGGACCAATTTTATTGGTTTAGTTCAGTCTATCAGATTTTTACATTTTGTTTTTGCAGACCTGTGAAGCATCCATAAACACAGAACACAACGCTGATCTTTGGCAAGAGACGTAGCCTCTGATTCCAAAGGGGGGAAAAACCCCAACATATAAATAAATAAAAATGAAATGCTGGTCAGAGGTGAGCTTCAACTTTCAGACACTGACATTCTTCCTGTGTGAAGCTTAGGGAAACAGTCTTGCGAGGGCTTATTTGGAGGGGAGGTAAACAAATAGTTATCTGGGGGGAAAAATCTGACCTTTATTGGCACATCAGTTCTCCTCAACAATAACTTGCTGGCTGCAGAGGACTCTCCATGGGAGGGGCTCCTTTATGAGTCATCTTCTGATCCCATGGGAAAGGCTGGGCCTGCAGCAGAAGGCCATGATGTTGGGTTCTGGCCAGTATCATGTTTCTTAGATCATCTGCAAATGTATCTTTTTTTTTTTTTTTTTTTTGTATTTTTTGTATTTTCCCCACTTTTTTTTCCTGAACTAAGTTATCAGGGCTGACAGTTTGATGCAGTGAAAACAGTACAAGATGAGGACTAAGTTCTAGTCCCATATCTGCCTACTTTGTGACTTTAAGTAAGCCTCTTCACCTTTTAAGCCCTCAGTTTCCTCTTCTGTGAAATGAGATAGCTTTAGATGATCAGTAAAGGCCCCTTCTGGGAAGCTAGGTGGTACAGTAGATGGAATGCCAGGCCTGGAGTCAGGAACACCTGAATTTAAATCCAGCTTCAGATTTACTAACTGTGTGACTCTGGGCAAGTCACTTAACCTTATTCACCTCAGTTTCCTCATCTGTAAAATGAGCTGGAGAAGGAAATGGCAAAACCAGTAGCTTCGCCAAGAAAACCCCAAATGAGATCAGGAAGAGTCAGACATGACTAAAAACAATTGAACAATAAAAGGTTCCTTCTGGGGATTTCCTATTCAAGGGCAAATTTAAGCTCATGCTAATTCTTTTCCAGCCATTCTGTTTCTGAATCCTCTACAATAAAAGCCTTTTACTGGATATCATGAACATAGTGTTGTCTTCAACTAATACCAATTTAGATCTCATTCACTGCCAAACTCCTGAGCTGTTTCATTTCTTCTCCTTCATTTAATTTCCATTCCAATATTCTTCAGTAGACTAACACCCAAATTTCTACCAAACTTAATCACATTCTTTTAGTCAAATATGAACTTCTGCTACCATCTTGGATGTTACTCTTCTTTTCATTTTTTTCAGTTGTCAAAAATTTGTTTTATTTCCCCTTCTCTCCCCTCCAAATATCCCAAACTCCCTTTTATCTCACCAGTTTCCTAAATACCAGCCATGTTTTTGATTCTCCAGCATTTTTGCTCAGCAGATGTCCAAGAAATCAATATTTCTGGGTTACTCATTAGTCGACTTTGACATTCTATAATTTTCCCTTGTTCAGGTCACTTCAATTCTCTAGGCCTTCATTTCTGCACATATAAAATGAGAAGATTAAAACTCGATGATTAACACTGACATTTTATGTTTTTGTTATTTCTAGGAGGAGGCTGTGAACTACCTCCTGAGTTTCCTTCTAAAGGTGGCCATTCTGTCACTGAATGAATTAATGGCAAATAAGAAATTAATGTGGAAAATGAACCTGAGACTGTGACGATGACATTAATAAGTGATCGGGTTTGGTTGTATGCAGGACAGGTGTGAATGGGACAGTGGATGTCTAATGGCTGTCTCCTCTCGGATGTGTCATAATTCTTTGACACCAAACAAGGACAAACCAGAGGTTTTGTTAATTGGGAATGACAGCCCGTATTCTACCTCTGCTCACATTCTGTTGAAGTTGACACAACTTGACTAAGTCAGGTACCTTGTGCTAGGAATTGGGCATTGTTTTTGACACTGACCTATCCATTTCTACTAATATTAGCTCTTTAATGAGGTCATGCTGCTATCAACTTTTAATATATAAAAATTCATAAATATATGACCTTTTTAGCTGTTAAGAAGGCATCCATGATCTTGTCATCATGTGCAAAGATCTTCTGTTTGTTTTCTTCGTCTCTAGGATCTGTCCCCAGCCTTAAAAAAAACACTTTATATATGTATGTATATACGTACATAAATCCACATGCATAAAATCATAGAATCAAAAAATTTAGAACTAGAAGAGGTATTAGAGATTCCCTAATCTAACCACCTCATTTTATAAGAAACTGAAACCCATGGAGAAAAATGACTTGACAAAGATCTACCAGCTGGTCGGGGCTGAGGCTTGACAAGAATACTTTCTTCATCCATAACATGTTGACTCAGAAGTCTAAGAGCAAGCTTTATGTTTCTGCAGGCCTGTCAGCAATTCCATCAAGTATTTAGTAAGTATCAAATGCATGAAGAACATTCCAGTGGTTCCCAAACTTTTTTGGCCTCCTGCCCCCTTTCCAGAAAAAATATTACTTAGCGCCCCCTGTCACATACTATCACTTCCCCCGTTACAGTTATTCACTGTCCCCAAATGCACCTGTGGCCATCACTACCCTCCTGGATCGCTGCAGCAGCCACCAGGGGGCGGTGGCACCCACTTTAGGAATCACTGTATCTAGGCAATAGGAGGGATACAAAGATTAAGTAAGACACAGTCTCTGCCCTTAAGGAATTCACCAACAAGTAGAGGAATATGACACTACACAATTCACTATAACATCTTTTTGCATCAATATTCATAAGGGAAATTGGTCTATAGTTCTCTTTCTCTGTTTTTGCTCTTCCTGGTTTAAGTATCAGCATTATTATTTGTATTGAAAAAAGAATTTGGTAGGACTACTTCTTTATCTATTACCTCAAATTGTTTATAAATTGTAATTTATTGTTCTTTAAATGTTTGGTAGGATTCACTGGTGAATCCATCTGACCCTGGCAATTTTTTCTTAGGGAGTAAAATTTCTTTTTCCGAACTAGGGTCAATTATTCTATTTTTTCTTTTGTTAATCAGAGCAATTTATATTTTTGTAAATATATCCATTTTGCTTATAATGTCAGATTTATTGGCATATGATTGGGAAAAACAGTTCCTAATAATTGCTTTAATTTCCTCTTCATTGGTGGGGAATTGGTTTTCTTCTTTCTTTCTTTCAATCAAATTATCTGTTTAATTATTAATCATTGCTAGGAAGTTCCAAGATGAGGATATTAATTGAGGAAAAAAGAGAAGACTTCATGGAAAAGGTAATATTTGTGATGAACTTTAAAAAACAGATAGGCGCCCATATATATCTGTATCAAGTATTGGCCTTCTGTAATGCAGGGTTGGGTAAGAGAGAGGGAAACATGTCAAAACTCAAAATGTAACCCCCCAAAAGAAATAAAATTTTAAAAAAAGGATAGCTAGTATTTTAATAACTAAAGATGGAAAAACAAAGAGAGAGGGAAAGGTGAGCATTGTAGACAAAGAGAATGAGCTTGAGAACAGTTCTGGTTCTGGGCCAGCTCAGGACACAAACAGGAAACGTGTAGAATTTTGCTATTTTAAAAAGGGGACTGTTTGCCAACTAGCCTAAGCAACTGGACCTCAATTCCATCTATGGGCTTCTGTGTGTTTTGCTATTAGCTCTGCTTTTTGGATTCTGAGGCATTGGCGTGACATTTGCCTATTGAACTCAGTGGAACGTTTGTCTTTATTAGGCTCAGTACAATGATTTTCTTAAGGTCTCTCAAATTCTCTTCTAAAAGTTCAATGAAAATATGGTTTTCATAGAAACACTTTATTTTAGCTTTCCAAATGGAACCTATTCTTAGGAATAACTAAGCCAGCCTCATCATCTAGTGTTCAGCCTAGGCAGTTAGTTGTCATCTGATTTAGTCAATCCTACTTTATACTCACTTTCTAGAGAAAGTTTTCAAATTCACAGTGAAATGGTCATAGTAGGCCAAAGTAGCATCTCCTTTTCAAATCCTTTTTCATCATCTTGAAGACCCTTTTATCATCATCATCATCATCATCATCAAAAATGTTCCTATTTCAAGGAGCTTCCATTCTCCTGAAAAGAAAAAAAATCATAAAGAAAAATAGATTATAGATAATCAAAGCAATCTCCAGGGGAAAGGTACTAGTTAGAGCAGGGGTAGAGAATGGGACAAGGAGAGAACTCATTATAGGCTCCCTGTAAGAGGTGAGCCTTGAACTAAGCTTTGACAGAAGTTAGGGATTCTAAAAGGCACCTAAGTGATGCAGTGGATAATGTGCTGGACTTGAAGCCAAGAAGATTCATTTCCCTGAGTTCAAATCTGACCTCTGACACTTATTAGCTGTATGACCCTGGTCAAGTAATTTACTCTATTTACCTCAGTTTCCTCATATGTAAAATGAGTTGAAGAAGGAAATGGCAAACCACTCCAGTGGTTCTGCCAAGAAAACCCCCAAATGGGGTCACAGAGAGTTGGACATGAATGAAAATGACTGAACAACAATTATAAAGGATTCAAAATGATAAAGGGGGTTGGGGAAAACATTCCACAGGCGGGGGACAGACTATATAAAGGCATAGAAACAAGAGATGGAATATCATTTATAGGGGAATGGCAAGTAGACCCAATTTGGCTGGAATGTAGACTGTGTAAAAGAAGGTTAAATGCAGTAATCCCAGAAAGAGAAGTGGGAGGCACATTCTGAAGGACTTTAAGTGCTGAACAGAAGAGTCTGTATTTTATTCTAGACACAAGAGGGAGTGACTGGAGCTTCTTGAGTAGAAAAGTAACATGATTAGAACGGTGCTTTAGGAATATGATTTTGGCACCTCTTCAGAGGGAGGGGTGGAGAGGGGAGAAGATAGAGGCAGAGAGACCAATAAGGAGGCTGTCACATTAGGCAAGAGTTAAGGGATAGAGGCAGGAGATGTTGCAATTGGAATTAAATTCCAGGAAGTCCAGCTGATTAATCCCATCTCACTTGGACAACAACTGGAAAGATCTATTTAGTGTGAATTGTGTGATTATTTTCGATTTGTTTGAAGACTTGCTGTTTTGGTTGTGTGGGCTTAGTTTTTCTCAATTGGTATAAGCTCTTTGGGGATTTTTCTTCTATATCTCTACCAGGGCTAATACAGGTTGTAGATATTGTATAAATTGCTGTTGATTGACCAGATTCTTGTGTCTTTTCAAATGCTCCACTGGGCAAATTATTCTTTCTTTGGCATTTCATTTACCCTCTGTCTCAACTGCTTCCACAATTGTACATAGAAATTACTATTAACTGGGTCAGGTACCAGCCTTTGGGGAAAATAGTGATGTTTGTTTAAATACATTTTTCATCCACCTTTCCTTTCAGCAAACTTTTTATACCCTCTTGGTATACTTGGTTTCACTTTCTTTACTTGACCCCTAACCTTCCAAGTTTATCTTGATTATTTAACTAGTTGTTAATTGAATACTCCATTAGGTCAAAACCATCAAAGACTCAGATCTGAAAGGGAATTTAGAGGGCATCTAGTCACCTCCCTCCCTTCCCAGTGATATCACACAAATGGACCCAAGGCTCAGAAAGGTTAATTGATTTACCACATGACAAAGATAAAGCTGAAATTTGAACCCAGGTTCTCAGGGTCCCAAATCTAGCAAATTCAGCCCTCGGACCACAAGAAGTTCTTCCTTGGCCCCAGAAGTAGCTATGCATGTGGGGGATGAGGGAAGCGTTCTAGGTCCTAGTCAGGTGTTACTGGTTATGCTGTTACAGCAGGGATTTTAAAAACCAAGTAATTGATTAAATCCAGGGCAAAGAAAGCTGGGCAGAATCAAAACCAATATACAAAATCCTTGGAAGTTAAACTTCTATATTTGAGGATTAGCAGTCTGCAGAATACATATGGCTCCTCCAGTCCTAATTAGAGGCAATGGTGCTTCCACCATAACCTACTGTGGGACAAAATGGCTTCAAGAAGTGTCTCATGGAAAGATCATTAAAAAAAAATCTTACTTTCCATCTTAGAATCAATGGTTCTTAGGATCAATGGTATTGGTTCTATGGATTTTAAAATTAATATTCAATAACTAAATATTACATGTTTATAAATTTTTATTAATAATAAACTAACATAAAAAACTAGAGGGAAAAGGTGCTAAACTCACCCGGCCCACCCTTGAGAGCAAAAGAGGAAAAGGGAAGAGTTACAGCCAACTATAAAACAATATTGTGACCGTGCAAATGTGAAGCCATAGGAGAGATTAAAGGGTATTTTGGGAAATACTAAGGGATTTATGGGGGATGCAGGCCAAGGTTCAAAATCTCCATTCATACAGTTCTAAGGCATAAGAGTGATAAAGACTAGGCAATGGAGGTTAAGTGACTTGCCCAGGGTCATACAGCTAGGAAGTGTCTGAGGACAGATTTGCACCCAGAACTTCCCATCTCTAGATCTGGCTCTCAGTCTACTAAGCCACTTAGCTGCTCCTGGAAAGATCATTTTTGTTAACACTTTGAGTATGCTTCTCACTTATTAAGTGAATAAGTTAAAACTTCACCTTTTCCTGGTAAATAAAGATTTCCTCTATTTACCCTGTGTTGTTTGAGGGAAAAGGTGAGAACCAAGGAAGAGCAGAGATCAATACTGAATTACATTAGGAAGGAGTAGCAATGAAGGTTCTGTGAGATAGGATACTGTAGACTGGAGTGGGGCAAAAAGAACATTGAGTTTCAGAAGGCAGCTCCATCTTGAACCAAGTGCTACATCAACTTCTACAGTTATAGTTCCTAATCTGGAGAAAGTCTGGACTATCCTGAGATCTAGGCTAGAGGAGGGAGTTCTCGGAGCTCAAAACAAGAAAACATCTTTACACCAGGCTCCCCTTTGGGGAATGAACCAGATGGGATCCATGCCTGCAAGTACTCTAAGGAAAACCAGCTTCCAAGGTATTTCCAGATCATCTCTCACTAAGCACTGAGACAGCAGGAAGGAAGAGATGAAGTATATAAAAGAAGTAAAAAAGATTCTCTTTATATTTAATGTCATAATCTAGGAGGGGAAAATAGCCCCCATTTCTATATAGTGCTTTAGAGTTTACACAATTCTTCCTTGACAACAACCATAGGAAGTAGTTAGTGCAAGTATTATTATCTCCATCTTTACAGATAAGGAAACTTGAGATCCTTCCAGAAATACTTGCATTCTAAAGGGAGATTCTGAATCCTGGCAGCTTAATGCCCCCCCCCCCCAAAAAGAGCTGGATTTGGAATCAGAGATTCTGGGTTAAAATCTCAGTTCTAAGACTATGTATGAGCTGTGTAATGATCTTGATCAAGTCATTTATTGATCTGGGTGTCAATATTTTTTATCTGTAAAAAAAGCATGTTGGAATAGATAGCTTCTATACCTTCTAGTTCTAAATCTATAATACTTCTTTATTGCCTATGTGTGATCGGGCAAGTCAATTCATTTCAACAAATATTAATTAAGCAATACTATCCACAGGCAGTGTGCTAAGCACTAGAGATACAAAGGTCAAAATAGAAAAATCTCTGTCCTCAAGGACCTTCTACTCTACCTGAGAGAATTTAACATATATACAGAGAAGTAAATTCAAAGTTTATGCAGAAGTAATACAAAATCATTTCAAAAGGAAGAGAGTACTAGCAATCAAAATTAAATGGATGAAAAAAGCTTTTGTATAGGAGGCTGCCTCTGAGCAATCCGGTGAACAATTTATGCAAAAGCATGGAGATAGGAAATGAAATCATGTTTAAGAACAACCAGCAGGACAATTTAACTGGAGTGGAGAGCCTGCAAAGGAGGACTAATATGAAATAAGACTAGAAACGGAGGTAGAAGTCAGATTCTAGAAATCTTTAGATGTCAAGCTAAAGAGGTCATTGTTTTATCCTAGAGTAGGGATTCTTAATGTAGGAATTTTAGGGGGGTCTATGAACTTGGATAGTAAAAAACAATTACATCTTTATTTCAATATATTTGGTTTCCATTGTAATCCTATGTATTTGATTTAATTCATTAAGGAAAAAAAATATTCTGAGAAAGGGCTCATAGAGTCAATGGAATCCTGCTAAAGAGCTCCATGACAAAAAAAAATAAAGGTTGAGGGGAGTCTAAGAACCTCTGTGCTAGAGATAATAGGGAGCTTTTAAGGATATCAGTATAAGGGAATGACAGGGTCAACCTGCTTAGGGACAATTAATATTGCAGAGATGAGAAAGAGGGATTAGATGAATGGTAGGTTGAAACAGAAAGACACCTATTCCCCCATCTTGTATTTGTATATACATTTTTCCACTTAAATTATAATCTCATTTATCATTTTTAAGTGGTGATCACCTTGAGGTTGTTTTTTAAATTCTTTTAAAAATATTGACACATTTTGCTTGCAATAACAACGAATATTTTTGTATTGCTTTAAGATTTGCAAAGCACTTTATTTATAATTTCATTTGATCGTCATAGCATCCCTATTGGCAAATGCAATTATTAGCTCCATTTTTCACATTAGGGTACTGAGACTGAAACAGCTTAAGTGACTTCTTCAAAGTTACTATAGCTAGTAAGTATTTGAAGCTGAATTCAAACTCTGGTTTTTTTGACTCTAAAACCAGCATTCCATTCACTGCACCATCTCCTTGAATATTTCACTGCCCCACCTCCTACCTATTTGAATTTTCTTTGTAACAAAGAATTAAAAAAAAGGGGGGAAAGTAGTTCAGAAAAACCAACTAACACTTTAACTTGAATCAGACTGTATAAATGATATTCCATACCCCATCTTTGCAAAGAAGGAAGGGAACACCTTAGGTTCCCTTCATCACAAGAAATCCCCAAGTGTAGAAGCTGCTATTGCTTTTCCTCTTTCTTCCCCTCTTCTTCTTCTCTTCTGTCTCCTCCTCTTCCTTCTCTTTCTCTTTCTCCTCTATATGAATTTAATCACTTTCCTTTATGATCCTATTTCCTTTTATGTTTTTAAAAATAGTATTCTGGGAGGTGTTCTATAAACTTGTCCAGACCATCAGAGGGATCCATGACACAAAAAAGCTTAAGAACTCCTGATCTAACCTGACCCCATCATTGTTCAAATGGGGAAACTTAGAGAGAGTTAGTAGACTATATGCCAAGGCCAGGTTCAAATTCATCAAAGTCCAAATTCAGGTTATCTACCCCCAAATCCAATGCCTTTTGCCATTAAACCATATCAGCCAATGAGAAATGGATGTTCATAGGCAGTAATTAAGGGGCCTCCCCCTTTGCCTTTTCTTCTGCTGCTATCCCACATCAAGCTGACCCTATCTTGTTATTCAGCTTTTACTTCCAGTGGAACTTTCTTAGATCCAATGGCTAATCAGTTTTCCTTTTACATGGGAAGTAAAAAAGCTAAATAACATATGTTCATAGCACAGTTGAGTAAGTTGCCTGGAATTCACAAGTTCCAATTAAGTGTGGTTGGCTAATAACTACACTATGAAAATGTCCTCATCAATTAAAGGCCCAAAGAAAATACTGGGTTGCTAACGCTCCTCACCAAGTACAGGGGAGAACTTGAAACATCTAGGGGGAAGTCAGAACAAATGGTTACATGCATTTGGGTAGAATTAAAACACACACACAGATGCACATACATACACATACATATGTACTACACTCAATGATGATTACCCTCCTCAAAAAAAGGGACCAAATTTATTTTATGAGTTTGACAACTTTTTTCTACATGGTATTTGCTACTCTAAACAGGGAAAATAAAATCAAGCTTTGTTCCTGAGCATATGTTTTTGACATTTTTTTCCCTTCTTGAAGCCTGTGAATTATTAATAAACTAATTTCTCTTTATAGTTCAATCTTTAGAGATTTAAAGTGTTCACTCAGATGCACAGAGACAAGGCAGTGCTTCAGCTCCAATCAGTTCCTATCCTCTCTGGAGATCTTGCTGGCCTTGAGGTATCTCAGAGTCTTTGAAATCAATCTTTGATTCAACCAGGAATTTCTAATGGCTCAGTCTAGTCCATTAATATAGCTTAATGCCCAGTTTAAGTTTGGTTATTTCTGTAAGCCAAGAATATGCCCTGAATTTGCTCACGAGCTTAAAGCAAAGGAACAAATCCCTGTTGGCTTCAAAACCCGCCTGTGTCAGTTACTACCTGTGTGACCTTGAGCAAAGCATATAAGTCTTTCTAGCCTCAGTTTCCTTATCTGTTTTATAACTTAGCAGGGGGTTCTGATAACCTTTCTTTGAATGTGATATGGGCCCCTTTGACCCTTTGGCTGGTGAAACCTATGGTTTACTTTTCAGAATAATATTTTTAATGTGTAAAATAAAATCTGTAACATAAAAAACCAGTTTTTTAAAACAATAGTTGTTATTGAAATATTTAAAAAAAAACAAGTTCATAGAGCACACTTTACAAAGCCCTGTAGACAATGGTCCTAAGGTTCCTTGTAGCTCTAAATCTATGATGCCTATAGATGGATTGTGTGTGTATGATACATAAATAAATGTGCTATCTAGATCCTTCAAGAAAGCTCTACTGTGGTGCCTCATCATGGTGTAGAGATGACAAGTTTCTAGAAAACTAAGCCCGGGTTGTGCCAGGCTGGGAAGGCTTCAGGAATGAAAACAATAAAAGCTTGTGTTATATCTTTCATCTTTAAAATAGTTCTATACCAAAAAGCTTGTTAGCAGCGAATGGTTTTGTTCACAACTCATGAACACATTAAGGTATGGAGGGGTTGTGCTGTGTGTCTTGGTAGGAAGGGCAACCCCACTTCTGAAATCAGAAACTTTTCAGAGTATTAAATTAATGTATAAGCAAAAACATATATGTACGTGTATAAGCATCCCTGGGTGTACACTATTTTATTTAATGAGTTCTTTCCTGTTCAGTCGATTTAGGAAGTATGATTTTTGACCATGTAGGACATCTTACAAGTCAAAAGTTCAAAAGTTTGGAGAAAATAGCAGGTAACCCAACTTCAGATTATGGTTTGATTTGATGACTGCTGAGATTCCCTTCAAATCCTACGATCTTATGACTCTACAAAAATGCCTTTCTTCAGAGACCGTCTTCCCAGTTACTGTGAGAGAGTCACAAGGAGTTAGATTTCAGTTCAACATATGACCTCAACCAGAGGCTGGGTCACCATCTGTCAGGGATGTTATAGAAAGGAATCTTGTGATGAGTGGGAGGTTGGACTAGATGACCTTTTCCAACTCTAAGATTCTATAATTCTAATATCTTTTGTATCCTCAAAACAACTCTGTGACATATAGGGAATTAGAATTCCCACATATTGTAGATGTGTTTTTTGAGAGGATAAGACAAGGAGTAGCTGGGTGGCACACTGGGTAAAGTGGTGGACTTAGAGTTAGGAAGACTCATCTTCCTGAGTTCAAATCAGGACTCAGACATTTACTTGTTGCATAATTATGGGCCAGTCACTTAACCCTATTTGCCTCAGTTTCTTCATCTGTAAGGTGAACCAGAGACAGAAATGCTAAAAAAATATCCCAAATGGAGTCATGAAAAGTAAGTCATAGACTGAAGGCGGCTAAACAACAACAAAATCAAGACTAGAGATGAGTTCTTAGACTCGTGTTTTTTTCCTAGAAGAGTCTACCTTATATGTTACATATATGGGTCTAACAGGAAAAAAATGCAAAGATCTTATCTTCCTCAGCTTTGTGAATTGATTCTCTGCTCAACTATTTCCCTCACCCTTTCCATTCCTCCCCTTGTTTTTTCATAAAAGGAAGCTACTCCCCTACTTCTCACATTCCTCCTCTCACCTGTAAGAACTCAGGTATCGCCAAGACAACATGATCAAGTCAGGTATAAAAAGGTCCATTTGGGGAAAAATCAAACAACGTGCCAACCTTGAGCCCCAGAGAATTGAATTATAAACCAGCAGAATCTATTCCATCATGCCAAAATAGTACACAGAAAACATGTTTCTCTTGCCTGATCCACTGAGGAGAAAGAAGAAAGGAAGGCAGGGAAAAGAAGGAAAAAAACCATAAAACTTTTCCTTGTTATTTTTAAAACCAGTTCTATTTTGGGGTTTTATTTACTTATGTTTGGCTTGTAGAGGTTAAGGGGCTAGCAGTAATGGAAACTGAAGTCCTCTGATTTCTCCCTCTCCGGGCTAAGTACACTTAGATGGTTATAGTATGAGCTTCCTCAGCCTATCCAACCCAGGACCTTGGTCTTGACCTGGCAGCAGCTACCTCTCTTGGGGATATGGAAAGATCTTTGGGCTCCAGGGCAGCCCAGCTTGGGTATTTACAGACTCGGAATAGCCAATGTCAGCTGTACATATGATAGGGCACGTTCCTTTTCCAATGAGGGTTACTAACTCAAGGCCTTAGGGAAACTAGAATCAAGCCATAGATTCAGAACCTCAGAGTCTGAAAGGAGTTTAGAGATGACCTATTTCGTTTTCTTATTTTATAGATAGAGAAACTGAGGCTGAGAGACAGGCTGAGAGAACTGAATTAGCAGCAGAAACAGACAAGCAATTTAGGCAGGGAAAATGTAGGTTGGTAAATATTTAACTGGCTCTCTTGGAAAAAATGTATTTTTTCAAGAAAGTCAGTTGTTAAATATATGTGTATTTCTATTGCACACTTTAAGTTTAAACTGCATTATTAACATTTTTCTGAAGCCTAGACAGTCAATAAAACAATAAATCAAATCCTGAGTTGTAGTCTTTGCTGATTGTACATCCTCACATGGAAAATTTAACTATCAGCTCTTTCTAGCCTGCAGCACCCTTCTGAATTTAGTCTTCTGCCTCTTGGCAGTTCGAAACTTCAAAAAAAAAAGAAGTTCAGAACTTCTTTTCACTCACTGCTATTGCTATTCGGTCATTTCAGAATTGTCTAAATCTCTATGATCCCATTTGGGATTTTCTTGGCAAATATACCAGAGCGGTTTGCCATTTCCTTCTCCAGCTCATTTTACAGATAAGGAAACTGAGGCAAATAAGGCTAAGTGATTTGCCCGGGGTCTTGCAGCTAGTAAATGTTTGAGGTCGGATTTGAACTCAGGTCTTCTTGATGGCGGGACAGCTAGGTAGTATAGTGGATAGAGCGCCAGACTTCTTTATTGATAAGCTTTTTGTAGGGAGGTGGAGGTATAGTTGTGAGACTGGGGGATCCAGGATCAGAATGACTATGGCTTAGATTGCAATCTCCCCTCTAAAATCTGCTAGTTACGGGAAAGATGGAGTCTCCCTGAGAAGCACTTATCTCATTTAAAAACTGAGGATGCTAAGATCTGGAGAATCTAGTTCACAGATTTGGTTTGGTCTCAAATGAGATAATGCATGTGTAAAGTCCTACACAAATGTTGAGTTTTATTATTGCTTGTATCATTCTCTCAAGTATTCTAATTTCGTGTGTGTGTGTGTGTGTGTGTGTGTGTGTGTGTGTTTGCTTAAAGAGGGAGCTCCTTGCTTCTCCTACTATTTAACCTTTTCCCCTTAAGTTCTTCAGAAAGTAGTACAAGTTTGTGTCATTTTTTTAAACCTTTACTTTCTCTCTTAGAATCAATACTAAGTATTGGTTCCAAGACAGAAGAGTGGTAAGGACTAGGCAATGAGGGTTAAGTGACTTCTCCAGAGTCACACAGCTAGGAAGTGTCTGAGAGTAGATGTGAACCCAGAACCTCCCTTCTCTGGACCTGTCTCTCTGTCCACTGAGCCACTTAGCAGCCCCAGTTTGTGTCATTTTGCTCTGAGCAATGTCACATACAAATACCCTGGTTTCTGGCTATTAAACTAGTCCCTCCGGACGCGGGGCTTGGTATGAGAAGAATCTAGACTAGATCTTGATCAAGGCAGTTGTTTACTGAAGAACTACATGGAAGTCTTTGGGAAGTGAAGATGTAGGGCTTTGGTGTATGGGGGGAGGTGGAGACATATAATTGTCTTCAAGTTCTTTAAATACAGAGTTGGGAGGGGTGGTCCAGATGTGAACTCCTTTCATAAACTTTCAGATGAAATCACTAATATCATTGGTTTTATTTAACTCTTTTTCTTTGTTACCAGAGATCTCTGATGAAGTAGGAGTAATTTGTAAGTGTATATAATATAAAAATGAAACATCAATAAAACTGAAAATAAAAATTAAAAATTAAAAAGCGCTCATATGAAAGAGAGAGTAGACTTGTTCAATCTGGCCCCAGGAGGAAGAACTAGGAACAAAGGATGAAAATTTTAAAGATGCAAATTTGGGTTAGCTAGACAATGCTGTGGATAGGATACCAGGCCAGTAGTCACAAAAATTCATCTTCCTGAGTTCAAATTCAGCCCAGACAATTACTAGCTGAATGACCTTGGAGAAGTCACTTAATCCTGTTGGTTTCAGTTTTCTCGTTCATAAAATGAGCTGGAAAAGGAAATGGCAAATCATTTTAGCATTTTTGCCAAGAAAACCCCAAAAAAGATTCCAAAGAGACAGACACAACTGAGATGAGTGAACAAAAACGTAAGGCAATCTATCTTCCCCTCACCCCTCTAAACATCTTTTTTTTCCATGACTTTAACTATGCACCTACTTATTAACCAAAGAAACTACTAGTAAAAATGTCAGTCAACAATTTGTCTTGTTGACTGGAATTCAAACAACTAGTTTGATCCATTTTTAAACCCTTACCTTCTGTCTTAAAAACTGATATTAAATATCTGTTTCAAGGGAGAAGAATGGTAAGAACTGGGGTTAAGTGACTTGCTCAGGGTCACATAGCTAGGAAGTGTCTGAGACTAAATCTGAACCTAGTACCACTTGTCTTTAGGGTTTGGCTCTCTATCCACTGAACCACCTAGCTGCCCTATTATGCATTTCTGGTTTTATTAAGTGATTTATTTGGACAACATGTTTGTTCTTTTTGAATCATGCCCTATTCTTCAGTGACCCTATTTTAGGTTTTCTTGGCAAAGATATTTGAGTGGTTTGCTATTTCCTTCTTTAGCTCATTTCAAAGATGAGGAATTGAGGCAAATAAGGGTAAGGGACTTACCCAGAATCTTACAGATAGTGTCTGAGACCAGATCTGAACTCATGAAGATGAGTTTTCCTGATTCCTAGCCTTTTGCTCTAGTCACTACACTACCTAGCTTTGCCTTGGACACGTAAATGAGACATAATTCTATATCTCATTCCATGCGATGCTATTTCCCTTTCATCCTTCCTTCCTGTCTTCCTCCATTTACAGAAAAAAAGGCAAGTTAAGAGTAATTACAGTAATTATTTAGTATTTTATATGAGTGCCTAAATCTGATTTATTCTTAGATATTTTGTTTTTTAATGGGTCCATGGTTTTATGGCTTCTGATTTGAATAGTTTAGCCCTAAAAGGCAGCCCCCCCCCCTTATTCTCTATGGAGTTTCTTCAAAATTAGCACAGGATTCAAAATTCTAGGTGGAACAAAGAAGAGGTAGAATTGGGAGCTTTCAGAAATTTTCAGGATTTAGGTCTTGAGGATTTATTGGCTCCTTGATCATTCTCCTTCATGAAATGGAGATACTAGTACTTGGTGGAAGTGATATGAAAAAGAAAATTACCAGGCACCATATATACTATTTAAGAGGAAGCTGTGTCTTATGGTCAAAAGAGTGCTGGATAGAGTCTGGTGATTTAGTTGGAAACTTTAGCCTCATGATTTACTACTTGTGTGAACTTGAGTTAATCACTTTTTTCCCCTTGGCCCCACATTTCTCAAGTCTAAAGTATACATATGGATTAGAAGACATTAAAACTTATGATTCTATGAGCCTATGTCCATTCAGACTAATATTTGATGATGAATCATAAGGACTCAGGCTAGAAGGGATCTTGGGTTTCCCTTTGTCCAATCCCCCCATTTGACAGAGTAGGAAGCAGAAATGCTGGGGAGAGATAAAGTGAATAAATGAACTTCGAGTTGAATTTAGAACTTCTGACTCTAAATCTAGTGCTTGTTCTGCTCTGTGGTGATGCCTCAGAGCTAAGTGAACTCATCATGCCTGTGACCTCACATCCAGCACACTACCAAGAACAGCATTTGCTCAATTCTCAGGCTTGAAGGAGGGAAAAAAGTCCAGATGAAAGTTAAAAATAGGTCATGTGAATTTAATTCAAGCTTCTCTGGGACTATTAGTCTGTTGAAGAGAAATGAAGGAAGAAGGGGAAAAAATAGATATTGGATTCAATAAGCTTCCTGGTAGCATCTTACTTTCTCACAAATACTTATGTAGAGAGAGCTCTCATCAGAATGAGGCCTCATTAACAAGAGGGCCCTGAAACCCAGGTGAGATGCCAGATAGCATTTTCAATAATAATTAAAAAAACATCTAACTGTGGCCCAATGGCTGAACTGTGAAAACAAACATAAGAAGCAAACAAAACACTGTTTAGAGACAATTGCCCTTCCATATATTTTCCCGATTTCTCTTAGTTCTCCCTCATTACTAAGTATATTTTCATGACACCAAGGACATTTTTTTAATGGCTTTCTTATTGTTCCTGGAATACCTACCTTTCCCTTGTTTCGGATGTCTCTGATACTAGGAGCCAGAATGCTTCTGAATGCATGGTCTGGGACGGAACAGCACCCCTATGTTTCAAGGACATCCCCAGAAAAAGGGGGTCCAGGATGTCTCTGGAGATCTGTGGATTTTGTAATTGACAGAGGGCCTCGAGGGCCCTTTCTGCCATTTTGGCTGGAGGGTCCAGGATTTCAACTTTAAGATACTGCTTCATAAGCACTATTCTAAATGGGGAATTCTGTCACAGGTGGAGACCTGTCCCTGAGAAACAAAACATCTGTTTCCATACAAATGTCACCCATAATAAAGAGGGATAGAAAAGCCATGTGACATAGAATTTGGACTGTTTCCATAGAAAATCTGCTTTTCAGTTTTTCTGTGTATAAACAACAGCTCATTACCCTCAAATATTCCAGCGAATTCAATGGAGAAGACTATTCCTTAACACTACCAGGATCCAGAACAGGGGAAAAGAAACATTGGCAGTTTTTTTGTGAGTAGCAGGCCCCCAATTCCTAAACAAACTCCAAATGCCACTTCCTGGTTCAGAGGCGAGGAGCTTAGAAAAGAAAAGAAGGGGGAAGGGGAAAGCTCATAAAAGTACTCTGAGGGCATACTGGTCATCAAACAGCTTTGAGCAAACTGCATTTGCAAATGAATCTGAAAACATGTGGATTCAATTTTCTCCGAAAATGCCCAGAGGTTAAAAAATTAAAGGGGAAACGTTTGGCAGAATGAGCCTGGGGTTTGGCCAGGCCTACAAGTTTCTGAAAAGAAATGGATTATTTTGCTGGAGAGAAAATATTACCTGGTACCCCATCTCAATCATTTCTATAACCTAATTAGCATGGGCCTCATTTCTCCTTGTGCCCACAAAGTTGACAGAAGAACAGAGCTCACTCTGCAGAGAATGGGAACTTAATTCCGGAGTGGCTCCCTTGCACATGGGGATCCTTAGTTTCAAGGATGATATGGGTCTCTGCTCAAGTAAAATGGGAACAGAGAAACCATCTGCTAAAAAGTTATTTCTCTTATACTGTTTTTTTTTTGCAACACCTTCTCTCCCCCAATCAAGTCATCAGTTTCACCCCCTCTTTTTTTCTTCCACAAAACCCCAAAATGTCTTTTTATTATGGCCAAATAAACACAGGGAAATGTGGAACTGCTTTAGAGCAAATCAAAACTGCTTTAAAGCTCATGAAAATGGGGGGAAACTACATCTGTAAAAAAGCAATGATTACCCTTAAAACAATGTGAGGCCAACAGCAGAAGTCCCATTACTAGATGATGTGTGTTCCCTTTAAGTGGCTGTTTCTGGTCTCTGAGGTAGCAAAATGGTCACATGGTGCCATTGTTGCCATGGCAATAATCTGTAATTGTGCAGAAAATCCAAGGAACTTGTGTGCAACTCCTTGGTGGATTAGGCTGAAAGGAAATCAAACCTATGAAAGTTCTGAATTGATGTTGTTATGAAACTGCATTGGCCAAGCTGGTCTGATTTAGCCTATTCTCAACTGACTGAATTTACCTTCCCCTGGCCCCCATCAGGCTTCACTGCATTCCCTTTACATGTGTCTGTATGCACATGGAACTGTGTACATACACACATATCTATAAGAGCTAATAAAATAGTGAACATGGATAGAGAGCGTGCTGTATGCCAGGCACTGTGCTGAGCACTTACAATGATCATTTCATTTAATAATAATAATAGCTAACATTTATAGAATGCCTACCACGTGCTAGGCACTGTTAAGTGCTTTACAATAATTATCTCATTTAATAATAATAGCTAATATTTATGTAGCATCTGCTATGCTTTACAACTATCATATAATAATAAATATAATATTAACAATAGTTAACTTTTATATAGCCCCTACTATGTGCTAAGTGCTCTACAATTATTGTCTCATTTAATAATAATAGCTAAGATGTATATAGCATTGACTGTTACAAGTGCCTTATAATTATGTCATTTAATAACAGCTAATATTTATGTAGTGCCTGCTCTGTGCTACATGCTTTATAATTATCTCATTTAATAATAGCTAACATTTATGTAACTCCTGCTGTGTGCTAAGCACTTTATATTTTCATTTAATAATAATAATAGCTATCATTAATATAATGCCAGCTATATGCTAAATGCTTTACAATTATTATGCCATTTAATAATAGCTAACATTTATGTAGAGCCTATTATGTGCTAAGTGCTTAATAATTATCATCTCATTTGATTATAGCTAACATATATGTAGTATCTGCTATGTGCTAAATGCTTTACAATTATTATCTCATTTAAAAATAATAGCTAACATATATATAGTGCCAGCTATTGGCTAAGTGCTCTACAATTATTGTCATTTAATGATAGCTAACATTTATGTAGTGCCTACTGTATGCTAAGTGCTTCATGATTATTATCTCATTTGATAATAGCTAACATTTATATAGCACTTGCTATATACTAAATGCTTTACAATTATCATCTCATTTAATAATAGCTAATATTTATGTAGTGCCTACTATGTACTAAGTGCTTTATAGTTATTATCTCATTTGATAATAGCTAACATTTATATAGCACTTGCTATATACTAAACGCTTTACAATTATTATCTCATTTGATCCTCTGGAAGGGAGTTGCTATTCTTAACCCCATTTTAGAGATGAGGAAACGAAGGCAAGCACTGGTTAAGTGACTTGCCCAGGCTCACAAAACTAGTATGAAGCTAGATTTTAACTTAGTATTTCCCAAGTTCAAATAATATATGTGTTCATATATACACTTGTGCATGTGCTCATAGAAACACAATGTTACATTGCAATGGACAGATACAAAGATGCACACAGATGTGTTTCTAGCATAAAAATACACATATATGTATAAATAGACATACATGCCCCCCTTTTTTATCCTACTTTTATATTCACAGCTGGCGAGGAATATAAATGTTAGTCAACTTGGAGATTCTCCCATTTGACCCTCAGAATTCTGAACATATGTTTGGAATATATGGGGTGGGAATTGTTATGTCTTTGGCAGACGACATTTATAAGACCTTTAACTAGCATTCAGGGCACCAGCATTTGTTCTAATGTTGCATAGGTGAACTAGCACTAAAAAAATATGTATATATATATATATACACATATATATGTGTGTGTGTATAAATATATTAAAATATAAAATAAAAATATAAAATAAAAGTATAAAAAATATAATATATTAGACAATCCAGAAAGTACCAGCTGGGAGTTTCTCCTGGGGGGATAGCACACACACAGCACCAGAGGCCAGCAACCTGTGTTGCCAGTGGTGTATTTCCCGCAGTAGCCTGGCAACCGAGCATACACACATGCACAACACACCCATCTGAAAGGAAGCCAAAGTTGGCTTTCCTCAGAGTCGACTAACTCAAAACATACTGAAGAACTACATGATAAGGGCAGATAGGTGGCGTTTTTTTCCCACCCAAACTCAGTGTCATCTGACCCTCTGGAGATGGAGACATATATATATATATATATATATGGGCAAAAAGCCAGCACATAAAATTGTTGGGGGTTTGGGGAGTGAGGAGGGAGGAGAGTAGGACCATCTGATGGAGGACGGGTCAGCGGGAGGGGGTGGACAAGCTGCCTTCATCAATTCCAGGCTGCTTTGAGAATCCCATGGGAATGTGGCTTATGAACAGATCCCATGAGAACATCTGGAATTAAGATGCTCTTGCCCGGCACTTAACCCAAACTCATTAATGCAAATGCTTTATTTGTTCTACTTTATTTATTTTTTTGGGGGGAAATCTTCAAATACCACACATTTGAGTCGCCTTCCTTTTGGTCTTTTCCTGGGGACAAGAAAGAAAAGGTGGGAGAAATGAACAGACAAAGTTGCATGTGAAGACAAGAACTCTCGGATACTTTGGAAACAGTTGAAAAAAAATGGAAGTCGTTCCCTTCCATTCCAGAAAAAAAAAACTGAAATCATCTCAGTATATTGGACTCTGAAGCTGATTTTATGAGAAAAAATGGAAAAATATAGATAGGGATGTTAATATAGAGCAGCCTCTCCATTTTGGGATGTTGTATCCCGTCCTACTCCTGTCTCTTTGCTCTTCTAGCCTAATCTTTTATCCATGACTTAAATCTTGATTTCAT